>NC_135858.1:28717191-29077191 GCF_031162955.1 Sander vitreus
TTAGGATCCAATGAGGCCTGAACCTGTGACTCTCAGCCTAAAATGGGTCATTTATTCATTTGAAATGTTATGCAGTACTGTATGGACTAGTAGGATCAACCAAAGATGGCTGCTCTTCTGTACTGGAGGGAGCAGTCCTTCTGGTCATTAGGGTCAGAGGTCAATGTTAATCACTTAAGCCTCAGCCTTCTCTGGACTGTTTCTACTCGTGAACATTGTGGATGGTAGTTGAACTGCAGGGTTTACTGCATCTTGACAAATGGTAAATATGTGTTTTTTGTCTTGAAATGTTTCTTTCATCCACATTGAGACTACCAGGTAAATGAAGGTTTCAGTGCATGTCTATTTAGTTTTAACTCAAAGCGTTTGTAGAGTGTTATTGAGTGAATCACTGCTTGTTTAATACGCATCTGTTTCCTTTTTCGTTCAGTTGTTTGTCCTTTGCACTAAAGGGTCCATCCCAACTTTTTTCAGGGCCCTAAGAATAACGTTTGATTTGATTTAAAAAAAAAAAAGGACATTCTGTGCCAAAAACAAGAAATTGAAAAGAGAGGTATGCGAAGCATTTGAACATCATCCTTATTCAAGAATCCCATGTTTAAGCGTAAACATTTTCCCCCAATGACAGTAATTTACAGATAAATATCCCTCTAACTCAGGCACCCTGGAGCTCCTCCTGTCCACTTGGATCTATGATCGCCCCAGTGTCATCAGAAGACCACAGAAAAGAACCTATTTTATCCAGTGGCAATGCATTTCAAATTTCAAAACCGGCTTTCACAATTTTAACATCTGAACATGGTATTACATAGAGTGAGTATTTGACTGACCTGATGCATGATACCAACTGCACTTTCCAACAACTAAGAAAAGACCACAGCCTTCAGATCAGTAAAAATTAACTGGCTGCATTTTAAAGCACAACTTATTTATGTCAACTTGAGAAAGAGACCGCCAAAATAATGATAGTCTAAATTAGAGATGCTCCGATACTGCCTAAAACGCTGGTATCGGTATCGGGAAGTACTGGAGTTTATGCACCGATCTGATACCACGTAATAAAGCCCTAAAGAAAAAATACGTTAAAGTAGTTTATTTATGTATTTTTCCGTTATAACTGACTGTCAAACTGCATAATAAAAGAACGTTCTGTGGCATTCATGTTTCACAAAGAGTTTAACCTGAGCCAGACCAACAACAAAGATAGAAATCATATCACATCCATACAGGGATAGTATACAGTTCTTAAAACATAATAAAATATATGACACACTGGTATCGGATCGGTACTCCGTATCGGCCAATACGCAAGTTCAGGTATCGGAATCGGTATCGGGAAGCAAAATATGGTATCGGACCATCTAGAAATTGAAAAAAACAGACATCCATTTCAATGTCACGGTCAGATTGTAACTTTAAGGCAGCTGACCGTGACCAGGTTTAAGCAGACGTTACTTCTAGAAGAATCCTGACCCACTCTGGCCATGTCAGCAGGTCAATCTCATAAACACTAGTCATGTTTCCATCAACGTATTTTTATGCGGATTTTGAAGTATCGTATTAGAAAATGTTGATGGAAACAGCAAAATGAAAAAAAGAAAACATATGACATAGTGCTGCTGACAGTCCACATTCACCACCAATGTAGTCTCACATTGCCAGACCTATCTCCAGAGCGTTGTGGAGTAAGGTCTGGCTACACCCCACATACACTCTGGAATAGGAGAAAAAACACCCTGTGGGTTGTTTACATTTTTTTAACCCAATCACAATCGTCTTGGGCAGCACTAAGCTCTGGACGCAGCTACGGTGGCTCTGCAAAATAGTCTCGGGAAGGAACTTGTTTTGGTGGAACATTTGCACCCCGCAAGAGAAAACACCACATACAATATTAAATGAAGTTAACTGTTCACACAACACAGTAACTTGAGCTATTTAAATTAGCTGGATACATGGTTAAACCTCATTTTCTCTTACCAGTGTATCACCGTGTGTACTTCGTCCACAGCAATCCCACCAATCGGTCCCAAAACGTCCCAGTTAGAGAGGAAATGCCGTAAACATATTCTTTGTAAATCTTTACGATCATTCCCCGAAAGAACCAAACAGGCCTGCCTTGTTTCACGATCCAAATTGTCTTTGAAAGGTGCCATTTTCAGCACGTGGCTTGTTAGCTCGAAGTTTCTTGTTGTTTCCGAAGAGAACAGAGTTTGAGAACGGCAACACCAGTGTTGGGCAAGTTACTTTTAAAAAGTAATTAGTTACAGTTACTAGTTACTTCTTCCAAAAAGTACCTAAAATTAGTTATTCAGTTACAAATTATGAAAGTAACTAGTTACTTCAGTAGTAGTACATTTTTAAATGCTCAAATGTGACCCCACCTCCACCTACCCCTCTTTAACGGAACTTAAAATACATGTGCATGTTCAATTATTTCTGATAAATCTGAATATTATAATGAAATGGACACTTAATACAATACATTATTAACAGAAACAATGTACACAAATCTAAACTATTTTAATGTTGCTGTGGGACAAAGTGAGACTAGCCTCCAATCAAATGCCATGTATGTAGATATTATGTTCATATGGTGGATCGATACAAATAACACAAGACCTCAACAGGCCACAACTGGGCAAAATTAAATTATGCTTGTTAAGCACTATACCAAAAATAAATAACAAATATAGACACTCTTTGTAGTGCAAATAATGTAGGTGGCCTGATCTTTATATGCGCTGGTGTGTGCGTCGAGCCGGCATGTGTGTGTGTGTGTGTGAGTGATAGAGTGAGGGAGAAGTGAGAGAGTGATGGCGATTAGCTTTCGAGCGAGTACTGACTCTAGAGTCATATAGTGAGAGAAACAAAGTGTCTCCCCTGTTCTTTCTGACCACGGTGGAAAATCTGTAGTAGGAATAGTTAACCTTCTCCTTGATTTCATAACGCCATACCTGTCTCTCTCTCGTTGACTGACTCGTTTGTGTTGTTCGTTGTGTGTCTGACTATGCGCAACTACCCAACTCTACCTCTGATTGGCTAACCATGACATTTTACTCAACCTCAGCCAATCGTCAGCATGTATGCGCTTGCGTCGTGCACTGCCCACTAACCAAGGAAGAACAGTAAAAAAGAAAAACTATTTGCCTCTCTGCTCAGACTCAGAGATCTAGTTGGTCTGATGAAAAAAACAGCTTCAAATATAGTAACGTGCCGCATTTTTTGGCAGTAACGGTAACGGCGTTATTAAGATGGGAAGAGTAATCAATTAGATTACTCGTTACTGAAAAAAAGTAACGCCGTTATTTATAACGCCGTTATTCCCATCACTGGGCAACACACAGAGAGCAGAAGGTGAGGAAAATATCTTGGAAATGTACTTCCGTTGATCCAGGCTACCACCTATGAGATATGTAAAGAGTTGAGAGCCCTAGTGCCTGGATACATTTAGACTTTTACTTTTGTTTTCTGTATGTAGAGCAGTTAGTATTTCATTCTATTATTAGATTGGTTCCACTTTGTCTTTGGTTTTATTTCTAATTTGGGGTAAGATGCTGTGTAAGGCCCCTGTGATTCTCCGCAAAGTGTTCTATATTTGAATTCAAGCCGTATGAGTGTAAACAAATAAGCTCAACTCAGCCACCTTATTTCTGCCCCAGTGAAGCTGGTACAGCAGTAGCCAGTCCATTAAGCTTGTACTGTGTAGTGGACACCGTGGCCTGGCGTGGCCAGTCAATCCCTGTGATGACCGGTGACTTAGTGTCAGTGAAAAGCTCTTACACAGAAGGATAATTAAAGCAGAACACTCACTAAACACTGCTCACTCCTCTTTATTCAACAACAGATATTAAGAGGTCGAAGAATACTGAAATACGTTATAAAATGCTGATTAAAATTCATATTAAGCAACAAAAAATTGTTGTAATAATTTCTTATTTAAAGTATTACTTTTTAAGTGGAGAAGAGTAGTCATTTAAATGAAGCATGGGATCGCCATGATTACAAACTTTAAGTTAGGGGTACAAACAAATAAACATATTTGTCATTATAAATATTAAAAACTGGCGTAGTTTTGGATTTTGATTTTGATTCTTGTTATACTGTTTAATATCAGGTGACATTTGCGGGACATTTTTAGGGATCTTCTAAGTAAATGCATTCATATAGAAACTTCTCAGTCTTAGATGTAATTCTATTTTGAAAATTGCACATTTTTATTGTTTGTATGTTTAAAAAAACTCACTGAAATATCATTCTGTGACATTTTTGGTTTTAATATTTTGGAATTTCTGGGCTGATTTCTACCTCTGCTTGTGTGTTTATAGATCAGCCAGTATGAGCTTAGTGTGCAGAAAACCTCTCTGGAACTAGGCGTGCAGTCAGTGTAAATTCACTAGTGCCTTTACACTTCCAGTTTTCACACATGCATGTATATGACACTCATAAAAAGAAAAGATTGCAATGCGTTGGTGGGCAGGTTGAGTCAAACTGCAGCCTTGGGACTGTCAGCTTTGTGTCAAGAGAGGTAAATGCAGTTACCCCCTGAAAGCAGTCAGGAAGTCCCACTGTGTTTGTCCCTGGTTCTCTGATTAAAACTGCACAAGGGCACCTTCGGACTTCAGCGGCACCAAGTGTCAGCAGGAGGTAACTGTTTGGGTTTCTGTTGGATTTCTTTTCTTTCTAAGAACCAGAATCAGCTTTCATGGCCAAGTAAGTGTGAACACATGCAGGGAATTTGACTCCGGCTTTTTGTTGCTCTCACAGTTCATACACAGTCACGTAATGTAGTTTGATTTAAACAGGGACAATGCACAATTAAACATTAGCCTTGCATAAGAACAAGGACAGATGCATTGCACCAGGTTGTAGCACAATTGCTATTTTCCGACCGTAGTCCCTGGACAGGTAGGTAAAACAATAAATATTCAATGCAAGTGAAGTAGAAAACATCACAATGTACAATTTTACAATCACATTCACACCTAATTTTAAATAATATAAGTATGTGCAAAGTTGCATCAATGAAATTATCATTGGGCTCAATCGTTCCCACATCCTAAAACTAGTCCCCACCCTTTCCCAACAAAGCTATGCAGTCATAATCTTAACACCCTCCCATCACACACAAACACACACACACACACACACACACACACACACACACAATTCATACATGTGTACAAGAAATAGACATACGGCTAACCACTTTAATCCATTCAGATCTGTCAACTCTCTTGTCACTGCCATGAACTTTGACTGGAACTCCTAGCGTAGTAGTATACTTGTAGACATCATGCTGTATGAATAACTGAAAACATGTACAGTATTGCTGTATGATTGCTCTGCCCTCTGACATTTCATCCACCGGGGATAAAAAATAATTAAGCAGAGGCAGGGACATGTAGACCAGAAAGGGTGAAATCCCCCACATCCCCCCCTGCAAAAGGATTAAAATGCATTGACATGATATGCGAAACATCCTTAAAAGTGGCATGCTATTAGTGTGCCTTCCCATGAGATCATGTTGCTTTGGGAGATGTCTAAATCGACACTCAAACAAAATGGCACCTGAAACAGTTTTCTTTATTATTTGTATATAACCTGATGCCCATGTGTTTCATATCAAAATAATCAAAACAAACTCAGCTTTCTGTATAGTGAGGCCCGCATGTCTCCTAGAGCAATGTGAAAAGAGATAACTTGGCCCTAAAGCTGAAAAGTTGAAGTTTGCTTTTTGAAATTCTTTAAATCTTTTGTGAAAACATACCTACACCAATTGTTTTGGTGCTTGTTCTGCTTGTATTTGATGAAATGAGTTTACCAAAGTCTTAGATTCACAAAGCGGACACGCAAATCCACTAATTATACACAGAGAGGCAGATGACGAGTGTCACAAGCTCTTGCCTGTCTTCTAATTCCACGTGTCGGTGATTTATGATCTTGCAATAAAAAGGACACGGAAACGGAGACTCTGCCGATTCCGGCAATGGTAACAATTTATAATAAGGTACACAAAAATTTAGGTAGTTACTGAGGAACGAATGAGGAATGTATTAGGAATGTATTAGGAACGATGGTTAGTTAATGAGTAGTTACTGATTGACTGTGATTCAAGCACTAATGGTTAATTACTGGTAAACGGACTGGTAGTTACTGTTAAATGAATGAGGAATGAATGGTTAGTTAATGAGTTACTCATTCAGTAATGGTAGTTAATGCTTAACTAATCATTTGTTAATGATTAACCACTCAGTACCAATGGAAATTAATGCTTAACTAATCATTCGTTAATGATTAACCACTCAGTATAATGCATCACTTTATCTCCAGGTACGCACAATAATTCAGGAGTGGTAGTAAATGCTTAACTAAGCATTAACTACCATTGGTACCGAGTGGTTAATCATTAACGAATGATTAGTTAAGCATGCACCACCATTACTGAATGATTGTGCGTACCTGGAGATAAAGTGATGCACCATACTGAGTGGTTAATCATTAACGAATGATTAGTTAAGCATGCACCACCATTACTGAATGATTGTGCGTACCTGGAGATAAAGTGATCAGTAGGTAAGACTTATAAAACTAACTTCTGTCATATTTGCTGAAACTGACCCTATGTTTGAGTAGAACTACATGAAGCAGGTAATAAATAAAAAAATAAATAAATCCGGCTCCTCTGGCACCACCTACAGCCTGCAGTGTGATTTGCAAAAATTGAGTTGATGTAGAGTTGAGTGGTTAATTATTAATGAATGATTAGTTAAGCATTCACTACCATTACTGAATGAGTAACTACTCATTAACTAACCATTCATTCCTCATTCATTTAACAGTAACTACTAGTCCGTTTACCAGTAACTAACCATTAGTGCTTGAATCACAGTAAATCAGTAACTACTCATTAACTAACCATTCGTTCCTCATTCATTCCTCAGTAACTACCTAAATTCTTGTGTAACTTATTATAAAGTGTTACCCCGGCAATATCTATACCAAATTTCTCTGGCTGTATTATCGATGAAATAGTAATAGAGACATTGAAAAAAAACATTGTTTGGGAAATCAGTCGTCCTCAGAGGGTTAATACACTGTAAAGTCTTCACTAACAAGTAGCCTGTTTTTTATAGACATGTATTTATTGAATTTTAACAGTTTACAAAAATACATGTTGATACATTTAACAAAGCATATAACAGTCAAACTATAAAAGAATCCACTCCCCCCACCCCAAAGAAAAAAACAAGTATGCCAGTACAATTATTCACTGCTAAGTTTTCTAACATGGACAAGTGGGGTTGCATATAGGAGTGTGTCTGTGCCTAAACAAAGCTCCTTAACTGTAAATATTTAAATAAGTGTGTCCGAGGTATATCATATTCATTTCTAAGTTCCACAAATGAAGCTAGTTTGCTTTCCTTATATAGATCCATAACTTTACAGATGCCCTTTGTTGCCCAGGAGAGAAGTTCATCATTCCCCCATATTGGTGAAAAGCCTGAAAACAAAGTAGATTCACCAAGAAATGACTGTACATTGTGCCAGACATTAATTGTGTTTCTCACAAAGGGGTTATCAGTGAGCCGCTTCAGTTTTTTGGCAGAGTATAAATAAGTGTCAAGTCGCTGGCCTTTAGTGCAGATACTTTCAATTTGCACCCATGGTAAGTAAGGTTCAGGCGAAAACCAGTACATTGCAGCTCTAATTTGAGCAGCCCAAGAGTACCAAAGTAACAAAAACTTTGGTAGTATATTCATCTTGATTATATTTATATGCCCTAATAGGGAGATTGACATTGATGACCAGCTATTCATGGATTCAGTTACTGTAGAAATCATAGGATCATAGTTACAGGATACTAAATCTTTAATGTTTGGGGTAATGGCGATACCGAGATATTTAAATCCATTTACCGCATTATTGAAAGGGTGGTTTATCACTGAATGTATTCGTTCCCGCTTATTCAAGAACATAATAAAGTAGTTTACTTTAAAGACTGAAAATTTCCCGAATGTGTCAATTAAATTAGTCAGATTAAGAATTGAGTTACTTAGGTCTGTTAGAAGTAAAAGGGTGTCATCGGCATACATTACAATGCGATGTTCGGTGTCCGATACTTTTATACCTGAAATTGAGGGGTGCGATCTCACCGCAATTGCAAGCGGTTCCATTGCCAAAACAAATAGCATTGGAGAGAGAGGGCACCCCTGACGAGTACCTCTTGTGAGTTTGAAAGGAAATTATATTATATAGTTGGTGGAGACCCGGATAAGCGGATGAAGATGGAAGATAGATAGTTGGTGGAGGCCTCTGCCATTTGGTCAATATAAAGTGTCTCAATCCATTTTCGAAAGTAGTTACCAAAGCCAAAGCGGGATAACATATCAAATAAATAGCTCCACTCCACTCTGTCGAATGCTTTTTCAGCATCTAAAGACAGAATAGTGGTGTCAGGGGTTCCCTCCCTCGCATGTATCAAATTCAACACCCTTCTGACATTATGGAAAGCTTGACGGTTTTTCACAAAACCATTCTGATCCGGGTTGATCGCCGTCGGGAGCACCGGTTCCAGTCTTCTAGCCATTACTTTAGCGATAATCTTAGCATCCGTGTTAAGCAGTGAAATAGGTCTATATGACGTGCAATTGGTAGGGGACTTATTGGGTTTCAAAATAAGTGTTATCAACGCACTCCTCAGGGAATCTGGAAGACAACCCTGTTGAAAGGCCTCCTCATACATAGCTAAAAGGGGTTCAATTAATTTATCTTTAAATATCTTGTAGATATCAACTGGAAGACCGTCAGGGCCTGCGGCTTTACCTCCTCTCATATTAGTAATGGCGCCAACAATTTCGGAGGCATCTAATTTCCTATCCATTTGTTCTTTAAAATCGTCTGATATGCAAGGAATGTAAACATCGTCCAGGAACTCAGATTGTGTTTCCAGACTTTCTGGGGATTCGGATGAATATAATATTTTATAATAGATGGAAAACGTATCATTAATTTCCTGTGGGTCTCTTGTTATTGCTCCACTCTGAGTTTGAATTGCAGTAATCGCCCTGTTTGCATCTAATTTCTTTATTCGCCAGGCTAACAATCTCCCCGGTTTTTCTTGATCATAGTAACTCTGTTTGAGCCGCATTAAACTATTTTCTGCTTTCGATGTGGAAATTTCCTCGTAATGGGCTTTAAGTAATTTTAATTCTTGTTTTATTTTTGTGGAGCCGTCCAAAAAGGCCTCTCTTTCCAATTGTCTAATTTTGTGGTCAAGCTCATTCATTTTCATCTTGAGTTTGTTTGTTTTTGAACTGGTGTAAGATATGCTCATGCCTCTGATGTATGCCTTAAAGGCCTCCCATCTGACAATAGCAGAGGTCTCATCTGTATTTGTATTGAAGAACGACTCAATTTGGGCATCTAAAAATTGCAGGAAATTTGAATCAGAAAGCCATCTGGGATGAAATCTCCATCTAGGAGTCCCTTTAACTACCCCTTGGGCTCTATATACAAGTGAAGTAGGGGAGTGGTCTGACAGCAGTATGCTGTTATAGTTATATTCTATCACAGAGGAGAACATAGAGCTGGAATTCAGGAAATAATCTATTCGTGAGTATGACTTAAATCGGGGAGAATAACAGGAGAATTCTAATTTATCTGAGTTCAGTCTCCTCCAGGGGTCACACAAATTCAGATCATTTATATACTGTAACAGTTTCTTCCTACTTTGTATATGAGAGTAATCCATCCCAGTTGACCGATCCTGAGACAAACAGTACCTTTTCTTAGTAGGTGGAAAAACAAAGTTCAGGTTAAGTGATCACATCGTCTGCTGCCGTTGAAAAGTCCCGTCACTGACAGAGGTCCTCACAGTGTAATCCCGTTAGCTAGCCGTGGCTAACTTGCTAGGTGTCCAATTCTTTAATAAACGACTCCACACCTGCAGGATCAGCAAACACGCGAAGTTTCCCTCCGTGGAGCAGCTTGAGTTTAGCAGGGTCAATTATACCGTAGTCTATCTTCAAGTCCCGTAGTTGTTTCACATCATCGAATCGGTTTCTTTTCCACCCTTCATACATGATCTTGCCATTCTTTCTAGCTGCCTGCATGACTCGGATCTTGTCTTGGAAGTTTAAAAACTTCAGTATCATGACTCGCGGAGCAGAGGATTGTGGCGCACCTGGTAGTCTATGAGCTCTTTCGAAAATCGGCGGGGCAGGAAAAGTCTCGGGTCCCAGGACGTCAGGTAGCCAGTTTTCCAGAAAAGCAGTTTTTCAACTTTCTCCGGGAGATTCACCAGTCTGAGATTTGAATGGCGGCTCCTGTTCTCCAGGTCATCCACTTTAGAGGTGAGCTCAGACACCTGCTTCTCCAGTATCGTGATTCTAGTTTTCTCATTAGCAATATCATCCTCCATGTCACCAATACGGTTCTCTGCTTGTTCCAGTCTCCCTGAAAAGTCTTTAAAGTCTGACTTAATCTCATTAATTGCGGTCAGAACTCCGTCAAATTTGGAGCTGAAGTCATTTTTCAGGGCTGCAATAGCCTCTAAAATCCCTGCTGCTCCGGAAGCGTGCACATCGGTGGTTAGCATAGGAGTGCGTTCGCTTTTAACTCAGGATATGTAAATTTAGCCGATTCCTACGGAGAGATCGAAAATGCGACCGCTCAGCTCCACGCCATAGCCACTCCCTCCAACAAGTAGCTTGTTAATTGGACAGTTTTGTCATCCTGCCAGATCAGAGATTTGGCAGCATGGGGGGCAATGAAAAACAAATCTAATTCCAGTCCTTCTAACTTTAGAAAGCTTAACGAACTTGTCTGCAATCTCACTGAAAGAATAAACGAATGACTCTTTAATTCGAGTGTATCTTTTAAAATGTGCCTATTGCGGTTATTCCCTTCAGTTCGCTGAGATGAAATTCTCACTTCTAAAAAGTGCTCCAGGTTTACTTGGAGCAGGAGGGCTCAGCCGGGCTTTTTGAGGTGTCCAGGTGCAAATATTTGGAGCTTACTTTAGTTTGAATGGCATTGTCCAGAGCCTGAAACCACTCTGAATATGTTTGCCAGGAAGCTCTGGCTGCCGGGGAGATTACACTTGTGAGCTTTCCATTACAGGACAGTCTCTCTGACCATCAGGCCAGCTTTATCCATTCCCATTATGTTTGTTCATTTTACTGCTACATTTTACATGCAGGTCTCAGAAACTTACAATGAGCAAGCTGGAAATGGTTTTATATTTAGCTTAAAGGTTCTTTAACAGCACCAGGCTGTTCTCATGAACCATTTGTGCATATAGCTACAAAAAGGTAAAGCACTGTAATTCATATGTATTCTACGTATTTATTGCTGCATGCACCACAGTACCTACTGCTGTATAAGAGCGCTCTGGTCCGTGTAGAGAAGAGGTCAGAACCATCAGGTTGATGGGACGATATGGGTCGTTTGTTCCCACAGGAGCGTTTCATAAAATAGAGCCCCTAGCGGTGGCAAGAACTACAACCTCATATCTAAAAGAGAGAACGTCGATCGCAGTTTTGAATGTAAAGGTCATAATTTTAAACAACTCTTTAACGTTGTGAAATGGTCATAGTTTTGTTATGTTTAGGCACCAAAAGTCTCCCAGACGTCTTGAAAAAGACGGTGGTTTGGGTTAGAATCAGACGTTACTTCACTTCCCGAAGGTTACACTCATGACGCTTAATGTGACATTTGTAGAATTAAAAAGAACCGGGACGATGAGTGGCTCAATTTCGAAGGTTGCCCGTACCTATTCAAGCCTGAATACACGGACAAGGAGCTACAACTAATGGAGGAGAATCGGAGAGCTAGCTAGCTAGCAGTGCTAGCTAGCAGCGCTAGCAGCAGAGAGTAGAAGCCATCAGGCAAGTGCTATTTAAATAAACTCCTGGTGTACTTACAAACTTTCCAATGCCTCGTTTTATGAGTTCAGAACCTATTTGTACTACTATAGAAGTTTGGTACCATTCTGGGCATTATTAGTGAGGTAATTTACGAGATACACAGTTGGTTTCATTAGCACCTGCACTAAGCCATGCGGCTGATAGAGCAAACTAGCCCAATGTTAGACCAAGGGAAAAAAACTTATGGGGGGTTGTTTGGCTCGAGGTGATGGTGCAAAGGACTAGGGTGAAATTACTCCAAACCATCACTTTAACTGTCGTCGCCGCAGGACAGTCACCTTCTATCCGGCTAAACTCAACTGCAATGGCCGCTGAAACGACCGACAGCTCACAGTGCTCTGTACCCGGCTCACAGTCACCTTCTAAAGGCAGCCAAACTTAACTGTCATGTGACTACTGGTCGCGGTCGTGGTCAGCGGTCGCCTGATAGGATATCATACGATTCGTTGTGCATACGTTTTCCTACGATAACAATCAAACCCGTTCATGAGATTGTGTTGACAGCACACATGGACACGCTGGCTGTAGACATCAGACCTGTGACCTTTTGCCAGCATGAGATTCTTTCTATTCACCTGATTCAGAAACTGCAATCAGCTAAAGAAAAAAAAAGCCTTTAAATGTTCTGTGAGCCAAAACTCCCTGAAAGCAACAGATTTGGATTATTGTCGACAGGACTCCGGTGTGGTTTTAAAGGAAGCTTCAGTCGACATGTATCCGTTCCTGTATTTGTGTGTCATGGGAGGTGAATCCTTTTTAGTCGTCACCGAGAGCCCTCACATAGAGAAGTACACGACGTGTAGGTGTCACAATTTAAGCCAGAGGGGGATCAGAAGGTTTCTAAACCTGTTAACCACAGAGGGACGCGTGCCAACACTTTACATAAGCTATAGTATTATGACAGCAAAGCATGGTGAGGCTAACAGGCTGAAGAGTACAATTAGCTGCTGCGAGGAGTACATCTTTTATTATCCATTTTGTTTATTAAACTATTATTAGCAGAACGGCTGTAGATTTAGTTTAATAAATAATGTTTATGGTTCTGATTTTTTAAAGATCAGATGCGCATGTATGCGAAAGATGGCCCATTTTAGAGAGGAGAAAAAAGGTGAGAGGGGAGGGATAAGAGAAAGACACATATAATGGTGCAAAAATATAGAAAATAGAAACAGGAGCAGAAAGAAAGAGACTAAAAGACAGAAAGAGTAAGACAAAAAGGGAAACTGAAAAAAGCCAGAAAGAAAAGCCAAATGAAAGATGGAAGTAGGAAACAGAGAAGAGTAGGTGAATGAGAGAGGAGAGTAGATGTTGAGATGAAACTGTAGTTGAGGATGGGGAGGGAAGGGTACAGTGAAGAGAAAGAGAGAAGATAAGAGTAGTAAAGCTGCAAGGGTTGTATAAAAGAAATAGAAACAGTAGGAAAGTAGCAGGAAGAGTAAAGCAAGGAAAGTCTGCAAGGAGACAGGAGGAGGAAGGACAGAGACAGAGGGAAGAGCTGAGAGGAGGCAGGGAGGGAGGGAGGGAGGGAGGGCTTGCAGACTGAGGAGGTGCAGACGAAGAGGAGTGGAGTGTGGAGGTGGAGGAGGTTCAAAGAATGTGTCTAAGTGAGCTTCCTATGGTTGGTTTTCCTCTTTATCGCCTGGCACTCTAAGGCCTCTTCAATGCTGTGGATGGATGAGAGAGAGAGAGAGAGAGAGAGAGAGAGAGAGAGAGAGAGAGAGAGAGAGAGAGAGAGCAGGCAGTCGTTCGACTGGA
This sequence comes from Sander vitreus, assembly GCF_031162955.1. Lineage (NCBI taxonomy): Eukaryota > Metazoa > Chordata > Actinopteri > Perciformes > Percidae > Sander > Sander vitreus. The sequence continues at coordinate 28,730,874 of NC_135858.1, forward strand.
TAATCCTCTCCACTAATACTAATCCCTCCTCTCTAACACACACACACTTCACAGACCGTTTTCCCGCCTTACCAGTCAACTCGTGTGTGTGTGTGTGTGTGTGCGTGCGTGCGTGCGTGCGTGCGTGCTGTTTGACATAGACTATGACCAAAAGTGTGTATGTATAACATTCTTTCTTAACATTTATTTTTTTACATGAAATTTGGTTAAACCAGGGATGGTTGCTGAGAGACAGCAGAGGTTCACTCTCTATTAACCAACTTTTTATTCCCTTTTTTTAGAAATAGGAAGATGAATTATTGGATCATATTATATTGTAACTAAAATATATGGAAGCAATGAATAGTCATAAATATTTGAATCTTACAAGCGACCGAAAACCTGATTGTGAAATTGAATCACTACTGAATTGTTAATGTTGAAATCTAAAAAATAATTGGATTTACAGCAGTGAAATATTTTACTTATTTTATTAATTAATTTCCATCTGTCTAAATGTATGTGCTCTTTGAAATGTTTGTCAATTTAAACTGTTAAACTTTATTTCCAGTATATATATATATATATATATATATAGTTAGGGTTCCCAATTTCCCATAGAATTGAATACTCTTATTACTAATTGCTATGAATTGAAATACAATGAACCGATATTAATATTGTATATTCGTGAACTTTAAACCAGAGGCTTCTGGGTCAAATCCAAAACTCCCCAGAACATCACATTAGGACCTGAGCACTGCCCAGAGAAGCTCCACCGGAGCAGTGCAGAGATAAAGTGCCTTGCTTAATGGAACGTTGGTAGAGAGACAGGGAGAGAGTGGGAGTGTGTTTATGTTTTAGAAGGTCAGTGGAGGATCTCACTCTTTTTCACCCCCCCCCCCTCTCTCTCTCTCTCTCTCTCTCTCTCTCTGCTCCCCTGAGTCATTAATTACAGTATGATATGCACCCACACACTCTCTCTCTCTCTCTCTCTCTCTCTCACACACACACACACACACACACACACACACAGTAATACCACACATGGTAGAATCCTTTAAGTCCATATTAACACACAGACACACACACTGCCACCTCCATGGCTAAGCTGATAAATGATTAGTGGTTGATCCTGTTGAGGCCTGGCTGTTTGGTTGAGCTGACTTTCACACTACCAACCTCTCTCTCTCTCTCTCTCTCTCTCTCTCTCTCTCTCTCTCTCTCTCTCACACACACTCTCACACACACACACACACACACTTAACCCTGGGGGCAAATACTGACAATGTCTTAGCACTGACATACACAAACTTGTAAGGACACACAGATTTAACTGTGTGACACACTCACATGCACTACAAAAAAAAGTGTGTGCACACAGAGGAGCACAGTCAGAGATGGAAACACACACACACACACACAGTGTGTTTCAGTATCTTTGTGGGGACCCGTCAATGACATAATGCATTCCCAAGCCCCTTACCCTAACCTTAACCATCACAACTAAATACCTAACCTTAACCCTTAACCTCACCCTAACCATAACCTAATTATAACCCTAATCCTAAAACCAAGTCTTAACCCTCAAACAGACCTTTGAAGTTGTGGGGTCCAGCATTTTGGCCCCACAAAGCTGTCCGGACCCCACAAGTATACTGTATTCCCGGTTTTTGGACCCTACGAATATTGTTAAACAAGAACACACACACACACACACACACACACACACACACACACACACGCCTCTGCTTGAGGTGTTTTCAGACAGTGTGATAATCTGTGCCCTTAAATCAATCTGCCATGTTTGTGTGTTAAACATAAATGAATGATGCATCAATGCATACAACTGAGCAAACAAGTGTGATCAAATAAGGGACAGTGAACACGCCACACCACCTTCTTGGAATTAGTATGTACTGTATAATGGAATTGGCAGACAGCTAGAGAGAAGGAGAGAGGTAGGTTTACAGACAGTGTGGACAGAGAGACTGACAAGCCACCCCCCACCCCTCCTCCCCCTCTTCTCATTGACTGAGCTGCCTGCCAAGCATGCAAGGTAATTTACTCCGTGGGAAAAGAATCACAAGGTAGCGGATATCAAATTGCTTGTTCAGCTTAAAATCTCTTAAAACTTTTCAATTTAATAATTTTTTCCTTCCCCGGCGCGCTTCAGAGGGGTGAACTCTCCCACCTTACCATTATCCTTTTTTCTTCTTCTTCTTGTAATGCAACCGATCTTCATTAACAGAGGACAGTTTCCAACTCCCTCATTAAGATTTTACTTTGAAAATGCCAACTTTCTATTTTAGTTTTCAATTAATTTTTTTCCCCCCTATAAATTAGAGAATTAATTAAACAGGGCTTCTTATTAAAAAGGTGGATTTTCTTTCTTTGTAATTCCCCTGCTTTATCGCGTGGTTTCAAGAGACACAAAGCAGGTTTCATGGCAAGCCAAAGGAATTCCTACAGAAAGAGAAGCAGGAAGATAGGGAGGGACGGATAGAGGGAACAGCCTGATAACGGGACAGACTGCATGTACAGTGCTTCTTTACATGCCATTTTTACAGACAAACCGATGGAAACTCCACATGTCGTATCCTAATCACTAGTATAAAAGCAACCACACGGGAGAGTCCCATGGAGCTGGATGGAAATTAGCACAATGTGCCAGTTAAAAAAAATAAATTGCTCTGACAATCAGGACTTTTTGTGCATGTTTCCAAAGCAACGCAAAGAAACCTCGCTGAGTTCCAAAAAGGCACGGCGGTCATACAAACTGAAATTATTGCAACTGATCACAGGAGTGGTCGGACAATTCATGACAGAGTATACCAAACTGAGACAAAGTGGAGCAGCAGAGAGCATTCATGCTGATGAAGCCGACGGCAACTGACAATGATAAAAGACACAAATCTACAGGCCTGTCTGACTGTTTCTGTCTCTTTGTGGGGGTTTTATGAATCAATTAAGAGATAAATAATAACCAGGTGGAAAGCTTGTCTTGTCTGGTTCAATCTGTAAAGCAAGTTGCTTTCGGACACACCCCACACAGTGACGTCACAGCCGGTGTAGTCTGTATCCACAACGGTCCAATTCTGAGAATGCTCCGACGGTGCAGAAAATTCTTGGAAATCCCGGAAATGTTCGGCCGGCAGTCCGTCACCTTCCGCTTTCTTTGTGTTGGCGTTCTAAACTGCGGTGGATTTCTGAGGACTATGGTTAACTGCTCCTCAGATCTCTGCAGGGTAAATCCAGACAGCTAGCTAGACTATCTGTCCAATCTGAGTTTTCTGTTGCACGACTAAAACAACTTTTGAACGTACACGTTCCACCAACACAAGTTCCTTCCCGAGGCTATTTTACAGCTGCACCGAGGCTCCGCTCAGCGCTTAGCACCGCCCAAGACGATTGTGATTGGTTTAAAGAAATGCCAATAAACCAGAGCAGGTTTTTCTCCTATCCCGGAATGCTGTGTGGACTAGCCAGACCCTCCTTCGCAGCGCTGGAGGTACAGGAGGTATTTTCCGTACATAACTATCATAGCTGAAATTTAACCCTCTGTGTCTTGCCTCAAACTTTGAATCCATCCATCCATCCATCCATCCATCTTCATCCGCTTATCCGGGGTCGGGTCGCGGGGGTAGCAGCTCCAGCAGGGGACCCCAAACTTCCCTTTCCCGGGCCACATTAACCAGCTCCGACTGGGGGATCCCGAGGCGTTCCCAGGCCAGGTTAGAGATATAATCCCTCCACCTAGTCCTGGGTCTCCCCCGAAGCCTCCTCCCAGCTGGACGTGCCTGGAACACCTCCCTAGGGAGGCGCCCAGGGGGCATCCTTACCAGATGCCCGAACCACCTCAACTGGCTCCTTTCGACGCAAAGGAGGCGGCTCTACTCCGAGCTCCTCACGGATAACTGAGCTTCTCACCCTATCTCTAAGGGAGACGCCAGTTACCCTCCTGAGGAAACCCATTTCGGCCGCTTGTACCCTGGATCTTGTTCTTTCGGTCATGACCCAGCCTGCATGACCATAGGTGAGGGTAGGAACAAAAACTGACCGGTAGATTGAGAGCTTTGCCTTCTGGCTCAGCTCTCTTTTCGTCACAACGGTGCGATAAATTGAATGTAATACCGCCCCTGCTGTGCCGATTCTCCGACCAATCTCCCGCTCCATTGTCCCCTCACTTGCGAACAAGACCCCAAGGTACTTGAACTCCTTCACTTGGGGTAAGGACTCATTCCCTACCTGGAGAAGGCACTCCATCGGTTTCCTGCTGAGAACCATGGCCTCCGATTTAGAGGTGCTGATCCTCATCCCAGCCGCTTCACACTCGGCTGCGAACCGATCCAGTGAGTGCTGAAGGTCACAGGCCGATGATGCCATCAGGACCACATCATCTGCAAAAAGCAGCGATGAGATCCCCAGCCCACCGAACTGCAACCCCTCTCCACCCCGACTACGCCTCGATATCCTGTCCATAAATACTACAAACAGGATTGGTGACAAAGCGCAGCCCTGGCGGAGGCCAACTCTCACCTGAAACGAGTCCGACTTACTGCCGAGAACCCGGACACAGCTCTCGCTTTGGTCGTACAGAGATTGGATGGCCCTGAGAAGGGACCCCTCACCCTGTACTCCCGCAGCACCTCCCACAGTATCTCCCGGGGCACCCGGTCATACGCCTTCTCCAGATCCACAAAACACATGTAGACTGGTTGGGCATACTCCCAGGCTCCCTCCAGGATCCTTGCAGAGTAAAGATCTGGTCCGTTGTTCCACGACCAGGACGGAATCCGCATTGTTCCTCTTCAACCTGAGATTCGACTATCGACCGAACCCTCCTTTCCAGCACCTTGGAGTAGACTTTACCGGGAGGCTGAGAAGTGTGATACCCTGTAATTGGCACACACCCTCTGGTCCCCCTTTTAAAAAAGGGGAACCACCACCCCGGTCTGCCACTCCTTAGGCACCGTCCCAGACTTCCACGCAATGTTGAAGAGGCGTGTCAACCAAGACAACCCCTCCACACCCAGAGCTTTAAGCATTTCTGGACGGATCTCATCAACTCCTGGGGCTTTGCCACTGTGGAGTTGTTTAACTACCTCAGCAACCTCCACCAGGGAAATTGATGCCAATCCCCCTCATCCTCCAGCTCTGCCTCTACCATAGAGGGTGTATTAGTCGGATTTAGGAGTTCCTCAAAGTGCTCCTTCCACCGCCCCTATTACCTCCTCAGTTGAGGTCAACAGCGTCCCATCCTTACTGTACACAGCTTGGATGGTTCCCCCGCTTCCCCTCCTGAGGTGGCGAACGGTTTTCCCAGAAGTACCTTGGTGCCGACCGAAAGTCCTTCTCCATGTCTTCTCCGAACTTCTCCCACACACGCTGCTTTGCCTCTTTCACGGCAGAGGCTGCAGCCCTTCGGGCCCTTCGGTACCTTGCAACTGCCTCCGGAGTCGTCTGGGATAACATATCCCGGAAAGACTCCTTCTTCAGTCGGACGGCTTCCCTGACCACCGGTGTCCACCACGGTGTTCGTGGGTTACCACCCCTTGAGGCACCTAAGACCCTAAGACCACAGCTCCTCACCGCAGCTTCAGCAATGGAAACTTTGAACATTGTCCACTCGGGTTCAATGCCCCCCAGCCTCCACAGGGATGCACGAAAAGCTCCGCCGGAGGTGTGAGTTGAAAGTCTGTCGGACAGGGGCCTCCTCCAGACGTTCCCAATTTACCCGCACTACCCGCTTTGGGCTTACCAGGTCTGTCCAGAGTCTTCCCCCACCCCCTGACCCAACTCACCACCAGATGGTGATCGGTTGACAGCTCCGCCCCTCTCTTCACCCGAGTGTCCAAAAACATATGGCCTCAGATCAGATGAAACGATTATAAAATCGATCATTGACCTTTGGCCTAGGGTGCTCTGGTACCAAGTACACTTATGAGCATCCCTATGTTCGAACATGGTGTTCGTTATAGACAATCCATGACTAGCACAGAAGTCCAACAACAAACAACCACTCTGGTTTAGATCAGGGAGGCCGTTCCTCCCAATCACGCCTCCATGTGTCTCCATCATTACCCACGTGCGCGTTGAAGTCCCCCCAGCAGAACTATGGAGTCCCCGACTGGAGCCCCATGCAGGACTCCACTCAAGGTCTCCAAGAAGGTCGAATACTCTGAACTCTTGTTTGGTGCATATGCACAAACAACAGTCAGAGTTTTTCCCCCCACAACCCGAAGGCGTAGGGAGGCGACCCTCTCGTCCCACCGGGTTAAACTCCAACGTAGCGGCGCTCAGCCAGGGGGCTTGTGAGTATCCCCACACCCGCCCGGCGCCTCACACCCTGGGCAACTCCGGAGAAGAAAAGAGTCCAACCCCTATCCAGGAGTATGGTTCCAGAACCAAGACTGTGCGTAGAGGTAAGCCCCACCAGATCTAACCGGTAGCGCTCCACCTCCCGCACAAGTTCCGGCTCCTTCCCCCACAGAGAGGTGACATTCCACGTCCCCAGAGCCAGCCTCTGCTGCCCGGGTCTGGTCTGTCGAGGCCCCTGACCTTCACTGCCACCCATGTGGCAGCGCACCCGACCCCAGCGGTTCCTCCCACAGGTGGTGGGCCCATGGGATGGAGGGATGTCCGCCACGTAGCTTTTTCGGGCTGTGCCCGACCGGGCTCCGTGGCAAACCCGGCCACCAGACGCTCGCTGACGAGCCCTCCATCTGGGCCTGGCTCCAGACGGGGGCCCCGGGCTTCCTCCGGGCAGGGTCACTTCATCCCTTCCTCGATTTTTCATAGGATCTTTGAATCCAATGCAATGGAAACAGACTGATTGAATAAATGATGATCACATTTTCCACGTTTTTTTTCTCCATTGTCTGAGCTTTGACTGGAGCTCTTTTATATTGATTACAGAATCAGCAAGAGTGAATGCAGATTTTTTACACTGTGTACACTGTCATACGTGACAGTGTACACTGATGCGTCCCTCACTGGCTGGGGAGGAATGTGCGAGTCACAGGTGGTGGGAGGAGAATGGCCACACAGTGTGCACTGTGGTTTTCCTTGAGCACACGGGACAATCACCCCTCGGCGTAAACGCCTTCTCCCACCATCCCTGGCCCAGAACCCTCCTATACACTTTTCCCCTGGTCCCTCTGATCCCTCGCCTCCTGGAACGCATCCAGGCGAACGGCGCGATATTTCACCCCCCGGTGATAACCCAGCGGCTGTGGGGCTGGCTGCTGAGCGGGAACGCTTGCAGAGATTAGGCTTGTCCCCTGCCGTGGTGCGCACTATCCAGAACGCAAGAGCTCCCTCTACTACAGCGTGTTACGCAGGGCGTTGGTCTGCTTTCCAGCGCTGGTGCACGGAGAAGCGTGCGGACCCCATATCGTGTCCCCTGGCCCCATGCGCCATTGTATGTGTGTTCCGCCTGCTGTCGTCTCCCCCCCTCTTGCACTGGGTGCTGGGAGGAGAGCGGGTGTCACATATATATGTATATTGTCACTCATGTTTTCTCACTGATCATGCACACCTGCAATCACGGAATAATGCGCCGTTGCATGTGTGTTTTTCCCTGCTGTCCTCACCCCGCCTGCACTGGGTGCTGGGTGGAACGCAGGTGTCCCCATAATTATCAATCATGATACAATTCTCACTGACCATGCACACCTTCAATAATGGAATGATGTGCCGCTGCATGTGTACTCGTCTGCGGTCCTCACCCCCCCTTACGTTGGGTGGCTGGGAGGAACACGGGCGCCCCATATTTGTCAATCATGTACTTTTCTCACTAATCATGCACGCCTACACTCATGGCTTGGGCCTTGCAGCCAGTTAGGCCAAGTCATTACCATGGCAGGCACTCTAATCAGAATAACGGTTTATCTGACACAAATCTCCTGTCAGTGCATTAGAGAAAAACGTTAGTCTATGTTCTGCTTGTGGGCTCTGTGTCGCAGGTGGCATTGACTACATCAGCTTCGCCCTAACCCAATAGCGTAGCCTTAGAGGGTGAAGCCTATACGAAATAGAATGATAGTTACGTATTGTAACTCCAGATTTTATGAGTATAGGCGCAGCCCTCTAAGATTCGGGCCACCTGCTCCTGTAACATTAGCTGAAGAAAAAGCTGATGTTGGGAGATGAACAACGGGTCCGCTCTGTTTATATACAGTTTCTGCGGAGGTAGTTGAAAACCCGTGCTGGACACAAGAAATCTTCATGGCTGAGCATGCGCGAAGGGATAAACCCAATAGCGTAGCCTTAGAGGGCTGCAGCTATACTCATAGAATCTGGAGTTACAATACGTAACTATCGTTATGTCATCATGTTGCGTCCTCTTCTTCTGCAATGGTTAGATGTTATCCTACTGGAGAATTAGCCCCACTGTTTCTTGATGCACCTAACTCCTAATATTGCACCAAAGTGCAAATTTTTTCGCATTTTATTTTTCAGATTTTCTGTAAATTTGGTTCAAATCTGAGCTACGTTTGGATGAAAACTTGACTTTGGTCTAGTCTACTGTCCACTACTGTTTGTTCTCTTCACCCAGTGTTGGGGAGTAACTATGGAAGTAATTCTGTTTCATCGGATGTTCCTATTTACATGTTGTGATTTGTATGGTCACAGTCTGTACAAATAACAAGGTCACATGAGACACAGCCATCTTCTAACCGTATACATACTGGGAACTATATTCTCAGAAAGGCGAAACAATGCTACTTCTGCTACTTGGGCTGAGTGATATGCTTGCAGCGCCTGAGAAGCCCTGAGCAGAGAGTAGAAATGCTTTGCCTTTCTGAGAATATAGTTCCCAGTATGTATACGGTTAGAAGATGGCTGTGTCTCATGTGACCTTGTTATTTGTACACACTGTGACTATACAAATCACAACATGTAAATAGGAAAATGTTGGCGTTATTTTGTCACTTATTCGGAGCAGTAGGCCAGTTGGATCCGTGCTAGGCTAAGCTACCGGTGAAGCCGTCGGAAAGAGTTACAACACGCACGGAGATGAGAAGGGTATGTATGGACTTATCCAACTCTGGGGGTTACAGTGAATAAGCTAAAGTCGCAATAAGTCAGCATGTTCCTTTAAATAAAGTAGAGAAGACATGCATACCTTCCATGTGACACACAGGGCTTTTAATGTTTATTGAAAACATATGTTAGCACCATACTTTGCTTGGTGCATATCCAGTAGTTTATATTTAATCGCCATTCATAAGAAGTTAGCTTTGCTAGCATTAGAAACTTGGAAAAATTATCAAAAAAGAATTAAATGTAATAAGTGACATTACTTTAAAAACTTAAATAGTTACAGTACCAGACGAAAGTTTAGACACACTTCACCATTCACAATGAGAAAGTGTGTCCAAACTTTTTACTGGTACTGTACACTACTATGACATCTTAAATAGGGTAACTTGTAATCGGTAACCTATTACATCTCCAAAGTAACCTTCCCAACACTGCTGGTATGTAGAGACACACAACATGGGCCTCTGAGCAATGCAAGAAAGGTATATGAACCAACGTTCAATTTCATGTCTGCACAAAGCCGACTCTAACGGTGCAGTAGTAACATGATTTCAATCAGGCATAAGTCTGTATGTTTTATATACTTGTCTTTAGGTGATTGCATGGTGTAGGGAATTAAAGGACCCAAACACAGGGAGAGGCAGGCAGGCAGGAGATGGTTTGAGCTCAAGGATTTATTTAAAAACCACAAAAAACAACCAAGGGAGTCCTGGGAGTAATGGCAGGCAAAAAAACAATTCCAAAAAATGAAGACAAAAGGCACCCAAAAAGCAAGGGAGTAAAAAAAAACAGGAACAAACAGAAACAGACAAGAGCTGACACAAACTAACCAGACAAGAACAGGAACATATGCAGGCTGGCAGGGCACGGACACAAAACGGACACAAAACAATCTGACAAGAGACAAGGGAAACACAAGGGCTAAATACACTGGGTAATGAGGTAACAAGGGGCAGGTGACGCAGCAGGTGAAACACATTAGGAGAGACAGGGTAATCAACAAAGGCGGGAAAACACAGAAAGTAAAACAAGACACGACAAGACAGAACACTAGACTATCAAACTAAAACAGGAAACAGAAATATACACAACGAAAAACAGACCACAGAATACACAAAACAGGTAAATCTACAAGACAGGGAACAGAAAAATACAGAATAAATATACAAAACAGAAAACAGCAACAGAAATATACAAACAGAGAATAGAAACATCCACAACCACAACACATGGCTCCTAATGAACTGAGTTTTTGTTTATGCAAATCAGGCTGCAGAAATTTGGTACAAATTTTTTTTTCATGCAAATGTTAATTTTTTTGGGGGGCATTTCCACCTTTAATTTCCACAAATTGTGTAACAATTTAATCAAAACATAACTACAGATTTAAATGCACATAAAACCACAACAATTAGGGCAGAACCTGCACTGGGTTAGATTGAGGGGTGATTCTTATCAATGATGTCAGAACTGCAGGTCCTTCCGATTCAGTTGATTAAATGGCTGCAGTCATCACACAGCCGCACGAATAATACATGCACTCCATCTTCAGTGCAGAATGTGCCGTGTGCAATTACAAATAGCGTGGGTCCTTTCTTTAATTAGTTCAATCTTCTGGCACAGCATTGTGACCTAACCAAGTATAGCTTCATGACTGTTCCAACTTAGAATCATTTCAAAAATTACGATTCCAATGGAATCGTTTCTTTATTGTAATCGTTTGGAACATTTGGTTTCGAATCCGATCATCTGTTTCAAATTTAAAGTGCTCATATTATGCTTTTTGGATTTTTTTCCTTACCTTTATTGTGTTACATATCTATTTTGTGCATGTTATAGGTTTACAAAGGTGAAAAGCCCAAAGTCCACCCCAAAGGGACTTACCATCTCCAACAGAAAACACTGTTCACAAACTGCTCCAAACAGCTCTATTGTAGTCCAGCCTTTACTTCAGAGACAAACGTGCGTCACTTTGTAACACACGTTATAATGCTCGCCTAGCTGCTAGCGTGGCACATCCTCATACTCTGCTTCTTACTGGCTAGTAGTCCTTACCTAGCTACTGCTCATGTGCAACTCCCAACAAAGATGGAACAGAAGTGAGATGTCTCACTCTGTAGCTAAAACAGAGAGCTCAACACACAGGGTGAAAAGAGGAGCTGCAGCAATGTGCAGTACAACAAAAATATGGTGTTTTTTGAAAATTAAACCATGTAAACCTATTCTCATATAACCTCTAAATACAATTATGAACCTGGAAATTAGCACTTTAACATAAGTGCAAGTATTGGTTTCCATAGCATCCAGGCGCTTGTTGTGTTGCAGCCATGGAGCACAGTAAGCAGCACTCTAAAGCATGGCTGAAAAAGCCCGGTAAAACTGTAAATCACCATTGAATCAAAATAAAATGTTCCTCTGTGAAATAAGCATGTGACCCGTTTCAACTCCACCCCTCAAAGAATCAGAATCCAGATTTGATAAGAACCGGAATCGAACGGAAGAATCAGAATTGGAATCAGAATTGTCAAAATCAAAACGATGCCCAACTCTATTCATGAACATCTGTGGGTTTCTACAGATTAATAAACAGAATCCAAGTTTATACAGTGAAAAGATTTGAGAGTAGCAGGCATCCCCAAGATGCATGCTGAGCTCCATCAAAGATGTTGCTACATTTGTTGCTGCAGGCAACATTTCTAAGACCATCTCTTCTGCATATATATTCATTCTGCAGAATTGGTTTTGTTACATCAGTGGGATTGGATTGTATTGTTTCAGATAGCTATATTTTAGAAATTGCATGTGCTGAACCAGATAAATCTACATTCAAATACCAGCCATTACTCCATAGGTTCGACTTTTCCCTTTGACATGAGGCCTAAAAGGGAGCAGAAGAAAATTGGTGGGGGACAGAGTAGGAAGTTAGGAAGATGAAAGAGAAGGAGACTGTGACAGCTGGAGAATATGACTCATAATTAAATGTTTAAAATGTGCATGTTTATCTCAGTTGCAGCTACAATGGATCCCCTCAATGACCTACCGTTTCATGTAGGCAATTGTCACTTTTGAAAGGCAAAGAAATTCCAAATTAATGAGTGTGAAAGGACCCCACAAAGGAACACCAATTCCACACATGGCGGTATGCACAGAAGGAGGGAGAGAGTGATTGATTTTGTGTGTGTTTGTGCCCTGATGTGCACTGTTAAAGGCTGTCAGCGTGTGACTGGAGCCGCCTCTTCAGTAGATAAACGCTTACTCGATTAGCAAACCTCTCATCTGAGGTTTCAAACTAGATCACACCTGCAGGCTAGCCGTAGTGTGTTTGAATGAGAGAGGGGAACGAAACAGAGGCCTTTATGACATGTTTTGGAGGAAACGTAACGCCACATTGTAATTCAGGGGACGGAGTGTGGGGTCGGGACGAAGAGGTTAGTTCCCCGAATAAAAGACGCAAAAGAGGAGGGAGGAGTAAAACATGCCTAGGCCTACATGTGTGTTGACTCAGCAGAGATAACATGAGAGATTAAATGAGAAAAGTTGATCTACAGGAGAATGCATATTTGAAAAATACAGAATGCCTGAGAGCCTTACTTAATTATATTCCATTATGTTTTTATATTTTCAGTTGTCCCCTGTGTTTTCCTTTACATGAATAAAGACATGTCCAGCATTAATTGATGCAGAAAAAGTTAGAAATAGGTGCATGAAAATTCACCAGAATGCAGGAAATTAAGTGTTTAATGCTCAAATGTTTGACTTAATACCAGAAAGATGGAAGCCTGGAAGCTGGCACCCGTTGGGCAGCCCAGCCCACCCTAACATAGCAGGCTAGAACCGGTCCTGCCTCGGGTATGTCATAGATGTTTCACTGATTTTGTGTAAAGAATAACTGCAATGAATACTATAAAATGGGACCAATGATCAATGTATCCAAGAATATACTGTAATCTGCACAGCGGTTATTTCAATGTGTAATCAGGAAGATAAACAACAAGGCAATGCAAAAGCAAGTTGAGTGAGCAACTGAGTATTTTGACGTTAATGGTGTTCCACTTTGAAAATATGTATTTCTGGGATATGCAAATTGGGTGTAAAGAGAGGGAGAATGTTAGGACAGAAGCTCCTGCGAGCTGTTGGATCTCCCTCTGCCAACGTTTCTCTAATTTTCCTTTGAACCCGCCGCCCAAAAAAACAAAAAATCGTTTAATATGGTGGACAGCCAAAAATAATAATGAGATTAAAATTTGTATCTGCCATTGTAACAGACCAATGGACAGACAAACACACACAGAATGTTTAAAGCAGTAATAATTGCATGTGATGAATGTGTTTGCATTAACTGTTCATGTAAATGTAGACTCTCATTAATTTGTATATATGATATAAGTGACCATCACTCCCGTGTGTGTGTGTGTGTGTGTGTGTGTGTGTGTGTGTGTGTGTGTGTGTGTGTGTGTGTGTGTGTGTGTGTGTTTTGTGTGTACACTACCTTTTCAGAGACACTCTGTGAAGTGTGAAAAACAAATTGTTGATCTATTAATTAACATCTCAATGTGTGAGTGGGTCCTAGTTATCACGTCCAACATGGAGAAACGTCCTCTGAAATCCAAACAAAGTACGTGTGAAGTATCACATAGACAGGTTTTCACAGGGGGAAAACACTACACACTATTTTGGTTTCTTTCTTTCTTTTCCTTTCCTACACTTCTAAGTAGAAAAACTTGTTCACTCACTGCTTTTTCGTTCGACATCTGTCTCTTTCTCTTTGCCAGATCTAACCTTCTGTAAAACGACACCAAGGCTTCTCTACAACAGACAGATAAAATAATGAATTTTAATATTTATTTAACTATATGCATCACTTTATCACTGCATTTTCAGATGCATGTGTGTGTGTGTGTTTGTTTATTATGAACATAGTATATTTAGTGTATATTCACAAGCATTAATAGTGTCTATGGGAATCTAAGTGAATGTATTTCTGTAATTATCCATGTGTTCTGTGTACGCATGTGTGCCTGCTGTGTTTTTGTGTGGCGTGTGTGCGTGTGCGTGTGCGCGTGCGCGCGTGTGTGTGTGTGTGTGTTTTGGCTCCGGCTGGTAGAGGCCCCTCTCTAGTACCCCCCAGCTCCGTCTCTCCTGCCAATAGCTAATTGATTTGGCTTCATCCTGCCTGCTCTACTTACTCAAGTAGTTAATTAACTCAACTTTTAATTCCTTTCCACACTGCGCCCGGTTGACACCGGGTGCGCACGGCCACTCACCCTGTTTTTGTCTAACAGAGCACACAAAGCTGGGAGTCCCACAGCTCGTAAACTGGCCTGAAGAGGTCAAGAAGTTGCTCGACTGAGTTTACTGCACAAGTCACCGACTGGCCAACTTTCCCGGGCTTTACTCCACCACTCACTTCTTTTTTAGATATTGCTCGGTTACCCTGCCTTTTCCAGTTTAGCTCCATTTCCTCTCTTCAGCTTTGTAGTCACTCCATTGTTAAATGTACATTAATTATGATTTTAATTGGCACATGACACAAAATTACCATACGACATCTGCATGGGGTTGATGAGGTTCTTGATTAATAGCAATTACTCAGCGATTACTTCACCAGGTGCTGAGATGTCTGGCTTTCAAAAGTCACTTTGCAACCGTTATACTCTTCTGGAACAAAAGCTCCTCTTACACCTACTCGCATTTTCAGCAGCCTCACAATAAATACATTTTTAAACTGTCAGAACAATGCATCAGATGTGAAGGCTAAAAGCCTCATTCTCAAGCCATTTAAAAGCAAATGACAAATCAGGATGATTGTTCCATTTATTTTCTCACTTATTTGTAATGAGGACTGAGGTTGATGTTTTTGTACCTCACAGGCCAAGAGGATGGAAGCAGTACTCATGTAGGAGATATTACTGAAATTCCTACTGAACACCAATAGATTTAAGGAATATCACACTCAAGGGTTTGATTTAACGTCATTATGCTCCTCGGTCCTAGCCGCATCACTGAAGTAATATTGCCATTATATAACAACGGTTACCAACTAAATAAAAGTTATAATCAAACTGTATTCATATTGTGGGACAATTTGCTCTCAAAATAAAAAAAAGAGCAACAGAGACGATTTCTAGTCCCTTCCTGTTTAGTCGGCCAATCAACTTAAGCTAACGTTAGCTTTGTAGAGATCGTGGGATTTCCCAAACTGAATAATTACCGCAAATATAAACACCAAACTGCTTTGCTAGCTCTATCCTGTTATAACTAAGATATCTGCTGAAAAAAATATTATTTCCATGGATAGATTTAGATAGTAAACGTCCACAAACTTCAAGCAACAGAGACAATTTCCTGTCCTTGTAAAACTTTAGTCAGCCAGTCAACTTAAGCTAACATTAGCTTTGTAGAGATTGTGGGATTTCCCAAACTGAATAACTACCACACATATAAACACCAAACTGCTTTGCCTGTATGTTAATGCCCACCCATCCACCCTGAACACCTCCATACCCGGCCATCAATGTAGTAAATACAGAAAAAAAAAAAAAAAGTGGAATGCTTACGAATTACAATGCTTAACTTTTCGTAGCTTTTTGAACATATGGTTCATGAGAACAGGCTGGATTAATCACTTAGTTGATTGACAGAACTGTTTGGATCATTTCCAGGTTCTAAAATGTGAGGATTTTTCTGCATTGAGTACTTGTTTTAAAGATTATTATTCAGGCTTGTATGGACTTTAATCAACAGGACAGCTTGACGAGAGGAAAGCGGAGAGAGAGGGGGGACGACATGCAGCAAAGGGCCGCAGGTCGGACTCGAACCCGGGCCGCTGCCTACATGGGGCGCACACTCTTCTGGGTAAGCTAGTGGTCACCCCCCATTGAGTACTTTTACTTTTAATACTTTAAGTACATTTTCCTGATGATACTTTTACGGACTTTTACTTGTAACAGAGTATTTTAACAGTCTGGTATTAGTACTTTTACCTAAGTAAAAGATCTGAATACTTCCTCCACTGGACGTTGCATATTTAAAGGTCTAATGACATGAATCAAGTGTTAACACTATCACAACTGTATGTGAAAAATATTGCATCCGTGTATTATATACAAAAATCTTCTTTTTTCAAACTCTACAGGGTAAAAACATTTGACCGGAGCATCTTGAACTGAGGAACATGTATATCTGACCATAAGCCACCAAGCATTTGGAGGATGAGGACAGAACATCCATTTCATTTTCATCCAAGTTTTCGTCACGTCTTCTTTTTAAACTTTCAAATCAAGTCCCTCGTGACGTTATCAGTGCAGAAACACATTTCATTGCACCTGTAACATCTTGTCTTGTTCTGCCCCCCTCCTCTCTGTCTGTCTCTTTCTTCTCGTCTTTGTGTTGCCCATGTCTCTTTCTTTTCCTTCGGGTCTGTCTGTTCATTTGTCTCTTTTTGTCCTCGTGGGCTACCAAACAATTCAATAACCCTTTTTGGCATGACTGTTTATCAGTCACAAAAACATTCTGCAGAAACATGGTTTTTTTCTTTGTCTCTGTTGGTTTGAAGATAGAGATGTCCATTTTGCTGCCGCTCTGGGGGGTCGAACACTTTCTCATGTCAGCTGCTTTTTCAGGACAAAGGAAGCCACAGCCACAGATAGTTTAGTGTTTTGTGTATGTGCCTCTGCGTGTGTATTTATGTTCAACAGTTGGAGAGTTTCTTTCCAAAATGAAATATCTGACATTCTGAACAAAAGAGAGGACTATTACAACAAGATGTGCAACAAGCTGTCAACACTAATAATACATGTATTGAATAGCTACGTTTCAGTGCAGTGGCTAACCAAAGGCATGCCTGCCTGACAATGCTAGTCAACAGATTTGCCACAGGTGGGTGCCAATATGTGTGAAAGTAAAGCATGAAGTGTTAACTTTTATAGAAATGAAACTCTTACAGACTGATTTTTGGCCACTTGGGGGCAGAACTCCACAAAAACTGAAAAACACACAGTCTGACATGTCGACACATTCTCATTCCCAACAAGGACCTTAGCGTCACCGTTTAACGCTCTGGGTACCGCTTTGGCATTTATTTTCAACGTGCAGTTTAATGTTATATGTAGGTAACACAGGTACTGGGTTAGGTTTCAGAAAAGATTGTGGTTCGGGTTACAGTAAGTTTGTTGGTTACGTAACTTACATATGGAACGTTAGCTCAGAACATTACATAATTCACACTTTTAGCCCGGTCTGTTTCTGTTTAGCTCTGATCTCCACCAAGTCTTGAGAAAAGAAAAATATAATACATTTAATAAAGTGGCTACATGTTTCTTTTTATTTACAAAAGTGGCTTTGTCTGCATGGTTCTGGACAGGAAGCATAGGCCACACACACTAGGCTGTTCTCATGAACCATTCATACATATCACTACGAAAACTAATGCACTTAAATTCGTATCTATTCCACATATTCTTTTGCTTTATGCATCACAATGTCTGCTGCTGTATAAGAGCATGATCCGCATAGGGAGGCGGTTAGGGTGGATGGATGGGTCCTAAAACACAGGGCTTTCAAGCCAGGGGGAGCAGAGTTTGGGTCCCGGGAGAAGTTAAGGGGAAAAAACAAGACTTTCACCCAGGAAACGAGTGTTCCTGTCCAGGGAGTACTACTTAAGTGGACCAGTGTTTTAATTCAAACCATGATCTTTTTTCTAATCTTAACTAGTCGTTTTGGTGCCTAAACTTAAGTGTCGCCACTGAGGAAAGTCACCTTTTGTCAACTACTTAACTGCAGCCTCACCTCACCTCACGGTGCTCCGTACCCGGCTCACAGTCATCTTTTCCCGCTAAAGTAAACTGTCAGCGGGCGGCAGCAGCTGAAATTTTCAAGGATATCTTACGAATTGGTGAGCATAAAGTTTCATACAAAAATACACAGACCCTTTCATGAGAATGCGTCTCTCACACACACCCGCACACACAAAAACCAGACAACACTGACTTTGTCTCTTTCACCCACACTGTATGTAATGTTACACTTCAACTTTGGTTGAGTTCAGGTAAACAGTCCAGTTAATTTCTCTTATTTCCACAAAAGAAAAACATTCAAAGTGTGACACAGAACAGAACAGGCATATAAACACAGAACGCTGTCTGTCTGATGTCAAGCTTATATAAAGAATAAATAAATAATTAAAAGTCTGCAGGACATCTCATCATCTAGATGTTTTCTTGACCCAGATTTGGATATTTCTGCCTGGAACAGAGAGGAGCCGTCGTGATCAGCAGGTTAATGAGCCTCTTAGGAAGAAGCAGAGGAGGCGATTAATGCTCACACCTCCACTGGAGTTTACAGACAAACTACTCTGTGTGTGTGTGTGTGTGTGTGTGTGTGTGTGTGTGTGTGTGTGTGTGTGTGTGTGTGTGTGTGTGTGTTAATAACATGCAAAAACACATTTAGCCCTTACTGCACAATAAACTATAGTACAGATAGAAATAATAATAAATAAAAACATATCTAGAAACTGAAGGGACAGAAACTTGACTCCTCAAACACCCATAACATTACTTCCCTGTACAGTATACTTGCCACGGTGTTAATTATTTTAGATAACTGCACCAAAGATTTAAACAATAGACTGTAAAATAATGGACGTAGCAGCAGTGACGTCACGCATTGGTTTGTGAACTGCTGTTTTGAAGCGTCACCACCTTGGTTTTTTGCAACCAGACGTGACCATTTTTGATGCGGGGGTGGAGCTGGGGAGGATGACGCGGCCAAGCCAGTGTTGTTTATGGTTGCAATGGCACTGTGCTAAGCTAAACGGCTAAAGGGGGAAAGTTGCCGAACCCTTCAGACGCGAGTCATCCAAGTGGAGATTTACCGGCGGTTAAACGCGGACTTCAGGGTACTGGCGCCGTTCATCTGCATGGACGGCAGAACAGAAAATGAGCAAACACGGGCCTCCTGGGTAGCTCACCTGTTGAAGCGTGAACCTGTAAATGGAGTACAACCATTTGCTGCATGTCATTCCCTTTCTCTCTCCCCCTTCATGTCTAATGGCATTTTCCCATTACATAGTACCTGCTCGACTCTACTCGCCATTTTTGGTTTTCCATTATAAAAAATAGTACCTGGTACAGGTACTTTTTTTAGTATTACCTCGACTCGACTCGACACACTGTGCGTCCGTTTTCCATTGCAGATTTTAGTACCGCCTCAGCGTGGCTGGTCGTTTTATGCCGGCTCGACGCAAACACCAGCGCACAAGTAGAAACATCAGGCTACTTGAGCTTGTTTTACAGTTCTGTGGAGGCTCCACGCAGAGATTTCGCCGTATACTATGTAAGTGGCCTGATGTTTGTACTTGTGCGCTGGTGCGTGCGTCGAGCCGGCCATGTGTGTGTGTACGTAGGCTATGGCGAAAGCTCTGCCTGGAGCCTCCGCAGAACTGTAAAACAAGTGGCGCCGCAGGAAACTGCCGTGACCTAACGCGACACACAGAATGTGGGAGGTGTTGTTGTTGCCACAGCCAGAAGACACATTTAGTTTCAAATGAAGCTGGAGGCAGCAAAAAAAAAAAAACACAGCTGGCTAAACTGTTTGAACACTTTAATATTGTTTGATTCAGGACACCCCCGTCTGTCGCTTTCACGTCACCTTTTCGGCTCGCCTCAGCTCGCTTGGAACCTCGACTGAGGTGGTACTAAAAAAAGTACCTGTTAGCAGGTACCAGGTACTTTTTTTCGTAATGGAAAACCAAAAAAGGCGAGTAGAGTCGAGGCGAGTCGAGCAGGTACCATGTAATGGAAAAGCGCCATAATAGTAGCAACAGGCCCATTCCAGTCAAATCAGTCAAATCAATCATTTTTTAAAATAAATATTGTGGACAACATGAACTACATTAATAAATTAAAACTAAGTTCTATAAGAAGAAGTAATGAGGCTTAATGTTGGAACCATAGACTAGAGTATATGGTTGGAACAGGAGAATATGCAGACAACATCGCCACCTGCTGGATTGACTAACCAACAGGTTAACAGAACAGGCTTCTTCATCAGGGCAGAGTAATACAAACACATTGTTTATACAAATAGGCAACACTGGATATAAATGATATTGCATCACAAAATTAAATAATAGATACAGAGCACAGAACACAGCTATGATATCAACATCTTAGCATCATAACATAAAAAAAAATTGTCAGAATGATGCAGTCCCAACAACAGGTACAATTAACACAGCTGCTTTTAAGAAAGGTTTATGATCTACTTCTAGGGAGCAGGGAGTAAGATAAAGTTCTCCGCAAACCTTTTTTTGCATCAGGAACAGACTGCTGAAACACTTATAGTGTTACAATGGGTGACATTTATTTACAGCAGAAGTGATTAACCGAGATAAACCAATAAAACTACAAAAAATGGAAGCAAATATGGCATCCAGGGGGCTGTTTCACAAAAGCAGAATTTATAAATCCAGGATAACCAATAAAGCGAGGCTTGACCTAGTCTAATCAGTGCAGCCTGGCTTGGTGCGTTTCACAAAGGCCAAGCCAGGCTGAGGAGGAGCGACTAGGTCGAGCTGGGCTGAAGTCATTCGGATAGATGCGTGTTCACGGCTTTCCTTAACAGACCGCGAGGTAGAGGTGTTGAAATTAATCAAATAATCGATGCATCGCACCGCGGACATGGACGATGCTGCATCGATGCAGTGGCCGACCATAAATGATTATTTCTGTTTACAATTTAATGTAGGCCTAACAACCTTTCTGTTTACATATTCTGTTATGTTTTGCACATTCAGGAAGTGCCATGTGCTCAGTGCTGTAGTTTTATGTATCCGATTTATTTAGTATGAGAGCACTGCAGAAGGTTTTGTTTTTGAAGCTTGAAAAGCTATGAAGTGTGTGTGTGTGTGTGTGTGTGTGTGTGTGTGTGTGTGTGTGTGTGTGTGGTCTGCTGTGTTCAGACTTTGTTAAATAAAAAAAAGATTGTTTATATCTTACTACTTGTATTTTTAAATGAAAACATAACCATATGAAGTAATATAGAAAACTGTATTATATTGAACCAAACAATATCTCAATGCATTCTCTCAAATGAAATATCCTATATGGCTTTAATAGAAAAATGTATTTGACGCATCGTGATGCATCGTGATGCATCGAGATATTGAATCGAAGACATGATAATCGTAATTGAATCGAAAGATCAGTGAATATTCACACCTCTACCGCGAGGTCGATAACAGATTTACTGATGCTAAAATGGAGAATACGCATTGTTCATACTTTATACAGAGTGAGCAGCAGCTTCTCGTGGAAGTATGATAACGTGAAACACATTATTTGTAAAAAAAAAAAAAACACGGCCGCTGTAATGAAACAGCGAGAGAAAGCGTGGCAGACGATCGCGGGCCGACTGAATGGGTAAGTAGCCTAAAAATCTACATTAACTGACCACTGCTCTGAACTGAAACCGTAATAATCTTACCATTGAAGGAGTTAGGCTACTAATCAATTGCACAAATTAACAGTTGTAGGCTACTCTTTGCCTTAAAAGTGAGCAGAAGATAATGTTACTCAGTAAATTTACCATGAAGATCAACTTTCTACAATGCCAGAATATGAAGCATAAATATCTCTTTCACTCTGTTCCTCCCTCTCTCTCTCACGGGCTAAAATATAAATTGTTCGTTTTTGCAAATGACAGTGACTCATTGAATGCTTTCAGTTAAGAGCAGTAGTTCATAAATGTATATTTTTAGACTATCATTCAGTCGGTCCGCTATTATCTGCCACGCTTTTTCTCAAGTGTTTTTTTTTTTTTTTTTTATAGGAGGACGAGTTTCCTTCTTTACATATTATATGCTTTGCTCCCTTCTATATATGGACATAGAAAATAAAGACACTGAAGAAATTGGACTCTTTATGGGCGGTGTTAGCCACACTTTTAGTTCCACGGCTTCCCAGAAGGCCGTTCTCGTGTATCCTCGCTCATAGCTCCTCAGAGGTCCCTCCTTTATCCTCATTCCTCTAGGCAGGACTAAGAGCTTTGAGCTTTGGCTTAGTTTTGGTAACAGCCCAGTTTAGTGTAAGGGTTGGGGTAAATGTCATTGTCATAGTTTAGGTTTAGGAGCTATGAATTACAAACAAAAAGTCTATTTTAATAATAGGGGAAACGTTTAAGCAATATGTAATACTGATGAATGAGAGAGCTTTATTGTTGTAAAGGTTGGAACCAACATGCACCTGTGAATACTGAGCAGCAGAGGGCAGCATCCTTCAGTGAACACTTCATCACTCAGCCGTTCTTCACCTGCGGAATTCTAATAGGAGTTGGTCAATGATTGGAAATGTGTGCACGTGCTTTTTAAGGTTTATTGTTGCCATACAATGAATCATATTAGGGGCTATTATGAGTCAGTGACAATAGCACTTGCCCATGGTTACACTACTTTTTTTTTTTTTATATTTGTAGGATGACTGTGGTTCTGAAAACCTAATTTCAGTAGGCAGCAGAACACAACAGGAGTTTGGCATTTTGGACTGTGACTAATATAATGTTTTTAAAAACAAAATCAGAATGTGGTTATTAAAAACACACAAAAACAGACCAAAAGACATCATATGATTATTGATTCACGGGAGGCTACTTTCTATTATGACTGTATTTGTCTCAGGCTGAACTGTTTTGGTGTCAAAACTGATTTAAAGCAACATAAAAAAAAGAGGGATTTTTTCTTTTGTTTATTGTTATTTAGATCATATCCCCCCTCTTTCACATCCTTTGTGACTAATAACTAAATGAAAGAGCTGCATGACTGTGCAAATATATATTCCAGGGGATGTGCAGAGGTTCACAGTATTAAGAATAAAAAGGATCTGCATTGTAAAGAGATAATGGTCCCAAAGATGCAAGGGTGGGGTAAGAGTCCATGTCTGTGAGGGTCCTGGGCCTTGTTGATGAGGCCAGCTGCAGTTGGGATGAAACAGTTTTTGTGGCGTGAGGTTTTGGTCCTGATGGACCGCACCCTCCTACCATAGGGAAAGGGGTATAAAGAGTGTGTGTCCAGGCTGGGAGGGGTCGGCCACTGCAGGCGTACGGCAGAATGCAGCCAATCACCTTCTCCGCAGAGATGCAAATGGAGACATAGTTCAGATCAGGTTAAGAATATTAAAGTGTTCTCTTCTATCTCAGTATATTTAAACTATAAGAGATGTACCATTTTGGTTTCCAAACTAGACATAATTAACCACTTCCACACTCTGCCACACCTTCATACAAAAACAGATAAATACGTGTGTGTGTGTGATCATCATCATTATTATAATCTGAGAGAGAGATCATGAGAACAGAGTTCAGAGACAGGTTGTAAACACACCCCAGTTTAACCTAATGATCTAAACTACTTGTGCAGTGACTCATTACTACTTGAACTGCTTGTTCTACACATTGTTAACTTTGGACAATGAATAATGACTTTAATATAATTTGCTTTAGATAATATGATTGATATTTAGATATCCAGTTCCTCTCACCCAAACAAAACACATCAGTATAGTAAGCAAGTAAGTAAAGTAGATGCATTTAAACAGACTAAAACATGCAAAAACACTGACGCTGTCTTTTAAGGGCCTAAAAGAAAAGAAATGTGTCGGGAGACAAACATTGTAATATTAGTATAGAATATTAGAATGGTCTCTTAAAGTAGGACACAGTCTGTCAACATATATTTAGTTTAAAGGCTCTGAGCAATAAAACAACATATCTTCCATGTAGCGTCGTTGTTTCTACAAATTAAAGCTCATGAACACACCAAAGTCCGAAGAACGACTTTTTGAGTTTATTCCACAAGATTTATGGATAAATTGTTTGATTTATAATTATTAGATTATTTTCAAATTTCACTTACGCTGCTGTGCATGAACAATGTGTGTGTTTCCCATTTGAATGGTCAGCGTATGAGGCGGCTCACATTATGGCATGACCTATAGGCTTTAGCTTCAATTTTGATGACATTATTCTCTAATCTGTTGCATATCATGTTGTGGATATATCCCTTGAATGCATACTGCAGTCCCTTTTGTCTTGCTCTCTCAAATACTTCACCTTTTCGCCAAAAATTACTAACTAACTATCTCCTGGGGAATGTCTGACACCGGTGCATACATATTGTAATAGACGTGCCAGGCACGAAAGCTTGTTAGGCGTAGCAACAGTAACTAAGGAGGGCGGGGCTTAGCGAAGGGTCAATTGGTTTTAATCATTCAGTATGTCTAAACTAAGATGTGCCATTTTTGGTTCCCATAGAAACACTTCTTGTAAACATTTCAACTGATGAAAAACAATACAAAATACAAAATCTAAACCAACATTTGACCAGACTTTCTGACATCATGAAACTGCACCAGTTAAACAAGCCATGAGCAGAATCAGGCCGTGAAGCGTATTTTCTACATGTGTTCTCTCAATATGGCACGTTGTCAGTGGTGGTGTTATGTAATGAACAACAAAATGTTTACTAGACGGTGTGGAGCTCCGTAGGCATACAGTTGTCAGATGACTTTGTTACAACAATTAAGGAGAGGTTTGATTTAACGGCATTATTGGCATGACAGTGATGCGGCTAGGACCGAAGTGCTTGCGCTAAGGTTGGTAAGCAACACTGAAGTGCCAATAATATGACGTTAAATCAAACCCTCAAGTGTAATATTGCTTTTATACAACAACGGTTACCCAAAAAAAAAAAAACGTTATAATCAAACTGTATTCATATTGTGGGGCAATTCACTCTCAAAATAGCAGAGATGATTTCTAGTCCCTTCCCGTTTAGTCAGCCAGTCAACTTAAGCTAACGTTAGCTTTGTAGCGATCGTGGGATTTCCCAAACCGCAAATATAAACACCAAATTGCTTTGCTAGCTATATCCTGTTATAACTAAGATATCTGATGAAAAATTTTTTCTTCCATCGACAGATATACTGTAGCTCCTGTACGTCCGCAAAATTACATTAAGCAGCTTTTTTCTAGATAACGCCGTCACGGCACAGCTGATCCAAACATATCCAATGAAAGTTAACTTCAATACGTAACAAATAAGTTGTTTAATCCGATGAATCACTTTATATACTAGTTGGAGAGCTTTTGTGTGTTCCACTGTGGTTCCTGCATTACTTACATGAATGCAAATGTTTTTAAACCGTTTTTCAATTCAACTCCGTAATGTTGACAGAGAAATGGCGGAGTGATATTTTGTGGTGCGCCAGGTGTGCTCAAATAGCTCTGGGTGTGCTGTCATGCTGATTTGAGCACGTTCTAAATGTCAAGTTGACCAATCAGATTGTCTGGTCGGATCTACTTGTTGTATAATAATAAAATATTACCCATTTTAGAAAAGGTCACTGAGGGAGGATATATTTCATTTCATTATTTATGAAGACAACGCACATTAATCAACATTTCAGTAAATGTGCCAGCGTTAGCCAGCTTACTCATTTCCAACTGCAGTCCTTTTGTGGGATGTTTTGAAACCAGTGAGGTGATATTTCAAAGTGTACAGACAGAAAACAACAATACATTATGAAGACAGCAACAGCAAGAAGCATTGAAAGCAACACAAAGCAACACAACACAGCCAAGCAATACTGATTATAGCCATGGTTTGACACATGCAAACATGCAGGACAGCAAGAGGAGAATAAATACATGATGGTCAGCTGGATAAAAAAACTGTTACAAATTAGTCAAATAGTAGTATGACTCAATGAACACATACGCCAAGCAGCACAGAGCTGTAAGACACAACTGTGGAAGATCATTATTGAATATTCCATACAAACCCAGGCCATACAAAGCAAAACATGGGACCAGTTAAGGGTAGCCAGTAATTACAACAATAAGAATAATACAATTTGCATTTGATTAAAAATGTTCATGTCTGACTTTTTCAAAAGCTAGGACAGATTCACATCAGAATTAGCTTTGCTAGCAGAAAAAAAGCACTTGCACTGAAAAAATTACAGTGAACTCATTCATCAAATGCAACAACCAAAAACTATTATAAACCATGATCATGTCCTTAATAAAAATTTTTTTTTTTTAAAACACCAGAACATCCAAAAAAAACGATGTCATGACCCCTTAAACTTAAACTCCAAACCAATGAGAGAGCAGAAATGGTTTTGATTGGAAAATAGCCATGAAAATAGTAAAAGAGAGAAGGAACTGACCGGAGGGAACAGAAATTGGATAGAGCAATTAGAGTGAGATTTAAAAAGAGAGACAGACACAAAGCAGGCTGAGAAACAGAAAATAAGAGACAATCGTCAATAAAAGGAGAAAGAGACAGAGTCATAATACCATAGCCAGATGGCAGCAAGAGGCTAATCCAGAAACAGGCAGTTGCCCACGGGAAAGAACGCATGTATTTAAGCTGTGTGTTTAAGGAAGAATGAGTCAAATAGATTTACACTGCAACTACAGTTTTCAAACCAGCATCATATGGTGCACCTGCAATTGTGTGCGTCCGTCTGTCTGTCTCTCTCTGTGTGTGTTTAAAAAAAAAATCTTTACAAATGATTTGTAAAATTAGGAAATGCTCAAAAACTCTCTCTCAAAAGTCACTTCATTTGATCAAGTCATCACTGATTGGTATCCAATGAATAACTCCATCAAGTAATACCATGTTATGGGTATTTCTATGCTCAATTATAAGCTAAATTACAGGAACATGTCTTTAAAATCATTTGCTGACAAAAAATACCTTCACAGGATCATTTCAATCAGAGATCTTCAACACGTGGGCCCAGGACCTGTAGGGGGTCCTCAGAGTTAATGAAGGGGGGCCGTTTTGAATTTAAAATATCTTAACATGAATCCAATACATTGTGAGCAAATATAAATCAGCCTATTCGTAAAAAAAACATTGATGATAGGATTACTGGCCTACAGGTAAGGTCACTAAGGTAGCTAGCCACAGATACAGTTAATCCTAAAGATTCACAGTGCCACATGTATGGTTAACATTAAAACCTGATTTATAAAATCATGCCAACATTATTTTAATAGCTTAGTACTATGCACCATAAAAAGGTATACAGGTTTAAGGCCGCACTACATGTTATTGTAGGCCCAGTTTATTATGCAACTTCAATTCATTCCATATAGTTCACCTCCTGGGCACTGCCAAGGTGCTCTTGAGCAAGGCACCGAACCCCCAAGCTGCTTGGGGCGCCTGTCCATCGACAGCTGCAGTCCCCACACTCTGGCATCTCTCCATTTGTGCATGTATAGGTACTGAGCATGTGTGTGTATTTCAGGCCTCTGTGTAATGTGTGTTCTAACAACAGAGTGAAAACATTGTAATTTCCCTTGCGGGATTAATAATGTATACATTACTATTATTAAATGTAGTAGGGGGTCCCTGATTCGTGTCTCTTTCAATTAAGGGGTCATTGGCTGTAAAAACGTTCAAGACCCCTGATTTAAATTATAACACTGCTGACTTTGATAGACATTATTGAGGGCGGTGTCACTGTTGTAGCCATAAACACAATAAAAAACACATTCATGGATGTTCTTTTTATTATATTATGTGCTACAATGCAAAACTAATCAGCCTAATAATTTCTCTTCAAAATAGAGTTGGGGCTGTGATGCATGCTGCTGTAATGCCTGATGTTTGGATGTCTGCGAGTGTTGAGTCTGTGCACCCTAAAGCAAAAGGGAACTCTGCACACAGCCGCATTCCAGCTGATCTTGAATTACTTTATACGGTTGGATAGCTCGTGAATTTTCCCCCCGAGGTCTTATCTTAATACATCATAATTCATTTGTTGATTCTGTTTTGTATTATTAGTCTCAATCTGTTCATTCTGTGGACTCTGTTTTGTATTATTAGTCTGTATCTGCAATTCCTGCTGCTACCATGATGGCATCGAGCTTGTTTGTTTCTTCCGACCTCAGGACAGCGTGCCATTCTTTTGTTCCTCGGTTGTTCTTGTCATGAAACCTGTGTGGAGAATTTTCCGTGATGTGCCTATTATTTCCCACTGAGATGATTAAGTTAAGCTTGTTGTGTCGACACAAGAAGAATCTTGGTTTGGAGACTCCATGGGAGCTCCGCTTCCCATCCAGCAGAAACTGAGTCACTGCACAGAGGAACTGATTTGTTCCATACATCTCAAACCAGAGAGTAACATGTTTTTATTGGGCCCTTTGGATAATAAATGGATGGCTGGTATGTTGGTTTGGGGTTTGGTACACAGGTACGTGGCACTCAGTGCATGCTGTTATCCAAAGCATTCTTCAGTGCCCTGAAATATATTATGGAAAAGTCAACTACATATCATCATTATTATGGTACCAGTTTACTTTTACTACTTTGTCCAGTAAATTACTGGGATCTGTGGATGTGGCAACATTGTTATCCAACATGACTCCACAGGAACACAGCGGTCAGACAATCACACAGGTTGTAAACAGTGGTGGAAGAAGCACTCAATGTTTTACTGAAGTAAAATAAGCAAAAACTACACTTTTCCAAGTAAAAGTCCTGCGTTCAAAATGTGACTTTAGTAAAAGCACAAACGTGTTAGCATCAAAATATACTTAAAGTACCAAAAGTAAAAGTTCAAAATTTGAGATTTTATTATCGAATTATCGATGCATTAATGTGTTCATCACTTTATTGTTGCAGCTGGTAAAGGCGGCGCTGATCTTGAATTACTTTATACGGCTGGATAGCTCGTGAATTTTCTGCTGGGGGACAATAAGGTCTTATCTTAATACATTATAATTCATTTGGTGATTTTGTTTTGTATTATTAGTCTGAATCTGCAAAGTAACTAAAGTTATCATATAAATGTAGTGGAGTACAAAGTACAATATCCACCTCTGAAGTGCAGTGAAGTGGAAGCATAAAGTAGCAGAAAATGTAAATACTTAAGTACAGTACTTGAGTAAGTGTACTTCCATTCCACCACTGGTAAACAAACTTGCAGTCCAACCATATTATCTAAACCACCTATTTAGAGGGAGAAACTAGTACCCTATTTTCCTATGTTTTTATATCTAAGTGACTGATGAAAACAACTATCTTTGACATTGGTCCAGTATTAAGCGAGCTCGCTGCAGTCATCAGTGTAAGTTAATAGGGCAATTGTCCAGCTTGTATTTACCTTCACAAAAAGTGCTCAGATTATTATTCTAAGTGTCTGACAATGACGTGGCTCACGATTACGTGGGTTTAATAAAAATTAAAGTGCATTACTTTTTTGTGGGTAAGATTGAACTTTGCATGAGAGCAGCCTGCCATTATATGAGTTATGTAACGGTCATGTCATGTCGGAGTTACCGTAATTACCAGTTTCCAACTTGTAAAACCGATGTACTTTATATCAGCATATATACCTGCCTTAGGGGGTTCCCATTCCTTTTCATTGCTGGCCTTTACTCTTCAGAGACCATTAGTAAGATTTGAGCACCTGTCAATTTCAGCTCTTTTACATTTGTCTTTTATCTTTGGACATCAAGGCAGAAAATAAACACAGCTGACTGTTCCCCAGGGTGTATCCGTTTCAAAGGATTCAGTGATGGATGAGTTTTTCTACGGGGCATCTCTTTCACTCCAACATATTCATGCGTGTTCACATGTCTGTGTGTATTCAAAAAGTTAAATGTTATACATTTACTTTCTTTTTCTTTATGTTTGTTTATTATGATGAGGATATTACATCAAGTTTGTATGCTTTAGTATTGCAGCAGTGATATCTCTTTTGATATTGTATCAGTGTAGTTTTAATGAAAAAAAAGGTACAGTCAGAGCCAACCTGTGCCAAATTGATAAAGTTTCAACAAATCCTGAAATAGAGACAGAAATGTAAGATCAGGAGGACAGTGGGGTGGAAATACATGCAGTTTATCATGTATGTATACAGTAGAGAATATGTTCAGCATTCTGCCAACCAAGCTAGCTAGCACTAGCGTTAGCTGGTAAATTAAGGGAAAGTCAGAAGGGTTCATTTTATCCAGATGGCATGCTGTTATACAGCGACAATTCTCTAAGAACAATTTTCTTTGTAAAGCCCTTTAAGATGACATACTGTGGATCGAGGCTCTAGTTAGCTACAGAAACATGGACTTCAATTAGCCGCGGGGGTGAGCTAGGGTTATCAGAAGGCTGAACTACCGGCTCATCTGCGGCATTTACGTTTCCTCTCACAGCAGCTCCGGCGTCTCCTGATTCGGATTGCAGTAGTATTGCAGTAGGCAGTGAGCGGCTTCAGCCTCTGGTCCTTGTTCGGATAGCAGCAGCCTGCTATGAGGCCCATCAGGATCAACATGCTAGGATAAAAGCTAACCCCAGCAAACTTAACTCTCCCAACTGTTTTCACAGCAAATGTCCGCTCCCTGGACAATAAACTGGACTACTTTGTTTTACACAATTTCATTCCTATATCTACTGTATATACTGTACATTGATCCCAGTAAAGTCTCTTATCTAATGGTTCAGCCTTGAATTAGCTGCAGCCCTGAGTCGTTGGCTATAGTAAACAGAACTTTTGCCGAAGGCTCTGAAATGACCTGTGATTGGTCTACCATGACAGCTAGATTGTAACGCAAGGGTTCGGTATGTGGTGGTTGTTGTATCACTCTAAATAAGAAGAAACAGCGGGATGGAGGCAGATAACTTTGTCAAGCAGCACTTTATTGTTCTTCCCGATGGGGTAAGCCAGCCTCCACAAAGCATACCTCCCATGGAGCCATTTTGATGCTAATAAGCCATCAGGTGCCGTTAGCATTCCATTGACTGCCATTCATTTTGGCGCCACTTTGACAGCGAATAACTTTACATCTGAAGCGTTTAAAGACTCTATTTGTCCATTGTTTATTTCTAAAGAAACACGGCAATGTATAAAAGGCTCCATTACCTTGTAGCTCACATTATGGCTCCGTAGCAGCCGTTTTTATAAAAATAGGCTAATGATTGTGTCATAACCACGCGACTGTCGCATAGTAGACAAATTACCGTACAGTACAGGAGAAGCTCATAGGCAGTTTCGACTTACATTAGCTGTTTAAGTGTAATTACTAATGTTAACTAGCATTTTAGTTAGCCTGTGCCTATGTTATCTCCTTACATATACCTACACTCTCCGTCTCTGTAATATTCGGAATGATTGACATTTCTCTTGGCACAGCTACCAGAAGACTTACAACTTTCAGACAGGTTGCTCACGTCACATTTACGTCGTCTCTCTCAGTTGGAGGCTGCGCAGTAACGCTCAGCCATCACTGGAAAAGTCCTTCTAATGGCCTTCACTGGTCTCCGTCCAGAGCAATGGGATCTGTTGGTCCATTCTTATATACTGTCTATGGCTACACAACAACACTTCCTCGCTTTACTCAACCACATGTAGCTGAATTAACCAATCAGACGCTAGCAGAACATCCACAGAGGTAGATTCTTAACTGCTGATGTAAATAATTAAACATGTAAATATGCAAGTACTGACCATTTAAACACAAATACGTAAATAGCAAGCTGTCTTGTCTAACAATTTTGTAGATTAACTCAAATATATGAATAATTTGTAAATCTTACAAGATCATTTCTGCTTTATTATATTACGCAGAAACTTCTAAATAAATTCCATTCTTTTAAAGTGTGTGCAGCACATTCACATTTGACAGATCACATCAGTAGAAGAGTCCCAGTGGCCTGAGTTTACCTCTCATGCCCACAGGTAAGAAATACTGCAGAGGAGCAGCAGCAGTTCTCCAGGTGGAGGCTTTTATCACTGCTGCATGCCTCTCATGTTTCGATAGCAAATGACCTTATGCGTTCAAACGTTTTCTTAAAGCTTCTGATAGGACGGACTGGGGGGGCGGGGAGTATGCAAGACCAGATATTGTATATTTCCAGGTGCTTATCTGACACTGGCTGTAAAAAACAAAAAGCTATATTAAAGTGCAGTTGATTTTAATGACCAAAAATTACTTTTGACAGTGTTGACTATATCCATCCACTCATAATAACATCACTATTTTAAATCATACTACAGAGTCCAATTGAAAAAATGTACGTACAGTTTAATTAGTATGTGTATGTAAAACACTGTGCATGTTCTGCCTGTGTCTGTATATCTGTGAGATTCCTGTGAGTGTGTGGTTTTTGTTGTTGTTGTGTTTAACCAGAGTCGTTGGTGTTCAGGGAAAACAGTCAGAAGTCAAGGTGTCAGAGATACGATGTGCAGATAAACTTGGGTTGCCATGGGGTGCCACTAAACAGTCCATAACTCGCATACACAGAGCATCTGTTGCACATTTACCCTGTGGTCATGGCCTTGTTCTCTCTCTCTCTCTCGGTTTCTCTCTCTCGCTCCCCTGCCCCCTCTCCTCCATACCCCAAATCTTGAGATTTTGAAGAATGTTTTTGAAGCAACTTATTTAAACGATCTCATCTGCGATATGTATTACTTTGTGCTCTTTCAGATACATGACTGTTTTTCATGGTTTCTGCTATTAAGGGTTACATAATGCTACAATGATATTTTAGACCAGAGACATTCAACAGGGGGTCCAAGACCCCTATGGGGTCCTCAAAGTCAGTGCAGGGGGGCCTCCAAATTATTGTTAATTTTTGAAAGTTTTTTCAAAAATTAAATTTTTTTTAACATGAATCCAACATATTTTTAGCAAATATGAATCCCCACTGATAGGTAGTCACTAAGGGCCATCCACAGATACAGTTCATCCTGAGGATTCACTGTGCCACATGTATGTTTAACATTAAACACGATTTATAAAATCATACCAAGTTTTGAAAGCGGGTTTGCTAATCTAGTTTAGTTTTTATTTTTTGAAAATGCTTAGTTTTAGTTTTTCTTAGTTTTAGTCTTTTTTTGTAATATGGGTTATTTGTCAGGGGCAAGATTCAAAAAGGTCAGAAAAAGTATTGTATAATAATAATAACTCAACAAAAACATCATACAATTTTAGAAATATGTATTCCCAATGTATTCAACAATAACACCAGTACATAAAATGTACATATGATGAGCACAAATACGTAAACAGTCTAAGTGCAAAATGTGTAAGTGACGTGTGCCAGGAAAAAAACCTAAATAGCCAATAGACTAAAGAAGACATGAATAGGTGTTTTGAACTTTGGTTCGAGTAAAGTGGCGAACTTTTTAAAGTCAATTGACTCACATAGTTGTGGAGACATCCCAATATCAATACACATATTAACCCACGCTTCCTCCCGCTTTTGGTGTTCCTGCGCATTTACTAACCAGCCACCACCGGGTCTTGATTGGTTGGGGTTAGGCATTTGACCTTGAGTGGTTAAGATTAGGATAGCCGATTGATCAGGGGATAGGACCTGTACAAATGGGGCTACGTTACCTTGCATAAGCATGGACGCCTGGCCAATAAATGCTGTTGAAGGGCGGGTCTTGGCGTGGCCATAGTGGGATTCCTAATATCGGACTAGTGGGCTGTTGGACCAAAAGGGAATTTTTCGGATTATTGAAGGTCGGAACAATGGAGCATCGGAGGTCTGTATTTATCCACCGGTAAAACTCCCGTTGGATGACGCGCTTCAGAAGGGTTGAAAAACGGCAACTTTCCCTCTTAGCGTTTAGCTTAGAGTGGCGCCATTACAACCATAAACACAGGCTCTAGCCGTTTGCTGCTTCCTGTTTGGTGCTGGAGGGCGCGCACCCATTGGTTGTTGACAATGTTCCTATGATTTAACTTCACTACCAAGACTTAAAACCTACGATAATATCAAACACGTTTGATTTTGTCTGAACGTCCAGACGGGAAAAAGACTGACTCGGACGGAGTTTTATGACCACCTCACACCAAATGATTGAAGCACCGGGAGAATGCCCCAACTCTATCAAGAAATTAGTCTGCAACAGTGGAAACGCTTGAAAAGTCGTTTGGTGTTAGGTTGGCAATAATCTAAAGAGAGACTTCCCATTCTGAGTAACAGCTTTTATTACCTAAATTTTTAACTGTATCAATGATCATTAAAAAGCGGCTCAAGACACAAACAAAAAGAAACAAAGCTCCCTGAGCAGAAATGGATCAATAAAAGGGTCTTTTTAAGGGCAGGTTCAGTTTCAGAGCCCTTCCAGATGGTTGTCTCCACAAGACTTAAGTTATTTGCATCTACTGTCAATGTGAACTGAGTTACCACCGGTAAGTACATTAAATCTCACATACAACTTTAGCATTAAAAACCTAAAAAATATCCTGTTAAAATAACATTTAGAGCAGATAAATTGTGATTAATTTGCGATTAATCGTGAGATAACTATGGACAATCATGCGAATTAATTAAGAAACATCTCTCAGTACAACACAATACAACAATAAAACAGACCACATTCATTTTAGCTACCAAATAAATTGGCAACTGAGTGTATTAATGTTGCTAAAACAATAAGAAAGCTAATTTGGCTACATAAACACCGTTAGTGATAAGTGAGAGTGTAGCCACACTGACAACGTATCTTCATAAAACGGTTGTATGATATCTTACAAAGGTTATGCATCATTTTTCGTGCATTATCCCACGAATGTCCAGCAACACAAGCGATCAGTGTGCTCCGCCAATCCCCTGCAGTGAACCTGTTTAGGCAACAAAAGTACTTGGTTTTGTTTCAAATTGTGGTTAAGATTTAAAGAAGTATACTTTTTACACAGGACACAAACAGCGGTCTCCTGAGTGAAAGTCCTGCGTTTGTTGACCTATCCACCCCAACCTCCTCCCTACGCAGATTTTGTTGCTCTTTAGACTATGTTGCCTGACTTTCTCCTTAGAGACAACCCTGCATGTCCTGGCTCATGATTTCATGGTTTATATTTACAAATTAAACAGTGCATTATTTTTCGTAGGTATAAGTATATGAATAGAGAATGAGAACAGCCTGACACTGATCTGTTGTGTCTCTGTTGTTCTGTTGCTTTCTTTTCTACTAGAACTTTTTGTGATGATACTTTACCTTGACAAACTACAGTATCAGATAACGGACTATCCCGGAGTTGTTTAATTAAAATTTGCAGAAGGTCGGCTTTGTTTCTGGGAGAAGACCTCAAGACACGAATGACATCCAGCCGTTCATCAAAAAGAAGAAGACAATATACCTTATTGATCCCAGAGGGGAAATTCAATGCAAACCATGTGGAGGTACAATACTCCCTATACTATTGACTTTCATTTATGTAATAATACTGCAATGGCTAAAAGTTTAAGTTTTAGTTGCCATCCATTTCCAATGTACTACACACAAACTGCATCAAAGAACAAACAAACCTCGACGGTGGACACGTTCCAATCTTCCACAGCAGCTCTTTATCTGATCAAGGATTAAAGCCACAGATACACACTCATTTGTATGCTCAGACACACACACACACACACACACGCCTGAATGCAAACTCTACGTGACCTTGGCTTTGAATTCCCCTTCCGTTTCTGGTTTCATTCATCTACCCGCTGTGAGGGAAATCACACTAAAGGGGTTTCTTCTTTTTGTTTTTCCTTACTGTTCATTCACACAGAAGAAACACAATGTACACATTAAAGAAGTCCATTCATTGTTTTTGCAGAGCTGTACAAGAATGGAGACCCATCTGTGTTTGGGTTTGGGTTCGGCTAAGCTTGTACAACCTGACGTGCCAGATGGTTTGTTAGCACAGAGCCATCTGAGAAGCCGTCATTGGAAACTGGAAAAGGGCAGGCATTTTCAAAAAAGAAACCTGGCAGGTGATTGGATGAACCATCTGTCTATCACATCCGCTATTGTCGTTTGAACGAACAGTGGCGTCCGTCACACAAATCGCACCCTGCCAGTAGCTTCTCACTGGACACTGATTGTTCGGTTAGCTGGAATTTCAGACACACAAACGCAGTAGGTTGGAGCCTGGCAAGATGGATTTCCGTGTGATATGTGATCCCGTGATTCTCGCGGGATCTCATGATGTCGCGAAAACACAGCTGCCATGCAACATAAAAGCTTGTACCCTAAACAACTGAATTTACAGCCGTTGGTTTACAGACAATCACGTTTTCACATTTCACACTCTTCCTCCACCAATGTGACTTATTTTCAAAAATAAAAGTTGAAACAAAAAATCTGTAAAGGTTTATTTCTGATAGTCCATGTTTAATTGAAGGAGAAGAAAAATCTCAAATATGGGGCTGCACCAAATGCCTTTTTTCTACATTAAAATTGTCTGAGGTTTTTTTAAATGAAGCTTTTGACTGTCTTTCGTCATATTTAATGACGTCATCACCGTCTTAAAAATTTAAATCCTCAAATTTGCAAAAATGTATTAATCGGATTAATTGAGTTTTATTAAATCAACTTTCTTTAATGAATATAACTTGTCAGCCTTGTCGACATCGAAACATGTAGGCAGCAGTCTGATTTAATAAGGGCATAAAATAACGCAAGCCATTCTTACCCCAACTCAACATAATGACGCTTGGTCAGCGGCTCTCAGCGTCAGATACCGACCCACAATGCACCCCACTGGGGGATGGGATGCACTGGGCATAGCAGCAGGAGACATTATAAATGGCATTACATGCACGCTGTTTCATACCAATATCTGTAAGCTATTAAGAACTTAAAAAGATCCATCACAAAGGCATCCATCACAAGCAACACAATGACAGACTGTATTGCTATTTTGGTTACAAGTTGTAATAAAACATCTAAAAGCAAAATATTAGATGCAGGACCTTGAGACAAAATCTTATTAAATGGGGGTCCTTGGTCTAATCTGTGTCAGTTTAGGGGTCCTTGACGTGGAAAAGTTTGGGAACCACTAGTCTTGCATTGCCAGACCTTCCTCCACAGCGCTGTACAGGAGGGTCTGGCTAGTCCACACAGGATTCCTGGATGGGAGAAAAATGTGCTCTGGTTTGTTGGCATTTCTTTGAACCATTCACAATCGTCTTGGGCGGTGCTAAGCGTTGGACGGAGCAACGGCCCCTCTGCAAAATAGTCTCGGGAAGGAACTTGTTTTGGTCGAATATGTGTACGTTCAAAGTTTGTTTTAGTCGTGCAACAGAAAACTCAGATTGGACAGATAGTCTAGCTAGCTGTCTGGATTTACCCTGCAGAGATCTGAGGAGCAGTTAACCATAGAATTCCAACACAAAGAAAGCGCAAGGTGACGGACATCCGGCTGAAATGAGGGACATCCGGCGGAATTTCCGGCAGCACCTGAACAATCCCGGATGTGGAACGTTGTGGATATAGACTAGGGAACCACTGATGTAGGCTATTAAATTAAATTACAAAGTGTAACCACGTACACACGGGCATGTAGACTGTTTTTGAATGTAGTCTATTTTAAAGCATTTCCCTTTTACATTAACTGTACATCTTTTTAAATTGCAAACAGGCACAATTTCTCCAAAATCCATATCATGGGTTTGAATTAGAATGACATAATTCATCCTAAAATAAATGTGCAAAGGGTTGGCATTGTTGCGTTTCCAAAGTACACACTGACACATGTGGAGCAGCAACACACCAATATACAGAGGAAAAATGTGAAGCTGTCAAAATGAAATGATGGAGGGGCTAACAGGCCTCCGCTGCCAATACTGGTTGGTGGTTGACTGCTGGTGAAATACCACGACAGTGAAGGAAACGCTTCACCCTCCAACCCCCGTGACCAAATCAGCCACCAACTGTGTGTATCTGTGAAGTTGAGTGTGTGCTAACAATGTGTTTAGTGGCAGCCTGTCAGCAGCTGGTTAAGTTGGTGTCTGTAGGCTAAATGAAACTCTGTCAGTCAATAAAGAAACAGCAGCTTGGCATTTTAATAACCTGCTTCACTTACTGTGATGAAGGAGTCTCTGTTGTGGTCAACCTGCAGCTTTCAACAGCATGATGCATTTATGTTAGACTCACAAAAGACTGACTTGTTGACACACTGATTAGATTTAAAAAAAATTAAATAAAAAATGTGTCCTTAAAACATTCAGCAGTGCAAATGAACCATTAAGTCATTTGTATTTAGAGGCTGGTGGTTAGATGCATTAATGATATACAGACATTTTTTCTGCTGATTACTTCTGGTCCAAACAACACCTGGGAGGAACAACAGTTTCCACTCTGTTATTTCCTCAATGGCTTTTCTTTTGACTTAAAATTGCAAGCGTTCCTAAGCCTTGAGACTCAGGAAATGCGTGCAATGAAGCATTTCTGTAACCTAAAACTATTTTTCTTTTCGCTAAGCGTGCGGACCCTTTTATGGCCATTCACCTAATTGTTTTTTGGACTCTTAATCCACTGAACTATGCATACTTCAGTGAGTTGTTTATATTGTTTTTGAGTTCACTTCTCTATAAAACATTTTTCCCATTGTCAAATGACATTCCTGTTTGTTTTTTTAAATAATGGAGAGATACACAGCAGTCCCTACAAGAACGTGCACGTAACAGTGATGTGCAACCTGTAAAAATCCTCACATTTCGGTGTATTCTTTAATGACGAGGAAGGAATCATTTACAATGAAAGACGTATTTGTCCTATAGCTAGTAGGGCTCTCTAACTTTGCTTTATCTAAATATGTTTTATGTACTTACCTGTATCTGTTCCTAACTGTGGTCTGGTTCTTGTGTTGCTGTAACACTTCATTTTAGGATCAATTATGTCTTCTTTTCTTTTATTA
The DNA here is from genome assembly GCF_031162955.1 of Sander vitreus. Taxonomy (NCBI): domain Eukaryota; kingdom Metazoa; phylum Chordata; class Actinopteri; order Perciformes; family Percidae; genus Sander; species Sander vitreus. The sequence continues at coordinate 28,769,604 of NC_135858.1, forward strand.
TGTTAATGCAACAATTGAATAGCATAGGTTGAGATGGTTTACAATTAGTATGTAGCAGGTGAACGCTGCCTCACAACTATGGATTGTAGCGGAAAACTGCAAAAATTCTTATTTTCAAACACAGGACTTTCACCCAGGAGGCCGGGGTTTGTGTCCCTGTTCTTGTCCCGTTTTTCACTAAAACGTACATTTTGTTACCCCACCCACGATCTTTTTCTAAACCTGTTCCGTTCTTGTGCACAACGTAAGGTAAATGTACGTCCCGACCCAGAGTGTCAAAAAGTGAATCCAAGAGTCCTGACCAAGCGCATCTAAATATGATGCCAAAAGGCAAGAAGCAAGTCCTGAGAGTGTCAAAAACTGACGCCAAAAGTCCCAACCAAGCACGGCCAAATATGACGCTAAAGGAGACTTTTTGCGTCAATAACAAACTCCAAAAGCACCTGACCAAGCTTTGCTTTTTGATGCGATGGGAGTGATAATGTGTTTGCCTTATTGCCTAGTTTTAGGATGTGGGAACGATTGAGCCCATGATAATTTCATTGATGCAACTTTGCTCTTACTTATAATATTATAAATTAGGATTGTAAAATTGTACATTGTGACGTTTTGTACTTCACTTGCATTGAATATTTATTGTTTTACCTACCTGTCCAAGGACTACGAGTGGAAAATAGCAATTGTGCTACAACCTGGTGCAATGCATCACTTCTTGTCCTTATACAAGATAAGTGTTTAATTGTGAATTGTCCCTGTTTAAATAAAACTGACATTACTGAACAGTGGCCTGTCAGCAGTGCCAAACAGACCGAGGCAGCAAGCTACAGATACTAACAAGAGATCTCCTTAAATAATGTCTCTCTTGTTCTCATTTCAACACCGGCCACAGTTTACTCTGTCCAACCCCGTAAAAAGGCTGGGGCTGCAAAACATCTAAAAATTACAACCAGGCTTATTGTGGAAGCCTGACAGTCACTAGAAGGGATCCCATTATTGCGTAATGCGTGGGGAGGGAAACAAATTAAAACCTTGCATCAAGAGAAAGACAAAGCCATGTTTGCAGACTAAAAACTTTTTTGGTTTGTTTTTTAACATTTCAGCTGTGTGTATATTCCAAAGGCATCTTGGTCTGATATTTAGCATCACAAACAATTAAAGCATTTGATACAAACATAACCAATATTAGTTATAAGGTCTTCACTTTCTTTCTTCTTTCATGACGAAAATCTGCTTGGCCGAAGTAGATCCTAAACTGCCAAAATATATGAATGTTAAGGGTCCGTTGCCTTTTCCACGCGCCGGATGTCCCTCAGCGTCCACTCTCTGCGTTGTCGTTCTCAAAATCCCTTCGCCACAGGAAACAACAAACTTTGAGCTAGCAAGCTACACGCTGAAAATGGCAAGTTTTGAAAGTAAATCTGGATGGTGCAACAAGGCACGTCAGCTTGGTTCTTTTGGGGAATGATTGTAAAGATACAAAGAATATGTTTACAGCATTAACTCTCTAACTGGGACATTTTGGGACTGATTGGTGGGATTGCTGTGGACGAAGTGCATCCAGCTAATTTAAATAGCTCTCGTTACTATATTGTGTGAACAGTTAACTCCGTTTAATATTGTATGTGAAGGGGGTGCAAATGTTCCACCAAAACAAGTTCCTTCCCGAGACCATTTAGCAGAACCACCGTCGCTGCATCCAGAGCTCAGTGTTAGTGTTGTTTTCCTCCTATCCCACAATGTATGTGTGGTGTAGCCAGACCTATGGAGATAGGTCTGGCAATGCGAGACTACCTTATAACTAAACTCAATAACTTCAGCATTCAAAAAGATACAGAACAGCATCATTTGAAGATGAAGAGTGACATAAAACCTTAAAATTGCAATGTGGTTTTCATTGTTGTACTTGAATTGGAAGTTCACAGTCGTTTATGCGTCCTATTTTACTGTAATGGCTAACCATTTTCACTTTAGGCTTTTAGCTGGTGCTCTTATCCCGATCAACTTACAAGGAACAGCAGGATTTTGTGACTTGTTCAAAAAGGTACTTCAGGGATGGTTCCATTAGCTGCTGCATAGATCCAACCTGTGACCTTTCCTTTATGGGTTCTTTCTTAACCGCTAGGCCACCCTGGCTGCCGAAAAAAAAAAAAAAAAAACACTCCTTTTTCAGAGACATGAGGTTGTTGTTCAACAGCGATGAGCATGTAATACTTTAGGCATGTGGGCATGCTGTAGTTCATCAGGGGATACTCTCAGTTCAATAGGGCGTCTCACTAGTGCAAATATCTTTAAATGATTCCCTTAAAAAAATATTCAAAGCTTTTGCAAACATCTGCCGAGTTCATAAAAACATTATGAAGAGATTTGTGAAAGCGACGTCTGGGGTTCTTCTTCCGCTGCTGCCCGAAGCTTCCTCAAAGCCGTTTCACTTTTTAGAGTGTACGAAAACAACGGTTTTCTCCAGTACATAAAACTGCATCTTTGATCCAGTAATGAAGGGTGCAGTGAGTCAGTCAGTAAATCAGTTTTTAGTTTAGGAGAAAATAAGTCTTAATAAAGACATGACATCGCACATTAAAGTGGTTTGGAATAAAGGGAATGGAGAGAAAGGGCAAACAGCGGAGGATAACATGCAACTAAGTGTGTGAGTCAAAGTCAAAGCCACAACACTGCGACCACATGGTGTCCACTTTTGGCCTTTTGAGCTCATACACTGAAATATATATGTATGTATTCAAATAGAAGGGATTGTTTTATTTATCTTATGTTTCATGCAACAAAATCTTCATTTATTGTATTTTTTGTCGAAAGAGAGTCCTACAATTGCTATTGATGTTTTAGATGCAATAGTTAAATAATGTGTATGTCGGGAATAGCTGGTAAAAGAAAACAAATACGGTAAATCATTTTCATAATGAGAATGCTTGCTTTCAAGTGACATAATTCACCCTACATAATGCTCCCACGAACAAATATTGTGACACGTATGTTCATGGGAGCGTTATCTAGTGTGCAGACTCTATTTTTCCGTCTTATACGTGTTCTTCTGTCCAGCACCTGGTATTTAATATTACGTTTATTTAATATAGCACCTATCACAGACAAAGTCACAAAGTGCTTCACGAGATTTTTTTTTTTATATTATTAATATTAATATTCATCATCTGGATGTGCGTGCTTTTGTAAACTTTTTTATAAATTTTACCCATCCTGCCTCCTAGAAAATGATGATTATATACCAATAATTTGCAACAGCAAAAACATTTTGAAAGATACATAATTGCCGCCCGGATTATTTTTTTTAAGCGAAAGAGGAGTATGTATTTGCCACGAGTATGTATTTCACTATCAGTATATTTAATTTGCAATATCTGCTTTTGGAATACATTATCCACTCGTAGCAACTAAAGCACGCTACAACTTTTCTTATGGTTAAGTTTCGGCACTCGCAGCTCTCTGTCAGGGTTAGGGAAAGTGTAGTCTCGCATTGGCAGACCTTCCTTCACAGCGCTGCGGAGGAGGGTCTGGCTAGTCTACACAGCATTCTGGGATGGGAGGAAAAACGTGCTCTGGTTTATTGGCATTTCTTTAAACCAATCATAATCGTCTTGGGCGGCACTAAGCGCCGTACGGAACAATGGTGCCGCTGCAAAATAGCAGCAACAGAAAACTCAGATTGGACAGATAGTCTAGCTAGCTGTCTGGATTTACCCTGCAGAGATCTGAGGAGCAGTTAACCAAAGTCCTCATAAATCCACCGGAGTTTAGAACGCCAACAAGGTAACGGACATCCAGCCGAAAAGAGTGAAATCCGGCGGAATTTCCGGCAGCAACGGAGCATTCCCAGAAGTGGAACGTCGTGAATATAGGCTAGGGAAAGTGAAAAGGGCTAACAGGTAGCTATAAAATAAACCTACCAGAATCCTCAGGGGGAGATGAACTGTAGATTATCAGGCAGAAGTAACTGATATGCGGAGAGTTTGGAGAAAGTAGATTCATCCAATATACTTTCTTTACAGGAAGGTTTACGATCAACCAAAGAGGTTGAGTTGTCTCATACTGTACGCACGTACTACACAACTGAGTCTGCCTTTAACACAACCTCTTCATCTCAGACTCGTAAATCGCAGACTTCCTACGTACCTGACTGCTTACCCACACAGACACAACAAATCAATCGCAACAAACACGGCAAGCTTTAATCAAACTTTAAACTCTCAGCTATGCTGTTCTCCTGCTGCTTTTATTCCACTCAGCGTGCTTGAATTAAGTTTACTGACTGCCCACATTTAATAGGGTTGCCACAGAAAACCACTTTGCCCAGTATACAGGCCAAGGAAACAAACAAGGATAATAAAAAGAAGAGACTGAACAACAATAGATAGAGCCAGGAGGAGGGGGCTAAAGATCAAGCTGGAAATATGGAACCACTTAGGCCCTGAGAGCGCACCCTATAAAGGGTTAAAGATGGCTACGGGATAAGTGGAGCTCGTTTATCGCAAATTTGACAGTGGTAGTTAAATGGTGAGTTTTCCCTCCGAGCTGCCAGTCTGGGAAAGCAGACAAGGCTCTCTGCTCTCCTCACCTCCGGTCTTTCCCCACTCTCCCGTGCTCTCCTTTTGTTGTTTATGGCCGGCTGTCTCCTCATCTTAGCCTTTAAATCCTCCTCGTGAAGCTGGACAAAAGGAGAAGAGGATTTTCTCATCTGTCTCTGCTCTCTTCTCGCACCATTACACTCTCTATTTTTCATTGCTGCTTTGGGCCTGCAAGACTATCTTCTCCACTTCATCGCCATCCATCCCATTCTTTTTTAACCCCTTTTCCCCCCTTCTTGTCTCTTTCTGTCCCTCGCTGTGGAACTAAAATCTTCAACCTGCCACCCCTGGAGTGCTCGCAGATGTCCACAGCCTGGCGCTGAAGCGGGCGCTTGCCAGTAGCCCAGATGCATTTGCGACTCGTTGCCATTGTGATGTCCTTCCTATGCGAGGTGATCAAAATGGGGTCTGGCGTGGTGCAGAAGCAAAGCGGTGAGTACACTGAGAAAACAAACTCAAAGAGGAGTTTGGGCTTGAACCTATAAAATGAGAATTTCTGCAGTCACTTGTTGTAAACTCTCTTCAGTTTCTTAGTGGTTAACGGAGCTGATATATTTCACATGACGGAACTGACTGGATTCTGTACATCCGTCCATAATACAAAATGCAAACATGCAGAAATGTTCATTAGAAAATGGATATACTAAAATTCTTTAACAAGTGATACATTTACAACAAAAAACAAAAAATAAGTATTACTTTAACATGAGGAGACAGTATAACATGTAAAAGTTGTTTCTTATTAAATAAAGTTTAAAACTAGAATAACAAAATGTGTTACTATCATTTAAGATATTTGTACACTAGACAGCAGGTGTCGGTTAAAAAAAATAAAAAGCTGTTGAAGTTGATGTTCTTTGCCGTTTATTCAACTGTTATTTGTATTTAATATTGGATTAAAGAAACAGAAAAAAAATGGTTTCTCAGTACAGGATGTCTCCTCACTATCGTTAGGCGATGTAAACATTAAAATAACAGGCTATCAAGGTTTTATTTCTCTGCTCTAATCCAGGATATATGACATTACATGAAGAGGTTGATGCCTTGCTCAGTAGTCCTTTAACAAGACCGACATTTGTCATTTTATAACCGCTTTTCCATCCAATTGCTCCAATTTCAGAAATCAAACACTTTTATATTACTCTGCCGGACAAGTTCAATTTGGATTATTTAGAAATCTTAAATCACAAATTTAGCCCCCCACACCCATGCAAAAGAAGAAAAAAGGAGAATAAAAAAAAAAAATGTATATTATATATATATATATATATTTTTTTTTTTCTCTCTCTTTTTTTATTCTTTTGCATGCCTCACTGATATCAGAGGCTGAATTGTCACTCCTTGTTAGGCTCTGCACCAGCAGACACTCCACAGTGGTTGGAAATTCTCCTGGAAACCAGATTTGTGGCTAATGAGTCCTTATAACCTTAATCTAATAGAGGGGGATCCGGTCTCCATTACATCGTGATTTTGGCTTCTGATGTTTCCACACGGAAATAAAGAGACATCAATAAAGAGACATCAATCAGGAATAACCCATCAATGGGTTATTCCTGTTATTTTATATAACAGGAATAATCCATCATACAAATCAAGTATCTGATTAAAAAAAAAAAGATATGACAATTGATGAAAATTTGAGCAGTCGTAAAAAAAACTGCTGGTTTTAAACTACATAACTTTATGGAAATTCTAGAACGAGACCTTTAATGTGCAATAAGTCATCACACAAAAACTACTCCTTGAAAGAATTGGACAAATGTTAAAACAAATCTTATATTTTTAGCATGACAGTGTGCAAAGTTGAAATTAAAATCATATTACTGTTGTCTAAAATGATACAAAAATTACTTTTGAGTCTTGGATGAAGGCATTTGATGCTAATAGATCAGAACAGCTTGAATCTAGAAATCATTTTTAGGTCTGAGGGGTCAAATGCTGGTTGTGGGCATGACAGGTTGACCCGCTGTCAGAATTCATCACTTCACATCGGAGGGATTTACGTTGTCATTTCATCCTTCCCTCCCGCCTTCATCCTCCCCCAGTACCCCTTTTTCCCTCCTCACACCCCCTCTTCCCAAACTCTCCCAGCCGTTCACCCTCTGTCACATCTGGACCTGGTTCTCTTAGCTGTTAACACACACACACACACACACACACACACACACACCTGAAAAGGTTTGAAGTGTTTCAGAGCAGAACACTGAACTGTAGAGGTCAGGAGGTTGGACCCATTATTTTGCCCATTAGTGTTTCTGTAAGGTTACTGTAGGCGATTGTGAGCACCTGTGAGAATTCAGAGGGAGTGAGACTTTACATTGTGGTCTAATACCCATATTACACCACAATTAACCCAACATTCTGAAAAGTGAAACCAGTGCTGAAGCTCCCTAAACCTGCATTCTATCTAATTTCCAGCAGGAGGCGACTCCACTGGTTCCAAAAAGAAGTCTGTTTCTATAGAAGTCTAAGGGGAAATTATCCTACTTCTCCCTTGATTTATTACCTCAGTAAACATTTTCATAACAAGTGTATGCTCTCAATCGCTAGTTTCTAGTAGTATTCTTCAATACAGCATGATGTTCATTTTGTAAATTATGGTCCCATTTATTTTAAAATAGACGATAAAGCAGGCATTTAGGCGCGTGGCTACACGCCGACCTGTCAATCAGGACAGAGGCTTAGCAATGCTATCCATGGCACGGTGGGCATTAAAATAGACCTGAACTTGTTTTTGGGTTGTCATATTTAACTTTGATCCTCTCACTGTGCGTTTTCACGTCATCAAAGTTAGTAGTTAACACTTTGTTTGGCTAAAAATGTCTTGTTCAGCGTTATGACAACCAAGCTTGCTAGCTACCGCTACCTGGTAACTTAAGGGAAAGTCTGCAGATTTTCTGTCATGCCGTATATGCAGATGAACGGCCCCAGTACCCTGAGGTCCGTGTTTAGCCAGCAAATCTTCACTTGGATGACTCACGTCTGAAGGGTTGAAAATCGACAACTTTCCCCCTTTAGCCATTTAGCTTAGCAGCGCCATGAAACTATAAACACTGGCTTGGCCGCGTCATCCTCCCCAGCTCCACCCTCGCGTCAAAAATCGTCACATCCAGTTGCAAAAACCAAGATGGTGACAAACTCGAGGCTTCAAAACAGCAGTCCACAAACCAATAGGTGACGTAACCGACGCCCTGCCCATTATTTTTACAATCTAGGCTTTTATTACAATTACAAAAACAGAATTTTCTTTTGTAATGTAAAATGTAATTTTCTCTTACATTTTGGACTTCGCAGCAATGACGTTTGATGAGCTTGGAAATAATTATGTCTTGTTTAAATGCACATCAAAAGTTATTCATCCAGTGTTTGCACTCTGCATTGTCTACCCACAAACAAAAGGACACGCTGTGAAGTGTGTTCACACAGCAACTAAAGTGATGGGGACGAAAGAGCATCCCTCCCTCCGAAAGCTCTTTGAGAAGACTATTTAGGCTAGGAAAATGATCGCGGACCTTTCCCACGTCCTGTATTCAGAATATGAACTGCTCCCATCAGGAAGACACTATAAGGTTCCAATTAAATACAGGAGAATATGCCTAAATAGGTGCAACAACTCTATCATCCCTCTGTCAGTGAATCTCCTAACCTCATGGACATCAGGAGGGTGTGAAATTGCACGTATTTGAATGCACTTTAATGTCTGTTACAAACGCATACAATTAAAGTGCAGTATGTGGCAGCCTGTATGTCCAAGACAAATGTCCCTAGGGACAAATAAAGTAATCTTGAATAGGGCTGCACGATATGAGGAAAATATCTAATTGCGATTATTTTGACTGATATTGTGATATGATTCACGATATTGTAGGCAATGATACATTTTATATCATTATTTTCATAAAAGAAAAAAAAAAAAAGAAAGAAAATTAAAATGATTATAGTGGGATTATTGCGAGGTTCTGTACCAAACAAAGATGTTTTCTATAGTCTGTAGGATAGGATTTGTAGACTAGGACATCTGTGCAGCACCACAATACTTGTTTGTACTTGAATGGTTTGACACATATTTTGCCTTGAACAAATGTTGTCCCAAATGGGAGACTAGATCTGCAGTCAGGAGTGCAAGAGAATTAAAAAAAGACATACAAACAACATACAAATAAACAAAAAGGCAACAATACAAAGACATGAAGTACAACAGTGTTTCCTATACACAATATATACACCACAGGAACAATCTGCACTCAGCACATTGGAGAAACCCATCATTCAAAGTCTGGGGTGAGACTATAAAGATGCAACACAACTCCCCTGTTATTACGTGATGAAAAATGTGTTAAATATCTTTAACCCAATTGCTATCAATTGTCCGGACATCCACACATGTGTCATAAGGGACTGCACATCTTCACACGTCACCACACCTGGCACATTTTTCTTGTTAAATGTACACATTGTAGAGCATTGTGGGTATTTTGGCTCCATCTACAGAAGCAGCGGCTGCTGTATGTTACTGGGAAATCGCACCCTAAAACGGAATTCTTGCCATTTCTATAAGTGAGGCGGTGGAGGCTAATCCCACCTGAACTCACCTTTCATTTTGTGATCTTTTTTATTGGCAACATGACGTGACATGATGAGTTTAACCTTCACAAGTTGATATCCAATATAACAGCAAAGTATGATGTAGGATCATACTGATCCATGTACAAAATCTGAAGATTTAAAAAAAGAATAAGTAATAAATGGCCTTTTGGTCTGTTTATGTGAAAAATATTTTCTGATAATTAGGTCATTGATTTAGAAACAAGCAACATTTACAGCTGACATAAAAGGACACTCAATGCCATGAAATGTATATTTGAATAAACTGAAAAAAAAATCATATGATCATAGTTAGATTTGTGACGATTAACAAGCCCGGTTTATCACTGAAGTACACACGAGATTAGTATTTTTAAAAAAAGGTCTGCATGCTACATTACCAAAGCTCAAGATTTTCACATTCAATTTTCTGTCATGAGAGTAAAACTGCTTTGGAGAAGCTGTAATGTGATTTGGTTATTTGTTTTGATTGTCTTTTGTTTTGCCCAAAACGGATTCTTACAGCACTGTGTCTTGGGGAAAAAAAACAATCTTACATTACATATTTGGCATTTGTTTCAGATGTTTCTCTGTCACAACTTGGTGGCGTGTCCATCAAACCATTAGAAAACACGTATCATGAGACTTTATTGTTCTATTCAAAACCATCTAAACATTTCTCACCCTCACCACATCATGTGAATTCAGTTTTAGGGTGGAATGCCCCCTTTTTAAATACTTGCATGTTTCCCTGAACCCCCAGTGGAGCGTGTTACACCTGGTGCTTGTTAAAAACACAGTGCAATCCCATGCAAGGTCAAAGGTCACCATTTTACGCTACCTAAACCTGCCGCGCCTCTAAAAGTCCCTTAAGCCTGCAGATCGATAGCACATGTGAAAAGAAATGCTTTTCAGACAAGTCGAGACCGCAAAAATCAGGGAAATGAGTTATTCTGGGGAAATGTGCTCCGTTCTTCTTTTCTTTACCTAGTCGTCATCTTCCCATCTCTATTCTTAAACTATTAATAACTCTCCCAACTCTTCTAAACTGAGATTACTTGAAAACATATCCTTAACATGTGCAGGGTCAAAGGTCATTGTTAAGTGCTACCTAAACCGGCACAAAACAATGACAGATTGACAAGAGAATCACTAAAAGTTTGGGTTTGGAGGCCCCTCAAGAGTCAAATGTCAAAGTGTGACAAAATGGGTCACTGAGTGTTGAGTGCTGAGTGTTGTGAAACAAAGTCTCCTTGACTTCTTATTATGTATTGTTTGTCTTTTTCTTTGGTGTTTTGGTGTTTCTGCTCTGCATCATTTCCCAGGTATCACCTGTCGTTCTAAAAACCAGTGGTGGAGGAAGTATTCAGATCCTTTACTTCAGTAAAAGTACTAATACCACACTGTAAAAATACTCTGTTACAAATAAAAGTCCTGCATTGAAAATGTTACTTAAGTAAAAGTATGTATCATCAGGTAAGTAAGTATCATCAGGAAAATGTACTTAAAGTATTAAAAGTAAAGAAATATTCTCACATTTTACAAACTGGAAAGGATCCAACCAGTTGTGTGTTTAATGGTCTAATCATTTCAGCTGGACCTGTAGGCCGTTACATTGCTGGCTAGTTTCATTTATAATAAAACATCAGATATCATAAACTACATGTGTTTTATGTGCAAACATCTTAATTTGGAAAGTAACTAGAAACTAAAGCTGAATGTAGTGGAGTAAAAAGTACAATATTTCTCTCTGAAATGTAGCGGAGTAGAAGTAGAAAGTGGCATGAAAAGAAAAGACTCAAGTACAAGTACCTCAACATTTGTACTTAAGTACAGTACTGGAGTAAATGTACTTAGTTACATTCCACCACTGCTAATAGTGTAGTAGAATATACTGCGATGTCCTTTTCCATGTTTTTTTCTGTCACATTTCTGAAAGGTTTCTGAAGGTGTGTCCGAAATCCCGGGTCAGCTCCTTCGTAGTTTACATTTCTTGACCGAATATGTCATAACTGGCCAACAGCTTCGGGCCAAGCTCAAAGACTCCTCCAAATGTAGCGAGAGGTGCAGCTTGTTGTTGCCAGAATTTAGAAAATTGTTTGTTGCCCTCAGTTTCCTATGCATACTGGTCAGTGTTTAAGGTGTGTTCCCGTCAACTCAACTGAAGTCCCTTTAGCACTGAACAAAAAAACAACTAACATCTGGTTTTTGTGTGCAGTGGGAAAGGTTACAATCGGCATTCATTCCTGGGACATATGACTGCGGAAGTCACATGTTATTTATCAGCAGTAATAGAAGCATGATACCCAGGTGGACACGTTCATAACGGTATTAAAGGCTTGTCAACACCATCGGTAACTTCTGAGACTCATCTCAGCCGCAACTTCCGTCTCTCTTTGTGCAAGCAGTTCCAAATTAGTCGGCACCGAGTTTAAAAGAGAAACTAAATAAGTCACGGACGTAAAAAAGAAGCATCCACCATAACATTTTCACTGGCCTCCAGGCTGCCTTCTACTGTTTACTAACCCTATTTTCTGGCGTGTTTGTGACACCAGAAAAAATGGCAATGGGAAAGGAGTTTATTTTTAGTTTATCTGTGTTTTTTGCCCCCAACGGCTCCTTTCAGGCAGCACTGCCTGGCACTAGGATTAGGCACTGGTTCGGGTTAGGTGCCTTGGAGGCAGTGTTTGCAGCGCTGCCTGGAAGGAGTGGTTGGGGGGCAAAAAATACCATCGAGCCTATTTTTAGCGGGTTTTACCAAGTTTAAAAATATAAAAACGCTAATTTTGGTGAGAAAAGTTAAGATAAGTCTAAAATCTACAATTTATCTGACTAGCTCAGGGATTTCTGAGCAGCTGTGTAGGCTATTAGTTGAACCAGATTTCTATCAGAACAAGCACATGTTCAACTGAACTGCAGCTAAACCATAGCCTTTACATTACTGGAAAGTCTTTCCTTCAAGGGAGGGGGGGGCAAGGGTGGCTAGTGTCCCCGTAATATTAAGCCTCAACCCCCCTTTGGCCCCCCTAACTGTGGCAAATATTTTCATACATTTTTAACCCCACCTTTATCCCCAAAGAGGGGACATTGATACTGTACATCAAATGCAGGTTAACACTGATTGAGTATTCTTGTGTTTATTGTTACGTGTGTATCGTTAGTCTTGTGTAGAACCAAACCTTTGGAGGGTTGGTGGTATGTAACACTCGTACTTAATATATTTGGTACGCCTAAATTTGCATGTGGCCCCAGCCTGGCCCCTCCATCCCTGAAATGGTCTAGAACTGCTGCTGCCGTTGCCGCTTGTCGTGTTTGTCAGATAATTAGTAGTCTCGCTTTGCCAGACCATCCACATGCTGCGGAGGGGAGGAGTGTCTGGCTAGTCCACACAGCATTCTGGGATGGAAGAAAAACTTGCTCTGGTTTGATGGCATTTCTTTAAACCAATCACAATCGTCATGGGCGGCGCTAAGCGCCGCACGGAGCCGCTGCAAAATAGTCGTGCGAGAGAAAACTCAGATTGGACAGATAGTCTAGCTAGCTGTCTGGATTTACCCTGCAGAGATCTGAGGAGCAGTTAACCATAGTCCTCAGAAATCCACCGGAGTTTAGAATGCAAAAGGAAGGAGGAAGGAAACGGACATCAGCGAAAACACATGCATCCGGTGGAATTTCCTGCGGCACCAGAGCAATCCCAGAAGTGAAATGTCAAGGATATAGACTAGATAATTAATAACCCTGTCTCTGGCATTAAAAATGAATTGAGAAAGAAGTGACATCTTCCCTCACAATGACACAATGATATAAATTTGATTATAGCGTTGCCTTTAAAAGAACATACATTGTCAAATATATTAGAAATGAACCTAAACCTTAGTTAAACCAGGTCTGCAGCAGATCTAAGTTAAACCTCAGATACACTGAGCTCTACAGGAGTCTAGACACAGCAGCCGGGATCAGACTAAACCAGAGGTGCAGTTTAGCTGAAGAGTTACTCCACATCAATGTCAATAATGCCAGGAATGAACTCCACTGCAGCTTGGACACGTTGTTGTTAGTTACAAGACTTAAATAAATGGAAGTGACAGGATATTCCTTTTTACAAAGAACCAGTTCCAGTCACATTCATTGTTTGACATTATGTAGAGTATTTAGCTAATGCTGGAGGTACATGAAGGGAATTTAGTTCTTTCCCAGGGAAAATTTGACAGGACTCAAACTGCTGATGGACAAATTGGCCGTTAGGGATTTTTATCTTTCAATCACATGTTACTGGACAGTCTCTGTAACACTTGACTGCTCAACCCTCAGTGGGAAAACCTGCAAATATGTCTTGAAAATGAAGGAAAGCCCTACCCTTGTAGTCCATTATTTTCTGACCAAGCACGTTAAAATATGAAGCCAAAGCGATACCCAGAGCGTTGGAAAATGACACCAAGGTGTCATGACCGTCAGCATTTGACGAGTTGGGAGTGAGAATGTGTTGAAACTACAGCCCCGTTACTGACTTTTACTTATTTCACTCCATATATTACTACAGTACATATTCTATATCTGCCTACATATTTCCCAAATTGCCAACAAAAAAAACTGGGATTGAAAGAGTACTTCCAGAATATTGTTCTCAAATAAAAGTACTGTAAGACATTTTACTCAAAAGTAAAATCATGGTAAAAATGTAGTTTAGTAAAGTAAGAAGTAGGTCAGTTAAATGTACTCTGAGTAAGAAAAATATGTGATACTACTGTTAAATTAAAGAACATATTTAGGCTACAAAATAAATTGCATAAAATGTCGACGTACACACAGTGGAACAACATGAGCCCTTATGTCCAAACCAAACACACATTCCATTTCTAGAGACGACATTCTTCAGCCTGTTCATACAACTGATCACCAATAATAAATACACAGCCTCCTTCCTCAGTTCAGCCTCACTCGATTTAACCAGAAGGAGGCAAAACTCAGACAATTTAACAAAACTGACCATTAATAAAAAATAAAAAAAAAAAGGGGCTGTGGACAACGCAGCAGGTGCAACAAGCAATATTAAGCCACATAAAATAAATAACTGGAAACCATCTCATATAGAATCAACAGCAGAATAAAACATCACAAAAACAACACAGAGATGTGTAACACTCCACAGCAGCTGCAGCCACAAACGCATATTACAGCAAAGGTGAGACAGAGCACGCACACACACACACACACACACACACACACACACACACGGTGTTGACGTAGTCACCGTGAGAGGGACTTTAATGAGTTTGTTGTTGTACTCACCTGTCTGGACGTCATTCTGCAAGTCTTGAGTCACAAAGTCCTCCACAATTTGCATAATGTTAATATAACCAGTCCACTCAGCCTCTCTGTCCCAGTATAACCAGTCCACTCAGCCTCTCTGTCTCAGTATAACCAGTCCACTCAGCCTCTGTCCCAGTATAACCAGTCCACTCAGCCTCTCTGTCCCCAGTATAACCAGTCCACTCAGCCCCAGTATAACCAGTCCACTCAGCCTCTCTGCCCCAGTATATCCAGTCCACTCAGCCCCAGTATAACCAGTCCACTCAGCCTCTCTGTCCCCAGTATATCCAGTCCACTCAGCCTCTCTGTCCCAGTATAACCAGTCCACTCAGCCTCTCTGTCCCAGTATAACCAGTCCACTCAGCCTCTCTGTCCCCAGTATAACCAGTCCACTCAGCCTCTCTGTCCCAGTATAACCAGTCCACTCAGCCTCTCTGTCCCAGTATAACCAGTCCACTCAGCCTCTCTGTCCCAGTATAACCAGTCCACTCAGCCACTCTGTCCCAGTGTGCTCCTTAAAGCTTTCACAAACAGCAGAACGTCCTCACACTCCTGAAGGTAAAAGTGTAAGCAGGAGTCACTACCGGAGGATCCGCCATGAGCATGTTAGCATTTAGCATGTTAGCCACACCCAGCATGCACCTGTTGGTCAGGGACAGGTGTGTTTGATTTGGGTCAGTTAGCATGCTTGCTAGATGGTGCATTAAATTAGTGATTAATTAAGGTAGATGCAATCTTTTTTTTTTTTTTACTTTGCTACAATAATGCTATCCATAACCTTCTGGAGCCGCAGACACACCAGCAGCAACACTGTCACATGATATGTGTCACATGACGCTTCCTGTACACTAACTAACTAATTTCCTTTGGGATAAAGGAAGTTTTATCTTTTAGCTTAAGACAGACAGGTGGAGAGACTCACCAGCAGCTTATTCTCTGCTGCTGATGTATCACCTTTCATCTAACTACTTAAGTAAAAGTAAAATTACTGATTTTTTTTTAAATACTCAAAGTACAAGGATTACACAAAAACGACGTTGTTACAGTGAGATGTCATTCGTAATTCTACCCCAGTCAAAAGTGCAGGTGGGGAGGTAGTGATTACTTCAAGTTTGAATAAAACAAGAATGTGGACTTCTCAATGGACAACATCTTGTGTTGTGGCTGCATTGTATTCTGGTCTATCAAGGCTTCTGTTGGTAGAGAAACTGCTATTGCTGCCTCTTCCATGATGGATTTGTCCCCTGCTAAACTGAAGTCACAGGGGTTAAAAGGCTCTTCAGCACTTGTTGTTGATAAAGTGCAGAGTATATTTTCATCAAGGATTCCCCTTGATGAATCCTTTAAAATAGTTCTGATCCCTAAAAAAACTAAAATGTCTACAATCAGACCCATGATGCATAAGATTCTTCCAAAGCCTGCAGTGGCGACACAGATACAGTATAGGAACATTATGTGTGTTCCTCTGTACCTTTTTCATTTACACACTTCAGAACAGATGGCAACAGATTCATGGTATGTGTCCACATGGCGTTTTTTGAGGGCAGGGATTGCCCCACTTCCCAGCATTGGACGCTTGATGGGCTCGCCACTAGCAGTTATCAGTTTCTCTTCACTGACCTCTGAAAAGCAAAAAGAACAATAAAAACCTCCTACAGCCGTGATGGCTGCACCTGATTGGACGAACGCTTCATTCGTGGGCTGTCTGCTCCCGGATTTCAAAACGTACCAACATGGTGGCTCGTTTGGAAACGTTTGCTTATTTTACGAAAATAGTTCACCGAAAAGTGTTTCTGAAGGCATTTTATGAGAGGAATAGGCTATGCTGTTAATTAATCTGTCTTCATTTTAGATCGGCAAAAGTCAGTTTAAAAGATTTTCGTGAGTTTCAGAGAGGTGGCGGGTCGAACTGGACCCCCCTGATTTGCATGACGTAGCCTGGATTCAGCTTTATGCAAATGAATAGCTGGCAACTTGGTGCCCCGCTTCTCGAAAGTTGCTGCGACGCTACCAGAATGCATTGTGTGGCTGCTTACTATGAATGGGAAGTGTGGAAATGACGCTTGGCAGTGGACTTCAGGCTGCACACTGTCTTGTAAATATTTTTATTTCTAAATATTTTTTGTTAGAATTTACAAAAAGAAGTTATATTTCACTTCACAGAGGCTGAAACGTTGCATGAACTGTCACCTTCAATTATCTCAGTGACCTGATCAAACATGTTGCATTTATCAAGTGTAAACCTTTTCAGTGGCTCATACACACACACACACGCACACATGCACACACATGCACGCACACACAGCTAGTGAACCAGATGGAATGTAGCTGGTATGTCATGAGAGTGAACCATCCATCAGCCATCTTTACAGAATCAAGCGCTGAATGTGGAAAAAAACTGCCCTGCTCATCGCATAACAATCTAACCACAGGCAGGCTACATACACACACACACACACACCAAGTACCTACAGACACAAGGACGCTGGCAGTCGACCACAAGTATTTAGTAAGGATCAGACTATTGTGACGATTGTTCAGAGTAATGCAGACTCACCGCCTGCCCTTCACCTCCTCAGATTCTTCCCATCTTTCCATCCCTCTTTACTTCGTTCCATCCGTCTTTCCATCCCACCTTGCCTTTCTTTCTGTCCCCCCCCCCTCCCCTATATCCCCGTCACATTGGAAGCATTCCTACTTTCTCTGTTGAGTCCTGTGTGAATCTGGGAGCAGACATCGATGCTCACTGATATAATATAATAAGACTTACTTTGGCTTAGACGTAAGCCTAACTGTCATGCTACCAAGATGTGAAATCTATCGGCAGTGAGCTGCACAAATCAGGACTGTACTCACTTTGTGTGCCAGAGGACAAGAGTATACTTTTTATTTTCCTCAGTATGTTTGATGGGTTTGTATTCTACGAATTTGTTTAGAAACATGCAGCTGCATACTGTGCACATACCTTCTTATAAACTGTATACTGGGCAGCAGATTTTTTTTTTTCCAAATTATTGGGAAATTAAGCATTTGATCAAAAGAATGCCAGTGAGTCTCACAATGCGGCTAAACTGTCAATATTACTCTCTGTGACTGTGGCTTTTTTACATGAAGATGCAAACAGGATACTGTACCTAAAATTTGTCAGTCAACATTAATGGTTCTGTAGTAATACCAGACTCATTCTGTAAGCAAGAATCTGGAGATGAATCCAACGAATCCAAAAGAATAGTCTCGGGAAAGAACTTGTTTTGGTGGAACATTTGCACCACGCAAAAGATCAGGCTTCGTCCTGGAAATGTACTTTTGTTGATTCAGACTATTATTTCAGTGACCTGATTTTTCCTTTACAACGGAGGAAATACTGTGGCTGACGGTCCTCAAATAAATAGGTGTGCACACGGAGAACAAAGGTGCTGAAAATAAACAGCAGATTCAACAACAAAGAGAAGAAAAATGACACTTATTTGACAAAGAAAGAAGAAATGTATTGCTTATATTTTGTTAGGATAGAAAAGGAACTCTATTCTTTTCGAAATGTTAAAAATTAATTAAGATTCAAGTTGTTGTGGTCAGCATGTTTGAAGTGGTATTCATCTCATTTTGGAGAAAAAAAGGTATCACTTACCACCTACCAATCCTACCTTTCAGAACAGCCAATAAACTTAAAAAAAAAAAATGCATTAAATAAAATAATTACTGCATTAACATTTAATTTTTCAAAAGTAATTATAGTTCCACGTTACACCTTTTTAAACAACGTGACACCGGCTCCGACACTCCAAGACAGTTCTGAATACATCTTTTTAAAGAATCACTTTTTTCTAGGAGTACAGAATAATTCATTTGTAATTTAAGATTTGCATTTGATTTTCTTGTCCGGAGAAAGACTAGCTGTACAGTATTAGTAGTGTTAAAAGTGGGATATGTTGTGACTACGTGTGAATGTCTTCCTTTCCTTCCCCATCTTCTCCCTGTTTCTCTTTCTTTTTTTCCCCAAAGATTCTTTTTTGGGGCATTTTTGGGCCTTTAATTCCACAGGACAGACAAAGACATAAAAGGAGAGAGAGAGAGGGGCAATGACATATGTGCGCCTGCTCTACCAACTGACCTAACCCGGCCACCTGTTTCTCTTTCTGTCTTTCCCTCATCTACTTTTCTTTTCTCCTCCTTCTCTGCAATCCACTCTCCTGCAGCTCACAGAGAGACATCAGAGGACTGTCGGAGCTGCCTGGAGTGTTCCCGTGACAACGGCTGTGTGCGTTGCCCCGAGCGACTCTTCTTGTTCCTTCATAGGGAGGGGATGTCTCACCATGGAACTTGTCTCCACGCCTGCCCCGCTGGACACTACGGCCAGAGAGGGAAGGACATCAACCGCTGCATGAGTACGTTTCTTTTTCCCCTGCACACATCTCTCCGACTAAAGAGTAGGGCTACTAACCGTTACTTTCATTATCGATTAATCTTCCAGTTATTTTCTCCATTAATCGGTCTACAAAATTTCAGAAAATAGAGCAACAATGTTCATCCAAGTCCAAGGTGATGTCTTAAAATGTCTTGTTTTGTCCAAAACCCAAAGATATTCAGTTTTATATGATATAAAACAGAAAAGAGCAGGACATCTCCATATTTGAAAACTGCCATTTTTGCATGAAAAGTTACGATTAATTGATTATCAAAATAGTTGGCGACTCTTTTTCTGTCAATCGACTACTCAATTAGTCAACTAATCGTTGCAGCTCTACTATAAAGTCTTTGCTGATATTAACTCACATCAGCACACATGACTCCTCTGACCCGAGTCACTGAATAGTGAAGGAACCGATTGGTTTTTTGTCGGATGGATAGAATTTACAAGTTCACTAACAACAGACAGTTTACACATTTGGACTAGCTCCGTTATTGAGATGCACCTCTCTTAAATCATTCCAGAAAAACACTGTGCCAATAAAAAGGTGCAGTTTACACGTATATGCAGATACAAAAACACAACATGTTATGATGAATATAAATAAAAGGCTTTGGAGGGAAGGTAACAAAGTAGCACATTAGGGTCAACAGCTCAGACTGGCAAACATACATTTATGTGAGCATTTTCTAATTTACCACATCTATGGTTAAAGCTACAGTGCGTAGTTTCTGTCGCCCCCATGAGGAATTACAGTACAACAAATGACAACAAAACTGTCGGTGCGTCCACATGATACAAGCCTTCCGTGATCGCGCACCACCCCCGCCCCTCCTCTACGCAGTTGCTAGTAGCCAAGGAGGACACGGAGGATTAAAAACAAATGATGGACTCTTCAGAAGAGGTAGTTATCTTCACTTGAGTTTCTGCGCGGGAAAGTCAGCGGACGACACAATCTTCTGATAGTCTTAATTAGCTTTGTAGCAACTCATTTGGTAATGGCTTGAATGTAACGGACGTTTATTAATATCAAAAAGTTACGCAGTAAAGCTTTAAGTTAAAGCACCTGCTTCCTACTTCCAATCGATCAATGATCCAATGCATTTTCATGAATGGGCTCGTATGATATCGTGCGGAACACTATTCGTGTGATGTCCTATGAAATAAGTGGCTGGTCACGTGACGACCGGTCACATGACAGTTAAGTTTAGCGGTCTTTACATTTACATTTAGCCGAGAAAAGGTGACTGTGAGACGGGTACAGAGCACCGTGAGGTGACGGTCCTTTCAGTGGCCGTTGCTGTTGAGTTTAGCCGTTAAAAAGTGAGCATCATATGGCGACGACAGTTAGGTGTAGACACCAAAGCGACTAGTTAAGATTAGAAAAAAGATTGTGGTTTGGGTTAATCACTGGCCTCCTGGGGCGACCTCCAGCTCACCCAGTAGAGTGTGCGCCCCATGTAGGCTGAGTCATTTGCAGCAGCCGGGGTTCGAATCCAACCCGCAGCCCTTTGCTGCACGTCATTCCCTCTCCCTCCACTTTCACTATCTTATGAAGTAAAAAGCCCCAAAAATAATCTTAAAAAAAAAAAAAAAACACCGGCGTCCTTAAGAAGTACTTCCCGGGACGCTTGAAAGCCCTAAAAAAGTCTTTTATGAGCGGTCTTATACAGCAGCTGCGGCAATCATTTTGGTGCATAGTACTGCAATAAATATGTGGAATATATACAAATTACAGTGCTTTACTTTACGTAGCTATACGTACTAATGGTTCATGAGAACAGCCTGAACTATTACAATTTTTTAAACAATCTAGCTTTTCTGCTTCTATTATCAAATCATACTGCCTCCCATGAACCTGGAACTTATCTCTCACTCATTCTTTTTGACTCGTGGTTTTCTGCAGCATTTAACCATAACTTGTTTAAACCGCTCCATCCTTTCTTTCCGTCCTGCCCACCTGGGTGTGGAGTAGGGGTGCACGATTCAGAAAATGTCACAATTCCATATCGATTTTTAGGCTCACGATTCGATTCAAAATCGATTTTCGATTCAAAAACGATTCTCGAATAAAAAAACGATTCACAGTATGTAAATGTAGTTACTTCTCCCATGTGATTGCAGTAGACATACAATAAAAATGTTTTTAAAAATGAATCGATATTTGGAATTCTATGAATCGATTTTGAATCGGTAGAGCTTGAATCGCGATTTGAATATGAATTGATTTTTTTTGCACACCCCTAGTGTGGAGTGTGACATAGGTGAAAAAGAGATTGTAGTTTCCTCCTGAATTTACCCAAATTGTTTATTCTCCTATGTGTGATGGTCTCCCTCCTCTCAGAGTGTCGCTCTTTGGACTGTGAGCACTGTTTCAGCCGGGACTTCTGCACCAAGTGTAAGCCCGGCTTCCAGCTGTACAAAGGCAAGTGTCTGACCCGCTGCCCAGGAGGAACCTTCGCCCACCAGACAGACTGCGTCGGTAAGTAAAGACGCGCTACAATTACAGCATTAATATTTGAGGAACTTACGTCAAACGACTAGAAGTATTCTGGGAGCTTTTTTAGCCTTATCAGAGAGCAACAGAAGGATACGTCTGAAGATATTCTATATATATATTTTTTATCATCAGTCAACATTAAATTGATCCTCCTAAGTATTGTGTGTGTATCAATGCCTGATATTATTCCTCTGTGCTATAGAGCTCCACTATTAAAAACACATCACTGGGCAACATGTTCCTTCATCACCATGAACACACAGACTGTAGTTTATTTTGACTTGATGCTACACACACCGTCCTGCTGCCACAAATACTCAGTAGAGCACCAGATGTGGATTAATCCACCACTGAAAATAGTCCCCAACAAATGCACGCTTTCCTCCTGTTTCTGTTTAAGTAATGTTTGCTAAAAACTACAGTGGCCAGCTGTTTTAGGAAATTACTGAGCCTTTAAAAAAATGCAACAATATATTTGTGAGCTATTGTTGAGCTGTCAAAATGTATTTCTTCATTGGGAACCAATGGGCTTGAGGCTTGAGTGATTTGTTGACAATAAGAAAAATACATACAACACCAGCTTTATCCATTAAACTGTGTCTTACTCTGCGACTACAGGCACACTAGTGGACAGTTTATGATCATTTTTCCAACATCCTCATTTCAGACACCTGCATTTGCCTTTATAGCAGTTTTGAGAAAGCTGAACATGCTAGTAAATGCAACAAAAACTGGAATACTACAGCATGTAAACGCCTTATCCAAGTTTCTGATCACTGTCTGCCATGTGTGTGTAGCCTAGATGCTTGCTAAATGTATGTGTCAGTTAGTCAAACTGAAATGATGCTGATAAATGATGTAATAGTGCTGAAGTCTGGCATATTCAATTACGACTGATCACATGTAGAAGCTACAGCACAGACTCAAAACTAGAATTATAGTGTGAATGCACATAATATACTTATTGCTGAGAACGCTGAAACCCAAATAACCTACTTGCAGTACACCGTTTTAAAACCTGTGTGACCTTCAGTGGCTTGTATCCTGTTATAAAGTGTGTGAACTAAAAGCGCATTGACCCCCAGCCAGCTATAAAATGCAGGTCTGCTTTGCAATGGACACACCAATGATACTAACCTGAGAGATTTATTAACAGAGATTTACTATCTGCTGTTAGATTAACAGCAGACACTTTCCCGCAAAGTGCTTTTCCTTTTATCCATGGTCTGTGTAACCCTGTGTAACATCCACTACAATGTAGTAAGAATGTACATTTATGAAATAGCTTGTAGTAGTGTTATGTAGTTGATATCAGTGTGAATTTGGACCAGAATCAGAAGAAAACTAGATTGTAAAGAGCCAGAGAATTGAACATCAATAAAGAAACTAAGAGACCAGGATAAAGTTGAGAAGTGTATTAATAAAGACAGACATGTGGCATATATACAGATAAAACACAGGTATGAAAAATAACAAACTAAAATAATAAAGTGCGCACATAAAAGAAACCCTTTTCAGTTCTATGAGCTCAATTGTTCTTTGATGACGTGAGTTCAGAGATGTTCAACGTTGGGGCCCATATGAGTTTTGGTTCTGTTTGTCCTACCACCATGAAGAAGGAATCCAAGGCTATCCGTCTAAGTTCAGAGTCTCGATCCTGTAGCTCGCCACCCAGCCAACTGGACTGGGAATCTTTTTAAACTCTGGAGATCTCTGGGATCTCAGGAGTCGATGTGGTTCAATATCCTTCTGTGGACTGGACCTCCCCTGCGTAGCATTTCTCAAATCTCCACCAAAAACCTTACCATTAAAACGTAATTCACTGCCTTTAACCCCGTGACGACAGTGGATTCAGGCACAGCTCTTTCGCTCGAGTGAATAACGGCAGCCTCCTACGTCCCGATGCAGGCGCCAAAAGGGACGTGAGGAGACGTAAATCTAGTGATCTAATGCAGCCTAGTTGATAGCTGATTGGTCAGCTCACAGACCATAACTGATTAGTCAGCTCCCGGACCCAAGTTCACCCGTTGGCTTATTCACAAGCCCATCAAAGCTAACAAAAGAATAAGTGAAAGTTAAATAATTTTCCACTATTTTGTCCCATAGATTTTATTGGTAAATAAAAGGAATGCCTTAAAATAAAATAATATAGGGGTGTCATTATCAAGCCTGGGCTACATCTGCCTCTCTGGCAACTTTTCTGCAGTATTTCATGTGTGAGCATTTTATCAGTTTGTGGGTTTTTTAGTCTAAAATCTGCAACTTTTAATATATTGCACCCGTTTCGGTGAATTACACTATGTGTCAGTGGTGACCATTAAACAAGAAAACAAAGAGAAACAAAGAAATCATTTAAAAAAAAAATTTGCGTAGATGAAATCATTGTTCTCAAAGAAGTGACATAATCAAAGTTAGCAAACTTCTAATCACATTGAATGCTGCTGACAGCTTAATGACGCATCCAATCTACAAGTTCTGCCTTTGGGACATTTTGTCTGAAATATAAAAATTCTTCTGAGAACTAATTCCTATCTTCGTCTGGTTCTGTGGACACGCATGTACTCTATTTCTTTCTCATCTTTTTTTCTTTTTCTCATATGGAGCCAAGCTTTCAATGTAACACATGATTCACCTTAAAAGTCTTCAGAGAACTTTTAGAGTGTATCTTCAAATCGCGTTGTGTCATAATCCATCCCTTCTTAGTGTGATATATTGTTGAATTCACTCATCATTCAGTGCTGTTCGGGACTCCAGATTCCCCCTCTGCTGTCCACCTGCACCATCTGCAGCTACTGTTGTTCCTTGGCATTGTGACCACATCTGGTTTTCATGGCGATATTAAGGTTTCATGTCACTGTTGGTACACACCTCAAGCAACTCCAAAAAAAACAGACCCCAAATCTGACAACGATAATGATAATTACCAAGAAATGTTGGCCCGTCTTGGCCGAGTCTGCTGCTTTTTCCGTTGTGGACCGCGTGGAAAAACTTGCGGCGATTGATTTTGTGGGTGACATCATTCATCAGCAACCAGTCACTCCGAGTTTAATGTCCCGTGATTAATGCTTCAGCTGGCATTCATCTATTCTAAATGATGGCAATGTGGTTGCGAGGGGTCTGAAGACAACATTCGTCTGAATAAGTTGTTACTACTCAATGGGTTGTTGTTGTAAATGATTTATCTTAATTATCTAAGTCCTTGCATTTCTCTAATCTATGTATTGAAAAGCACAATAAGACATTATTATTTTTTCAATTAAAGGAAAGATCTTCTGGCACTCTTAGACTGAGAATGAAAAATACATGTTAAAAGTCTTTATTTAGTCAGGCATAAAAAGGCTGACCACTTTCAAACTCTCGGGGTCTTCACCTGTCAGAAACCTATGGGGGACATCCTGGAGACTACGTCCATGTTTTATAGTCTATGGTCTTCACCTAAAAGTGCCTGAAGAACTTTTCTTTTCTGTTACCATTTTCTTCATCTTTGAGAGCACCTTAAAGAGTAACTTCGAGTTTTTTCCAACCTATTTTCCTATGTTGTTGTGTCTAAGTAGACTGGGTAAACCCAGCGTGATCTGCTGGCGATTTGATTACGCCCTGTAGCTCAGGCTGGAAACCTATACGTTTATCTATCCTGCTTCCATTACAAATTTGCAAGGAACCAATCACAAACGGGCTTATCCACCTGGCGCGCTATTGGCGGATTTAACACGATGACGATAGAGAAGCGACCAAGCAGCTTCTTGTTTACATTCAACAAGCCGGCCACCGAAGCGCAGTACTCCCTGGCAGCAGCCCGTGCTGCTACATCACCCGGATCGTTGGTCTGATTGGTTGAAGGACTATCCAATTGCGTACAGAGTCATTTGAACTATGCCCGTTGATCACGCCTCTTGTGCAGTAGAAAATACAGAGCAGACTCCCCAGACTAATGTTCAATCTTAAAAGATTGAGCTTGATCTGGTGATAGCCAGACTAGTGACTAAGTGACTGATGGGAACAATGGGCCTAATTCACCAATATCTTCCTAGGTTTTTTCTTAAATTTGTTCTTAAGAAAGTTCCTAAGATTCATGACGTGTTCTCAAACAGCAAAATTGTTCGCAGGTTTGTTCTTAGAATGATGAATCCCAATGTCTTCGTAATTTGAAAGCTTGTGCCCGTTGCTCCTACTTAGCATAGGTAAACGCCCCGTTAATTCCCATAAAAGGGCGTGAGATGGCAGGGCTGTGTGCACACTTAAGAGAAATGTCAAAAAGACATGGTAAAGACTGTGGAGGCCTCGACTCCAAAAGAAAGAAAAACTTTAGTAAGTGGAGGTACTGCTGCAAGAAGAAAAAAAGAGACATCATACTGTATTTAGAAGTGTCAGCAGTTCATACAAAGCAGCAAATAAAACCGATGCATGAAATGCAATTACCATAGACCGTTAACAGTCTATGGTATTTACTCATGCAGTGAACGCTGTATCCGGAGAAGGGCGCAGAACTGATGAAGTATATAGGCCTGGCACAATTCATACACAATGCAATTCAAAGTGATTTACGAATGAGCAGAAGTGTAAGTATAGTGCGTATTTATTAAAACAAACATACATATGATTATGTGTAAAATAATGAAAATAATGTTACAAAATTATAAAGAACGGATTAAAACGGTATAACTACTTATTTTGGGCAATCATGTCAGCTCTCAATTGTGCATAAGAGTGTTCTTGAGTGTGCGTAGATTCTGTTCTTACCTAACACACATACCATCATCTTAAAATAAGAATCTGAGCCTGTCAGCCGCAAAAACAGAACTTTTAGTGGACGCAACCTGACGATGCACATTTGCCCTATATGATTCAAATTCACGGCTTCCGCTTACAGTGTTCTTGCTCAATACTGGACAGTTTTTCAGTCAAGGTTTTTGTCCACATTAGTCACTTACACATCAATACATTGAAAAATAGGGTCCAGGTTGAAAAAACCCCCCAAAAAAACGAAATTACCCTTTAAGGGTCCATGGATTCATCTCATGTGAAACTGGTTGAGTACTTGGCTTCTGCAATCCTCTTGTCTTCCCCAAGATTGTCTTCTTTTCAGATATGTGGTTTTGTAAAATGCTATCTTTTGAGTCTGACCTTAAAAACGTCTTAATCCTCTGGTCTCTTAGAGGACTGTCTCCTGGCTCCGTTGGGAGAGTGGAGCGACTGGAGCGTCTGTTTGCGTGACGGCGTCCCCTGCGGCTTCAGGTGGGGCAAGCAGACCAGGACCCGGGGGCACGGGCAGTCCGGGAGAGAGCTGGAAGAGAAAGTGGCATCATTTTGCCCGTCCCACAGCGAGACACAGAGGTGCAGGATGAAGAAAAAGTGTCCTACAGGTGAGAAGGGGAGGAAGGAGGCAGATTACAAATGCAAACAGTTGCTGCAATAAATGGCTGCAATATTTTATTGTCATTATATATACATTTTAAATCTACCACAAACAAACTGCAGCAGAGACTGGCTGCTTCTTCTTTATTAAGTTGACTGCCAACATCTGTGAATTCCCTGCATTGTTTGGTCATGTACTGTATTATTTCCTGTGTTGACACACTTGTGCAATTTATAATGCCAAGTGGGAGAGATTTGACCTTATAAAAAAATTCAACATGTGCTACTTCAAATTAACACTTGCAGGCTGACGTTAACAGTTTTCCTTTCGGCAGCAGTGGCTTAGTGGTTTAGAAGGGGAGGGAAGCTTCCTTAGGTAATTTGAGGTGTTATGATGCAGACAACATTCAAAAGATCAGGGTTCTTTTTTTGTGACGGAGTCCTAATGTAGCTGCAGAACCAAAATACACTGTATGGATAGCGTCATGTTGTAATGTTGACACTGGGAATGGTCTTTGTTGAAAGATGAGGTTACTGACATTTTGTAACTTTAGTAGTAAAGCACATGATGTTGTTGTTTCCAAAGGGTGTTTCATAAACTTCTGCCAGTTATGCCAGACTTGCTATTTTCAGGAAATTCTGTGTCATAAAGCAAGTTCTGGCCAACATAATTTCCTATGTCACTTAGTCACAATGTAGTTAGTTTTCACAGTTAGCCTCTCTCTCTCTCCCTTTGTTACTGCTGTATTGTGAATATCCAACCCAGTCTCACGGCAGTTCGTGTGAATGTCACATTATTTTTAATCTATTGATACGTGTTCACGGGGACGTTTTTCTCGTTTTTTACGTGGTGGCCAGCACAAAATGCCCTACGGGGAAAGGACGCCTCACACGCCGGGTGACGGCCGCTGGGGTCGCGCCACAATAACAGGATGGCGGAGGTTGGGTTTAGGAAAAACACTACAGGGAAAGGGCGCCTCACACGCCGGGAGACGGCCGCTGGGGACGCGCCACAATAACGTGACGGTTGTGATTAGGAAGACTACAGGAAACAAAACGCCACACGTGGGACGCGATCCCCGCTCGCCCGGGTAAAAGCCCTGTGTTGTTTGACCCATCCACCAACCCGACCAACCTCCCTGCGCGGATTTTCGGCTTTTTATACTATTCCCTACCATTTTCGTGCTGTGACCACGAAATATGCTTCCCATTGAAATACATTACTTCACATTTTCGTGCTGGTCACCACGTAAAAAACGAGAAAAACGTCCCCATGAACACGTATTAATAGATTATAAATAACGTGACATTTACACGAACTGCTGTGAGACCGGGCTGGAATATCACATTTAAACTGCAGCACCATTACTACTTTGTTACGGTTGGGGGACGATCGAGGTCATGGTTCAAATTAGTCTTGTATTGCCAGCTCTATCTACACAGCACTGCAGTGTATGGTCTGGCTACACTACAGATACATTCTGGGATAGGAGAAAAAATTTGTTTGCATTTCTTTAAACCAATCGCAATCGTTTTGGGCACCGCTAAGCTCTGAACGCAGCGACGGCGCCTCTGCAAAAGTCTCGGGAAGGAACTTGTTTTGGTGCAACATTTGCACCCCGCAAAAGAAAACGCCACATACAATATTAAATGAAGTTAACTGTTCACACAATACAGTAACGTGAGCTATTTATATTAGCTGGATACATGGTTAAATTTAATTTGCTCTTACCAGTGTATCACCGTGTCTACTTCATCCACAGCAATCCGACCAATCGGTCCCAAAACAGACAGTTAGTGAGACAATGTCGTAAACATATTCTTTGTAAATATTTACAATCATTCCCCGAAAGAATCAAGCAGGCCTGCCTTGTCGCACCATCCAATGTATTTTTTCAAAACTCGCCATTTTCAGCGTGTAGCTTGCTAGCTCGAAGTTGTGAAGGGATTTTGAGAACAACATACAGAGAGAGGAAGGCCTGACCAAAACTCATTTGGGGTAGGAAATGGGAAAAAAACTGCGGTCTCCCGTGTTGAAGTCCGACTTTTTGCTGACTCATCCACCCGACATCACCCCTATGCAGACTTTGTCACACAAGAACAACATCCCCTGACTTCTTCCTTTGCTCTCGTCATAGTTACTACAGCTGCTAGAGGGCGTTGTCACATGAACGTATACATAGGCTGCCGGTATCATTTTGGGGAACTTGTTGAAACGACCAATTGTGTCCTTTTTCTCGGGTGGACAGTCTCGAGTCATCGCATGGATCTTGTTGTAGTGCTGTTAACGGACTCAGGGCAGTTCATCTGTTATGGTCAGTGCTTCTGCTGGCAGGAAATGTAAGGTTCACCAGTTTTTCTTGTGATTTTGTGTTTGAATCATAACAACACAGTTTGGGAGATTTTGTTTATGGCAAATGAAATACGACACAAACATGGTAGAAACCAGAGTTTCTGATGACTGTGGGGGAGGAAAACACTATCAAAATGTTTATCTGTTTAAAAAATAATGAAATCCGACATGGAGAGATGTTTGTGACAGAATGTGATGGAAAAAGTGATAACTAGAAAGGCATTCAGAGAGTGCAGACCTCCGCCAAGGACATGCCCGATCTCGCTCGGTTATCGAAAGCAAAAAATTATTTGTGTATCCATCCCGTGAAATTTAATGGGTTCTTCCTTGGCCTATGCCACACCCTTCCACCAAGTTTCATGAAAATCGGGCCAGTAGTTTTTCTGTTACCCTGCTGACTAACAGACCAAACTGAAAACATAACCTCCTTGGCAGAGGTAACAATTTTGAAAAGTTGCGTCACTAACAAGAAGCTTTGTGAGTTCCGCAGGACACCACTATTTTCTTATTCCTTTAAAATCAAACCAGGAAACCTACTGCTATTGCTGTTTAATTGCATTGTTGGAGTGAGTTTAATCTAGCCTGACGTCGTCATACTCCTATTCTAGTCAGAATATGAGTCTGATACTGCTCCATTGGGCTGTGATTATGGGGCATTTCAACCAAACCAGGAAGGAAAATTGGATAGACCTACAACCAATCAGAGCAACGGAGACAGACGTCACAGAAGCTGCAAGTCAAAGGCAGGCTTCGACAGAGCAAAGGCAGAGGCGGCAGTTTCCGTGCGATCACGGTTCTCTGTATCTCTTTTAAAATGAATGCGCTGTCGATATCTTTTATGACAGACGCGATGGCAACCATCTTTGTTGTAAACAAATTCAACCCAAGCGCTCTTTGGTGACGTGGTTGATTACGTTGCTGTTGATCATCTGTTTAACCATATAAAGCCCCCCCTGACAATTTGATTGGTCTGAACAGCTCTGGTTCGAGCATAGTTGCTCCACCACGGATCAAGTCCAAACCAAACTTCCCGACCTCAAATGTTGTGGGCGGCCTGGATGTCAGCTAAATTCAGCTGACATCCAGGCTAAGTTTAATCCTTTGCAAATATCCTCAGAGACGCATTTACAGACTCTCACAGAGGCTTTCTGTCCATGAGCACCGAAAAAAAAATTCCCAATGAAAACAAAAGAGAATTAGAATTAGATTATAGAAATATAAAGATGATGAGAATGATAATGTCCACCTCACTCGGCTCCCCATGGCTAAAAAAAAAGGACTTGTATGTATTTATGTTGGCTGTTCCGCTGCGAGATAACGTCTTAAAACATCACACCACCTGAAGCTTCATCAGAGGTTGATGCTTTTACGCTGCTTCCATCCAAGGATATCCAGCCTCTCAGATTTGGTGTAACTCAAAGAGATAGGAGTCCAGGTCGTAATGCTCATCATGTGTTCTGTGTTTGTGAGGGTCCGTGCCTGTGTGTTTTCCACTTCTTCCACAATGGAAGGCATGTCATTTGAGGTAATTATCATTATCATTGTCAGATCGTATGTCCAGTGGCATTAGCAGAGGAAGAAATCCGATCCAGCAGAGTCTGGCGCAGGGATCGGGCCCGTGGACCTACTGTAATAGCACACATCTGGGATAAAAGGATGCTGTGGCATCTCCCTGACATTCCTCCGTTGTTCCAGATTAGACGGCTGTAGTCTTTTAATTCCCATTCCCTTGTTGTCTTATTGTTTTCAGATGATGAGGAAGGACATGGGTCTCATCTCCCATCCACTCTCTCTCCTCTGCATTTCTCTTTGTCTCGTCACAGATGGCAGCAAACTGTCATGGGCAAACAGAGGGCTTTGTTGTTGTTCTCCTGGCAATTTAGCAAAATCTGACTGTTGCGTTGTCTGGGAATGTCTTGGTAACACAAATATATTTGCATTTGTTTTAAGGCTGGACAATTAATAGAATATCAATTGCGATCAAGATTTTGGCTTGCCACAGTTAAATGAAAATGATAAACTGCGATACTGATGTTTAAAATGCATGCTCCGCTCATAGAAAACTTTGCTGCATATCAAATCAAGCGCTTCCAACAAACAGCAAACACTAATTTAAAGCTACTCTAATATAATTGGCTGATGCAGACAATCACAACTCCTGTCAAAGTAAATAAATGTAACAGTAATATACCTGACCTTCCTTTGTTTTAAATGCAATGAGGCTAAAAGAACATGTATGCACCGTGTCTGGGAGTGTGTCCATGTGATACTGTGATATAGATTGCTTTTTGGCTCTTCTGGTGCTGCAGATTTTGGGAGAGAGATTTTAAACTAACAGCAGGACTCAAGTAGGACTCAGCCAGCCAGTACCGCGCCAGCAGTGGCATTTTGCACGGCCGTTCACTGTTAAAGAGGCGCTATGTAGTTTTGCCCATTTCTTCGCTGTTTTCAATTCAATTCAATTTTATTTATAGTATCAAATCAAATCATAACAAGAGTTATCTCAAGACACTTTACAGAAAGAGTAGGTCTAAACCACACTCTATAATATACAAGGACCCAACAATTCTAGTAATTCCCCCAAGAGCAAGCATTTTCTCACTTTTGCTGGCAGGTTTCTCTATAGAGCTCCCCCTACAGCTTCGGAATAGATATTTGTCAGCTCCTATGTTTACTTGTGTCTGACTCCTTGCTCGGTCAGTCTGCCGTTTCCTCTTTCTCTGTTCCTCCGACAATGCTTTCCTAGCTTTCTGCTTCTTTTTAGCCGGCTCAGCCATGACGATAGTGTGAAAAACTCCATTGCTACCTTGTTAGCCGTGAAGCAATTCGTTACATTGCAAGACCTGATATCACGCGATACTTCCTGATGCTGAGGCCGCCGGCTCGCAAGGGTGGTTTTTCCGCTCACAGGCGCTAGGGGGGAGCGAGACGACCACCATTCAACTCGAAAAAAGTCAAATAACCATTCTAATGACTCAGAAGCTGTTCAGTTAAGGTAAATTAAGCTCAACAAACTGCATAGTTCTCCTTTAAATCTCTTGAAAACGACACCAGGGCGCTACAGTATACCAACACAGACCTCTACACCTGCCTGTACAATTATAGGGGAAACACTGAGGACCTATACATTTAGACATAATAAAGTAATAACATAACATAATAAATTAAGACTGTGAGAGGCAGTTGAAAGCTCTGAAATATTAGTAAAGGATCCTTTTTTGGATTCTCTTCACCAAAATATCATTCCCAAAGATCAACAATGAATATCAGATGTATCATATGTACAGAACACTTTTACCTCACTTCACTGTACATCTGATCTCGTCAAACATCAGGAAATAATCCAAGAATCTAAATGTTTGGATACTTGATGTGGCTAAGGGGGTGAAAGAGTCTGTACAAAATCCAACCAGCCAGTAGGGGCCCTATTTTAAAGCAAATCTAAAATGGGTTGGTCTGAAGTAGCTACATTACTCATAGGTGTCGTTTGGGCATAACGTGCAAAAAAAACAATCAGAGCGTTATCTCACATTCCCTTTAAAAGCAGGCACACTTGTTCCATGGCGGATTGTTATTATAATGGCGGATTTGCTAGGCGCACGCTCTTAATACATCCATGGGCGCACGCCAGGAGTGGTTCACAGCCTAGGAGACTGACGTTTGCTAATGATTTTTCTTTTTGACAAAATGTAAATAAAGAAATGTCACAAAAACATACTTTCCGATGTTTTGGGCTCACTCTCACTGAATCACGAGGTTATGAATGCATGGTGATATTTTTGCAATGTAGTGTAACATCAGACCGAGATTACCTCACTATAGACGATGCAGCTCTTCTGTCTCTCCTCTCCCGTGCTGCTGCTGGGGCATTTGGGTTAAGTGGCATCGGCACATGCAGTTCAACATCTCCTTAAGTCCTCTAATATTTCCTCATTTATGTCATCAACACATCCATGATTCATGGAAATGTTGTGTAAAACAAGGTCATATTTTTGTATGGTTTGCAAAAATGGGAACTGCTGAGTCCGTGAGATGAGAGAAGCAAAGTGTATGCGTGGTGTGCACACTCTATATTACAGCCAAGCATGCGCCCTTAAAATAGCATCTGAATAATGCGCCACTGAGTTTAGACTAAGTTTTCCCTGGTGTGTGGCAAGATTGTTTTGTGAAACTGCAAAATAGCACTAGGGAACGTTTGCACGCCTCCTCTTTTTGCTGAACTGCCCCCGGGAGCGCAAGTCCGCTGTGCGTCAGGTGCAAAATAGGAATGATACATGCATCGGTGTACAAAGTCAATTGCGCTGGGTGCAAGATAGGGCCCTGGAACTGCATTTTTACAAAGCAACCAAAACACATGATGAGAGCCCGAAGTATTTTTATCCATTGGGGTTTAGAACACCACAAATCAATTGGAGGTAAATTTATCCAGCATAACTGGGAAGGAAAAGCTAATTTAGAAGCTGTGTAATTGTACGTACCCGATCCACATGTTGATAACTCACACAGCCTTTTCTTAGGTTCTTTCTGCATATACATTTGTAAAATGACTTTTGCGGGTACAGACACATGTTTGGTGTTAGTGTGAAAGGTTATTAGTTGTATTTATGGTAGTGATAGTCTCCTATAATTGGACTGATTTACTTGTTTCCCTTTTAAAGAAAGAGAGCGGCAGTGCAGCGCTTATTTAGGACATAATGCATTCCCCCTGCTTTAAAATTGAAAGAAGATGCAGCTAGTGTTTTATGATACAGTGTAACACAAATGTAAACTGGAGAAAAACTGTGGTAACCATGGTCAAAGTCCTTTGCATCCATATTACAACAGGCTAGAACAACTGTGGCTGAACTCTACTGTCAAATGTCCATCCTTCATTATTAGTCCATTAGTGCTGAGGCATATTGTTTTTTAAATCCTGTAAAGTAGAAATGAATGGATATGTCATAATACAAAACTGAAGTCCCTCGTGGCTTGTTGCCTGGTCATTACTTTTGTACTTTGAATGCTTAAAAAGAGAGCAAAGCTTAATTTGTACAAGTGGTTCCTCTTAGGAAGAGAATACTGCAGCTGTACTTCAGTGTTTAATGTACGAAATGCAATAAAAAGCACATCAAGCACAGGCCGGGTAAAGTCACACAGCACACTCATAGTTCTGCACGCTACAGCTAGCTAGCCAAAAACATGTTTAAAACATGATGTGTAGACACGGAACAGGGCTGTCTACTGGGATCAATACGTCTTTGAGTGTGTGCTAAGTCCCAGGTCTTGACATTAACTTTTTTACGTTTCACTTGTCCATGCACAAAAGTCACTTGTCCTGGTAAAGATTTATTATTTTATAAAAAAACAATTTGTTTTGTTAATGCAGAATTAGAACAAACCGTTGGAAGCATCCAAACACTATCAACGTTAATAAAATTCAGTTGAAACAGTAGAAGAAACAAACATGTCCCAAGAATAGATTTCCCTTTCAACAAGAAAAAAGGATCTCCAGACTCCATAATACAAAGTAATACTTTGCATGCCGGTGTGCAGAAGTTAATATATTGAGATTCTAAGTCAATATTTTAAAGTTTCTCATTACTTTCAGATTCCTAGTCAATATTCTAAGTTAATAAGTCAATATATTGAGATACTAAGTCAATACTTTGAGATTTTGAGTCAATATATTGAGATTGTAGTCAATATTTTAAATCTTCTCATTACTTTGAGATTCTTAGTTTATATTCTGAGATACTGACAATATATTGAGATACTAAGTCAATATTTTGACCAGAGGTAAAATTATTTTGTAGACATAACAATGGAGTTTGCCACTAAATGTTGGTGTTAAAATGTTAAAAATGTTTTTTTTTTTATACAATTTCACTTTCTACCCGGCAGAGGCTGATTTACCAAGGGATCCTTTAAAAAGGTGTAGCTACTTTACAGTTGATTATTAGCTGATGTTTAATCCGTCAAGTCGTGGAGCTGAGGTTTTACAATAACTGACGGACAAACGAGCAGCGGAGTAGTAACGCTACGAGGCAGAGAGCCGTTCGCTAAATGAGTCAAATTAACTTCATGCTTCATCCACACAAAGCACGTTGCTATCGCCACGAGTGACAACTGCATTCGGCTCGTTTTCTGTGAACGATGTGGCGAGGAGGTAACGTTAAAGTGGAGTTAGCAAGCTAATGTTAGCCAACTAACACCGGCTGGCTCGCCGTGCTTTCATGCTGCATCGCTTACAGAGAATGAGCTGAATAGCGGGCTGGGTCTAACGTTAGCGGTCCACTGCCGCTGGGTCCGCTGCACCGGATTGTGGGGAAATAATGTATTTGTTTCAAATCGGTAACATAGACGTAATGAGTGGCACATGACGTGAAGTAACATGGCATTTTATTTTGTTAACAGTTTATTTTGTTAACAGTTTTAACTTGTCCAGTGGGGCAAGTACATTTCTCTTCCACTTGCCCTACAAAAAATCCACTTAATGTCGAGCCTTGAGTCCATACTAATATTCTATAATATTAACAGGAAATGAGTGCACTGACTTTTGAAAGAAAAAACAAAACAAACTCTGTATTTATGAAATATAAATTCACATGTAGACTTATTTTTTTGTGAGGGCATCAATCAAACAGATGTTTCAATTTGAAAAGCAACACATCAATCAATCCACCATCCACAATACTTCTGTGAGTAGCTGAGATGTTTAATGTCTGGAGTCCACTGGGCTAAAAAGGCCTTCTTCTGAAGCCTGACAGCTTCCATTACAGCTGGCATCCGCCAACAGATGACCTAATGGCCACAAGTCTGAGCAACATTTTTGTTTTTTGTCCTGTGGGCCTGCGAATGTGTGAACATTATGCACTGAGGGCGCACTCATATTTGGCCCAGTTAAACCGTGTGTAGGAGCCAAGGTGTATTGTTTAGAGTTGTTGGTATTTTATTTTCATTGCAAAGGTAAATCGTTTAATGACATTTAAAATATATATCCTAATATGCATTACGATTTAGGTAATGTTGTAGAATGTGTGTTTTGGCCTATTAAAACTCATTCTCCAGTAGTCTGTCCTGCTATTGGACAATTTGGAGTTGGTTTCTGTAAGTTGAGTTAGTGTAAATTAGGCTTCAACAAAGCAGAATGTGGAGCAACAAGTTTTTTTGACTGCTGATTGTAGATCACTGATTGTGTATTTTAGGAAAGTCAATTTCAGCACAAGGTAAATTTTTTGGATAGCCTTGCATGTTGAAGTTGGACATGGTGGTCTTCATGAGTCAGAACCCTTTACATCCTGCAATTAGTGGCGAGGAAGGTTTTTAACAAGTTGCCACTACACCGTGCCCAAGCACGTTCAACCCCACAGTCTGGTATGTGTGACTAGTGTGCCCGAGCACGGTACGCCCAACTGTGCCGTGGTTGGTTTGAAAGAGGTGGCCGGTGCATGGTTCATTTAGACTTGGGCACAGTACGCATCAGTGTGATCGCTTAACATGCCTGATGAAGGAACCGACGCGCGCTGCATAAGCAATAAACCTGTTAGGCATGCGAGAGGGCCATATGTCGTTGCGCCCCGAACAACTCCAAATAAGCAACAAACTCACAAAGTAATTGATGGACTCCATTGTGCTGTACGAGAGCGCTTCACTTCCTGGTTTCTTCAAACAATAAAATCGGATCGTAATGATGTAAGCATGTTCTGGCCCCGAATGTTTTATTGCAGTGTGAGTGCAGGTCAGTGGGGGAGTGGAGATGTGTTCGTGCACAGTTCAAGGCAACTGGGCCAAGCTTGAATACGCCCTGAGACAATAACACTACAGAAGTACACTCCCAAAAATGACTATATAGTGGTATAAACTCTCCAATGGTTTTAAAAATGCCTAAACATGTTTGATTTATGAACAAAGTATTCACTGCAGGACAGTTATACCATTAACAGTTGTTACATTGCATGGGATGTTCTATCTGCAGTATGTTATCTCTGTCATCATGCATACATTTAGTAAAATTTGTTTACAAGAGTTTTCCCCGCAGCTAGAAACATGAGAACCATTTTTACGGTCTGTGATGTTGACAAGCGACACTTTCTGGTAGGGCTGAACGATTAATTGCATTTGCGATAATATCGCGATATGTTAAAACGCGACTTCCTAATCGCAAAGGCTGCGATTTGGTCACATGACTCGCGAGAGCAAATCAGTCTGCACTCCGCAGAGAAAGCATCAACTTAGCACGCTAATGCTACGCTGTACCTTGAGCAGATGTCTGTCATTCAAACAACTCTGAGTTGTAGTTTAAAACTTTTACAGCCATTTTAATAAAATGAAGGGTTTTATTCGGGCTCGAGTCCATACATGCAGTTAATGGATACAGGCACGCAGAACTGAAGGCTCGGTTAGCAACGATTAGC
Organism: Sander vitreus; assembly: GCF_031162955.1. Classification (NCBI taxonomy): domain Eukaryota; kingdom Metazoa; phylum Chordata; class Actinopteri; order Perciformes; family Percidae; genus Sander; species Sander vitreus. The sequence goes on from NC_135858.1 coordinate 28,807,102, forward strand.
TCTGATTAGCGGTTAGCTCCGGTTAGCGGTTAGCTCCGTTATAAAGATATGGAGTGGAGCAGCTGCCACTGAGAGGGGTAACAATCAGACTGATAAATGACGTTCGGGGAGCTTTCACAGCAGCGTGGCCGCGGTGTTTTACAGTTTTATTAGTACAGTTAATCCCATGACAAGAACACCAGCAACTAGCTAACGTAATGATAGCCTCTCTGAGCAAGTGCAACGTTGACGGTGTCATGCACACAGCACGCAACTTCACGAGGGGGAGGGGCTGGAGGCAGCTCCTCTGTGTGCACTGTAAAAAAAATACACTGTTGTGTGTGTGTATACATATATATATATACTATATTTTTACTTATTTAACTGTCAATTGTGTTTTGTTCATACTATAAAATTATTTATTGAAGACAAAGAGCTTAAATCGCAATTGCAATATTTGGGGAAACAAATCGCAGTTAGATTATTTTCAAATCGTTCAGCCCTACTTTCTGGAGCAGCATTACTGATGAAGAGAGACCGTGTGTGACTTTAACAGGTTTATATTTGGAGGGACACAGTAATATTATACAGATTTTATATGGGGATATGAGCTCATTTTCTGGTCTGGCATTCTTACAAAAGAATTCTGCTAATTTAGGTGTAAAGGCACACATACAATTATAGCTTGGGGCATCCTGGTGGCACAGCAAGACAAGCATCTTGAACTGCGGTGACCGTGATGTTGAGTTCCAATCTGACTCTTATTGTACATCATCACCCAGTGTTGGAAGAAGTATTCAGATCTTTAACTTAAGTAATACTACTAATACCACACTGTAAAAATATTCTGTTACAAGTAAAAGTCCTGAATTGAAAAAATGTTACTTAAAGGTGCTCTAAGCGATGTTGGGTGACGGCACTTCTTGTTGACGTTCAAAATATTTTCAAACAAAAAGAGGCTAGCTCGCCCCTCCCTCCTCCTCATCCCGTCCCCTCCCCCTCCCTTCGGTGCTTCCGCGCGCTAACCCCACCAACCCCCACCCCAAATCCTTCTTGTCAGTTATTGGCTGGAACGCTGGAAGACTGTTTGTTATGTTTGGTGGTGCAGGTTGGCGCAGTTTGTTTTTGTTGCCGTGTGTGGAGCCTGTGCTGTCTACAGAGACTGCGTTTTTTTTACAGTGTGTTCAGGGGACAGGCAGCTTGCGGATAGTGAGGAGATGTTTGCTGTATGTGACAAAAAATGTTGTAGCCTAAAAAATGCGTGACATCGCTTAGAGCACCTTTAAGTAAAGGTATATATGTATCATCATGAAAATGAACCTAAAGTATTAAACGTAAAAGTACTCAAAGCAGAAAAATCCTCACATTTTAGAAACTCAAAACGATCCAAACTGTTCTGTCAATCAACTAAGTGTTTAATGGTCTAATAATTTCAGCTTGATTTTTAGGCTTATGTATTGTTGGGTAGTTTAATTTATTATAAAACATCAGCTGTGTTTTGTGTGCAGAAATCTTAATTTGTAAAGTAACTAGTAACTAAAGCTGTCAGATTAATGTAGTGGAGTAAAAAGTACAATATTTCTCTCTGAAATGTAGCAGAGTAGAAGAACCAGCTGTACAATCCACTGCTGAAAGGACAAAATGTCTTAACCAGGCTGAGTAACTTCAGAACTCAATGGACAAAAAGTAGGCTCATGAGGAGTATGCTAAAACAAACAGAATATATATATTTTTTTTTACTGTGTCATTTACTTTATGTCCTGTATACGGCCATTGTGGCAGTGGGCAGCTCAAAGTGAAACTGACAGCCTTGATCAGTAATTACAGAAATATGATCATATAGACCAGAGATACAGTCAAAGATTTGTGTCATTTGAACAGCTGGCTGTGGAGATTAGGGTTGGGTATCATTTGGGTTTTTTCCGATACTGGTGTTAAAACAGAGCCGTGCAGGATGGACACGTTTTTGGAGCGTAAAAAAAAAATCCTGATGAATTGCCCTAAAAATCCTGCCAATGTGGTTTGCACGCTATGATGTGTCTGTGGATCATACTGGACAGAGACAAATGTATCTCTTTGACTGCTGAACAGACAGGAATGGTGGGAATTGTTCTCGCTGAGCTGCAGGCCTTTGGATGATTCCAGCATGAATGTATACACTTAAGCATGCTGTGCTGCCTATTCCTGCATTAGTCTGCCTGGCCAACACCACACAGGGGTGCTTGTGGCTCAGTTAGAAAGTCAAATGTTCATTGACAGAAAGCCTAGAAGTCACTGATGGCAACAATTGAGATGTATATTGCAGTTGAATGTGATTAATGTAAAATGTATGTACACTGTATATAAAATCTGACCTTAAAAAAAAGGTTGTATACTGTAAGTAATCATACTGTTTTCCGTGTATCTGTGCTGTAGGAAACAGAGCTATCTGTGGGTTGGGGGTGATGGGCCAGCTGGCTTAAATTTCCAGGGACAGTTTTTTTTCTTTGACCACAGTCCACCACTGAGAACATATGTGCATCAGACGAAGTGGGTACTTCTGGCAGTAAGTGAACTATCTAAACTATCCCTCAGTGAATTCAGACATGTGGAGCTAAATATTCAACAGTCAGTCCACAAAACATCAGGGGCCCGTTTCAAGAAAGAGGTTTAACAAACTCTGAGTCTAACCCCGAACTCTGAGTTGATTTACCCTGAGATGGGAAACTTGAGTTTTCGGTTCCAGAGCAGTTGATTTGAGTTGGTTCAATCAACTCAGAGTAGGTTGAGTTAAGCGTGTGCACCACCACAATAAAAAGGCAGCATGAATGGAGCCATGATACTACGTTTCACCATGGTAACAACCACAAACAAACTGGAAATGGTGGAAATACTCATGCGCACATACATCGAGTTTGAACATGTATTTAGTTAAAAAAGCAACACTGCAAAAGAGAGAGAATTTGCGTGGGAGAAAATTCCTGCTAGAGTAAATGCGTAAGTTCCAATATAGTGTATTAATATTATGTATTTAATCATAAGTATAATATCACTGGTGAAATGGTATTGAACCTATAATCTATTTCATATAGGTGCAATCCTGCAGGTGAAAAAGTCTACTAATCCCATTCTGAGGCTGCAGCACCATCACTAACAGAATTATAATTCATAATCTTTTATTTCAAAGGGTTTTACATCATTTTCCTGCAATATTGTGGAACTCCTTTTTAATGGCTCTTACTGGTTTGTGTCCAGGGAACACTACAAAAACGTTGAAAAGAACGTTTCAGAGCGAGTCACACTCTTCTGACGGTGCTTTGCTACAGTGGATTTACTAAAATGCTCCGCATCACCCATTTTCCAAAGAAAACTGCCGTTTGCAAAACAACAGTACACTACATTTTTGGAAATGTAGTGAGTACCATTCTTTGTAGATGTAGATGGATTTTAGTGTAGATGGTTTTGTAGGTTACAAACAAATATTACCTTGTTAGAAACTCATTTCAAAGAAGCGTTTTTGAGGAATACTTGCTCTGATCCCAGTTATCCAAATGCCATTGAAAATACAGCTTGAAGGCTTCGGGAGCTATTAGGCATGTCAATTTTACAACTCAATATTTCTGTCATATTTGTTGAGGGCAGAGGGGAAAAAATCATTGTTTTAATAAAAAGGGACTGGATTACATTGCAAAGAACAAGCTTTTATAAAATCCTGCCCGACAGGAAAGGATTTACTTAAAGGTTCTATGACATGCTGCTTTTTGGATGCTTTCATATAGGCCTTAGTGGTCCCCTAATACTGTATCTGAAGTCTCTTTTATATAGGCCTTAGTGGTCCCCTAATACTGTATCTGAAGTCTCTTTTATATAGGCCTTAGTGGTCCCCCTAATACTGTATCTGAAGTCTCTTTTATATAGACCTTAGTGGTCCCCTAATACTGTATCTGAAGTCTCTTTTATATAGGCCTTAGTGGTCCCCTAATACTGTATCTGAAGTCTCTTTTATATAGGCCTTAGTGGTCCCCTAATACTGTATCTGAAGTCTCTTTTATATAGGCCTTAGTGGTCCCCTAATACTGTATCTTAAGACTCTTTCCCAAAATTCAGCCTTGGTGCACAATTACAGCCACTAGAGCCAGTCCCACAATGAGCTTTCCTTAGGATGTGCCATTTCTGTGTCTGTAGCTATTGAAGAGGAGAGAGGGGGGGGGCAAGGTGGAAGGTGGGGGTGTGGCATTGACCAACTGCCACTTTGCTCGTTTGAAAGCCATGATGTCTCTCTCTCTCTCATGGGTGGGCCAAATTCTCTGGGCGGGCAAAGCAGAGAAAGGGGAGGTAATCTTTCCCCTTATGACGTCATAAAGGGAAGATTCCAGATCGGCCCATCTGAGCTTTCATTTTCTCAAAGGCAGAGCAGGATACCCAGGGCTCGGTTTACACCTATCGCCATTTCTAGCCACTGGGGGAATGCACATTAATGTTAAAAAACCTCATGAAGTGAAATTTTCATGCCATGGGACCTTTAACATTTGACTGTTTGGGGCACTGCTACTTCAATATGCAGTCTGTACAGTGCAAAACTCAGTGGCCCTGTCGTCCAACAACACATGGATCTGGGTAGAGCTTATAGTATCCTCTAACACAACACAGACAGTGAGCTAAAGTACATTTTCCTGAGTATCATATGCGAGTTAGTGCATAGCGGTGCAGACAGCCTCGGGGGAACTAAAAACTCTGGACAACAGGTATTCATTAGAGAACAAGGAGATCGCTGCACACTAACTCTTTTCTCTTTCACTTTTACGCCTTGAATGTCCTTAATGTGCTTTGAAGGCAGGCCTGAGTGAAAGCCAGTAATGAGAATTTTTTTTGTTTTTCTTCCTTTCCCAGTTGTGGGCAGAGATGAGAAAAGTATGTTTCTAGGTGGATTCCAGGCGTCTTCATGAGGTTTCGCGTTAGTGTGACTGATTCAATTTGGCTGGATTCAGTCCATTTCAATGTACTTTAATACACTTTTTATCAGACCATAAAGATTTTAGAGATTCAGTATGCTCCATGGGTGGTCCTGTATACACTGTTTTGAAGAACTGAATGTATCAAAGATGCCCCGTCGGTCTGCTTCTATGATTATTTAACCACTCACAGGCAACCCTTTCCCCAGCTGTTATCTGTTGAAGCTACCCAGTGATCCCTGAGAAGACCTCATTAAGACTTATTTGACTTGCTCGTTAAAGTAAAAGAGTTTGGATGTACTTCTTAATGTAATAACAGAGACATGCTCCTACTGCACCTGCTGTGGTACTTTTACACAAGCCTTTTGTATCTATTGGTACACCGTATAAGAGAACGTCTGAGTCGGTAAACATCTGCGTCCTGTAAAAAGGTACGACATTACATTACAGCATTGCTGGATGTTGACATTCCTGTTAGTGCGTGACCATATTTGTGTTATATACACAGCACGTTATCTTTTAGTTATGAAATATTCCCATCTAGGGGATTAAAGGGAGGTTAGGTCCAGAGGATTGTTTCCACTACGTTCTGGGTGAGAAACACTGGGGAAAGTTTTGATAAAAAAAGAAGGCATTTAGCTTGAAACAGAATGTTGGCATTAGGGCTGCACAATAAATAGTTTTTTCCGTTGTCATCGTCGCAATATGAACTTGCCCAATAAAAGCATCGCAAGAGACTGTGACACATTGTGAAAGACACTCTGAGTTAGTTGAAAGAAGAGTATCAGTAGAAAACGTGGGCCGTTTTTCAATGGCGCCTTTGGTGTTCAGTTCAATTTGTTCAATTAAATAATGGTGGAAATAATTTCCTTTGAGTTTTTGTTTTTAATTCAACAAGCAATTTGTTGTATTTTGGCAGTATACTGACAGCAGCAGAAAGGCAGAACTGAGTGCACTTTAATATGTTTCATTTATCGTAAGCAGTATTGTTATCTCGATATTCAACAGCGTTATCGCATATTGTTCTCATATTGTGCAGCCCTGGTTGGCATCATGCAGCCAAGCTAGGAAAACACCTAACTCATGAATCACAATACAACACAAAACAATTACAAGAACAAAATGTTAAGCCATGCATGGCCCTTGGGATGGCAGATAGATCTCAACAACTACTGTACCAGACGGATTGTGGTGACATTCATACCCGCGTTCATGTTCCCCAGAGGATGAGGCCAACGGATTTGGATTAGTTTTTCTCTGGTGACCCCTAGCAGGTCAAAGTTTTCATTAATCCTGTGAAATATCTTAACATCCGATTGATTGTCATAAAATTTCCAAATTAATTTATCCTAATGACTTTGTTGATCCTGCATTTTCCTCTAGTGCCACCATGAGGTTCACATTTGTGTCTTTGAGTGGAGTGTACCAACAACTATTAGATGGAGTATCATCAGTGTTCATGTTCCCCTCGAGATGAATTAAAACCACATTGGTGATCCCCTGAATTTTCCTCTAGTTCCATCGACTCGGGTCGTTAATTTGACCAATACTTTTTTTTATGATCAAATACCTGCAAAAACTACCTGTACTTTGTGTTTAGCTAACAATGTTAGCATGCTAACATGCTAAACTAAGACGGAGACCATTATCCCTGCTAAACATTAACATGTTAGTATTGTCAGTGGGAGCCTGTTAGCATGCTGACATTAGCATTGTGCTCAAAGCACGTTTAACCGTTTATAATGTATCCAGCTAATTTAAATAGCTGATGTCACTTTATTGTGTGAACAGTTAACTTTGTTTAATATTGTATGTGTTGTTTTCTTTTGCGGGGTGCAAATGTTCCACCAAAACAAGTTCCTTCCCAAGACTATTTAGCAGAGCCACCGTCTCTGCGTCCGGAGCTTAGCGCCGCCCAAAATGATTGGGTTGTTTGCATTTCTTTAAACCAATCAGAGAGTTTTTTTCCCCCTATCCCAGAATGTATCTGTGGACTAGCCAGACATTACTCCGCAGCGATGTGGAGACAGGTCTGGCAATGCGAGACTAATCCAAATGCAACCCTGTATGTTATATTCTGCATTGATTCAACATGTACACCATGTACAACCTACTGTAGATAATTCCAGTCTGCATTCAGAGCTGCAAAAGTTAAATGTTGAAGCGGTTTGTGTAATCTTTCCGGTCCTCTTGCTCTGCTGTCCCATGTATTTGCTTGTGTTTAATATGTAAAGGCCTTTTTATGGTTTTGCATCAAATCAACGGCGTACCCCCGCAAACCCCTCTGCGTCTACGCCGGACCCTACGCCGTAGCCTGACGTGCACCTCTCAAAAAATGTAACTAATGCAACGCACGTCGCTCGGCCGTGGCTTGGTAGCGTTGCATTTCCCCCGACTCCATTCCTGGTTCTCCTTCTCCATAAACAACATGAAATCAAGGAGAGGGTTAACTTTTCCTGCTACAGATTTCCCACCGTGGTCAGAAAACACAGGGAAGACACTTTGTTTCTCTCACTATGACCCTGGAGTCAGTACTCGCTCCGTCACTCTCTCACTGATCCCTCGCTCTATCACCCACTCCCTACACACACACACACACACACGTACGCCAGCTCGACGCACACACCAGCGCACAAGTATAAACATCAGGCCACTTACGTAGCCTACGGCGAAAGCTCTGCGTGGAGCCTCCGCAGAACCGTAAACGGCCTTAAGGGTGCATATTTGTGTCTGACCCCACAGTTGGTTTTACTGTTCTCAGTGTGCGCTGGCACCACAAGGCTCCATGCCGCTTATATCTGGGGATTTATCACCCGTTCTGCCGGTGTACAGCACTCCCTCCCCCCCCCACCGCAACATGTGGTTCTGAGTGTAACTCTGAGTCAGTACAAGCTCAAGAGGATAATACCAGCATTTTTGAAAAATCCTCTTGCTTTTCGTCTTTGTCTAGTCAATTTTAGCCCTCTGAGGCATAGCCACATCTCAGTCAGATATTATCTTGATTTAAAGATTCATTCATATCATGAAAATACATGTTTCTCACTTAGACGTGATGATATTGAGCCATACAGAATACAAGTGAAATAAACAGAATTGGGTTTGTGTTGCTCAAAGCACTGAAAAATGATCATACCTCATACCTAAATGACAAAACAGGTTGTTTGTCATCACCTTCCAAAACTAAACTCATATGACTTTTTCTAATCTGCTACCACAATTGTTAAGATGATTTTTTGAATAATGGATATCAATGGCGATAAGCTAAAGCCTGATTCGCACGGGACTAGCATTACCTGGTCCTCTGTGATCTTAATCCCGCCCAAATTTGTAAATTTGAGTAAAATGCAGAGTTGCTTATTCCGTGTGAATGCGCTGCATGAAACACAGACGTGATGGAGTCATTTCTAAATCATATGAGGTCTCCTGGTAATACCAGTCCCATGTGAAAAGGGCTGAAGTCTGTATTTTACTTAAATTTAATTCACAATTTTTTTTAATTATGATATTAACCCCCTGGAATCAAAGAGATGCCGAGTCGCATGGGACTAATATTATCATACGACCTCTGTTTATGGCAAAATATGGTAGGTAATTTGCGGCTAAATTTTTACTTGACAATTTACAGACATGGCAGATTCGCACGGAATTAAGATCACAGACGACTTCTGCAATTATTAAAAATTACTAGATGTCCCTGGATAATAAGTCCGGTGAAAATAGAGCCTAAGCTGATTTTTTTTTAAATAAACTTGTCAGCTTGTCTGGCTCTAGTCACTTGAGGAAAATGTCAACTTGTTGTCTTACGTGTTTGATCATGTTACTGATGCTGCTGTTTATCTGTTGACAACAATATCAAAGATCTAAGCAGGAACGTTTCCAGAAACAATGTCCTGGATAGTCTAGATAATCCACAGCACAGTTTTCCTCGCTTCCTAACACAGAAGTAGTCCCAACACAAAGGTTACATTTACCTCCATTACATTTGGTTGGCAATATCTTAAAGGTCCTATGACATGCTGCTTCTTGGATGCTTTTATATAGGCCTTAGTGGTCCCCTAATACTGTATCTGAAGTCTCTTTTATATAGACCTTAGTGGTCCCCTAATACTGTATCTGAAGTCTCTTTTATATAGGCCTTAGTGGTCCCCTAATACTGTATCTGAAGTGTCTTTCCCGAAATTCAGCCTTGGTGCAGAATTACAGCCACTAGAGCCAGTCCCACAATGAGCTTTACTTAGGATGTGCCATTTCTGTGTCTGTAGCTTTAAATGCTATTGAGGAGGAGAGAGGGGGGGCAAGGTGGAGGGTGGGGGTGTGGCCTTGACCAACTGCCATGCTTCACTTGTTTTCAAGCCATGATGTCTCTCTCTCTCTCATGGGTGGGCCAAATTCTCTGGGCGGGCAAAGCAGAGAAAGGGGAGGTAACCTTTCCCCTTATGACGTCATAAATGGAAGATTCCAGATCGGCCCATCTGAGCTTTCATTTTCTCAAAGGCGGAGCAGGATACCCAGGACTCGGTTTACACCTATCACCATTAGGTGCTTTCCGACCGGATAGTACTTGTACTTTTTAGAGGAAAAGTACACTTCTAAGCAGTTCTAAGAACTACTCTCCCCCAAAATCTTTTTTTCCGTTTGCATTCCCACTGGCCAAGTGGCCATAGGGACTGGTAGGAGGGGTAAGGGAGTGACGCAAGCACGGCAACGGTCTTTATAGCATCGTCACTAGACCTTAGCGCCACATACAACAACAAAGCAGCATGGAGGAGGCCGTACATGGCCAGCAGTGCCTGCACCTCGCGTTCAGTCCACTTTTCCGAGTTCCACATTCCGTCCATTCTCGTAGTAATTCACGTAATGTTTTGCTCAACACAGACAGGGCTTTATTATACTCGGAACAGACCCCGCCTCTGCCTGCTGCTGCGCTGTGGACGTGTGTGTGTGTGTGTGTGTGTGTGTGTGTGTGTGTGTGTGTGTGTGACGGCCGGCGAGCCGCAGGACACGCTTGTGGAGTTTAACTCCGAAAAGACAGTTAACCACAGGTTCCCGTTAATCTTATGATGGACATGTGTTGATGGACAAACGAACCGTCAACGGCGAAATAAAAGCCTCTTATTTACGAGAGCGGTCTGAGAGACCTCCAGCTCACAGCGAGGTGTCTGAGCATGACTGGCCGAGCGACGAGCTAGAGGCCGGGGCAGGCGACTGCTGGCTGTCGCCTCACTTCATGGAGCTTCTCAACTCCGAAAACTTTGAAGCAAATTGTCAATTCGGCATCAATTTTCGCAAGACTGCCTACATATTCGAAATCTAAACAGTTAATTTCTCGCCTAAAACGTTGTCAGAAGTGAATTTAATGATGAATAAGATGGTGAAAATTGTTAAAAATGTCCCGTTGTTGGTTGTTGCTCTGACTGCAAGTTCCGAGTTGGCAGTGGGCGTGACTTATAAGTTCGACCAATCAAGTACACCTAGGAAAAGGGAAAAGGGAAAAGACCCTGCTCTGAAGTAGGAGCTAAAAAAGTACGCTACTGCGGCCAGAGGAACTTAAAAATCCCCAAATTTTCGGAACACGATGAAAAACGTGTTCCAGGAACGTTTAGTTCTAAGAACTGCAAAAATCCCTCCGGTCGGAAAGCCCCTATTTCTAGCCACTGGGGGACCATAGGCTAAAATAAAAAGTTAAGTTTTCATGCCATGGGACCTTTAAAACCATCACATAAAGTTTCTGCATGGCTAAACACCATTAGGAGTAATGTTTTTTTTATTTTATTTTTTTTTACTTTTTACAATTTTAGTAAACTGACCTAAAAAAATTTAAATTAATTATTTGCTTTTACCGGGGCTTTTGAGAGTGCCCCATGGCCTTCTTCTTCTAAACAGGTGTTAACTCTTTAAAGAATTATCTCAGTGGCCCATTACTTCCTTTAAAGTTTCTCTGTTCTCATCTTCACTAACACGCAATGTTCCCTTTCTCTCAGGAAATTCCAATAATTACAAAAAAAACCAAACCTGCCCACAAATTTGACTTTACTATTCAGTTTTAAAGCTGAGAAATTCAAAGGCAGTATTTGAAACATGCTAAAGTTTTGCTGTTGGCGTATTGAGGTCAACAGTATAGTACTGGCAACACATAAGAGAAGAGTTTGCTGTCTGTTCTCATTGTTTAACAGAAAAGTTGACCATCGGGTCAATCCTCCAAAAACTGAGTGTATCCACTGAAGAGCTTGTGATGTGGTCGCACAGTTAGTGTTATGGTTTCAGACAATATATATGGAATTTGTGTGTGTGTGTGTGTGTGTTAAAAGGTGAGCGCTGTTGCATGTAAAGATCTTCTGTTGGCACACTTGTGGTTAACAACAGGTTTGATTGGACTCGTGTGGTCAGTGTGTTTTTGGATGCACACATCAGAGGTGGGAAGTGGCCACATTTGTAATTCACTGCAATACAACTTCATTTTAACAACAACTTTAACTTCAAGTATTCAGACTTTTTCGAGGGGAAATCATGTATTTTCTGCTACTTTTATGTAGCTTAGCTGACTATGAGTTTATATTCAATATGTCAGCATAAGCATAAAAGTTATTCTGTAAAAAATGTCAAAAACTCACCCAAAACAGTCTTGTTTCAATGCATTTTCTATCAATATGAAGATTTTTTTAGAGCCTCTTTGAACTTGTAGAGAGGCATGTTATCATGCAGCTTCCACTTTCAGCCCAAAATGTTTAATAGCCAACCACCTCAGACAACCTAAGAGATGTGAGGCAGACTTAAAAGGGTTAAGGGATCGGAGATATACGGAGCGTCTAGCCGCTGAGGAGCCTTAAAAACAAAGCATAAGACCCTAAAATCAGCTCTCTGCACAGGAGGCCAGTGAGGAGAGGCCAGCACAGGGGTGATGTGCTCTCTCTTCTTGTGCCAGCAGGAGACCGCGCAGCAGCACGTTGGACCAATTGGACCAGATGCAGACGGTAAAGATCAGCTATAACCTTACAGGAGCTACAGTAGTCAAGATGGCAGGAAATTAGCCCAATCATCAGACTGAATAGCTGTTATGTCACGACTACAGATGCACCGATTGCAATTGTCTTGGCTGATTCTGATTTCTGACTTTTGAAAAGTTTGACCTGCCGATTCCGATTTTGCCGGGTTCCCACTTTCTTTCTTTCTAAAAACTATTATTGACAGCTGACTAGGGCTGTCAAAATGAACACAATAATAACGAGTTAACGCAAACTTCTTTAAACGCCACAAATTTTTTTAAGGCGCGATTGACGTACGTGCGTACAGCACGGAATTAAGTTTTCACTGCTACATCTCATGCGAGCAGCTGGCTCCAAATACGATAATAATTAAAGCGATAATAACGAGTTAACGCAAATTCCTTTTAACGCCAGTCTTTTTTTTATGCACGATTAACGCATGCAAGTTCTGTGATTTGGGCCTCGGGTTGCTCCGTAGTTTAAGAAATAAGGAAGCAATGCAGCAGTGGTTGGCTAGATTAGACTGTATATAGAATGGACCAACAGATCCCGTTGCTCTGGACGGAGACCAGTGAAGGCTATTAGAAGCACTTTTCCGGTGATGGCTGAGCGTTACTGCGCAGCCTCCAACTGAGAGAGTCGACGTAAATGTGACGTGAGCAACCTGAACGTTGGAAGTCTTCTGGTAGCTGTGCCAAGAGAAATCTCAATCATTCCCAATCTTGCAGAGACGGAGAGCATAGGTATATGTAAGGAGATAACATGGACACAGGCTAATTATTGCTAACTAAAATGCTAGTTAACATTAGTAATTAAACTTAAACAGCTAACGTAAGTCGAAACTGCCTGCGAGCTTCTCCTGTACTATATGGAAAATTCCTCTACTATGCGACAGTAAGTCCCGTGGTTATGATACAATTGTTAGCCTATTTTTACAAAAACGTCTGCTACAGAGCCATAACATGAGATAAAAGGTAATGGAGCCTTTTATACATTGTCATGTTTCTTTAGAAATAAACAATGGACAAATAAAGTCTTTAAACGCTTCAGAGTTCGCTGTCAAAGTAACATCAAAATGAATGGCAGTCAATGGAATGCTAACGGGAGGTGAGTGCTTGTTAGCATCAAAATGGCGCCATAGGAGGTACGCGTTGTGAGGAGAAGCTTACCCCCTTGATGGCTAGCAGCTCGCCGTCTTGAGCAGAAATGGATAAAGAAAAGGGTCTTTTGAATAGCAGGTTCAGTTTCAAAGCCCTTCCAGATGGTTCTCTTCACAAGACTGAAGTTATTAGCATGTACTGTCGATGTGAACTGAGTTACCAACTGGAGTACGTCCAGTCTCTCTCTACTATATAGGCTGAGTCCTAGTTCTATATTACCCTCCCCACTGTTACACGCACAGTGGCCCTCATTTATCAACCTAACGTAGAAACCAGCGCAGATATGAGCGCAGAAATCATCTTACGACAGGCTTCACGTGTGATTCATGAAACGTTCGTATCACACCAATCAGAGCGTAAGAATGGTCGTACATTGATAAATGCAGCAGCTGGAAACGATTTAAATTAATTTAAATATCACGCCCCAGTATATTCTCGGTTTTGAGGCCTCGCCCCTACAATTTACGACATGGCGAGACGTAATCCGGCTAAGAAGCAGCACTTTTCAGAGGTGTCAATTGAAACCCTGATATCTCTGGTTCATTTGCACTAACTGTACTATTTGGCAGCCTGAAAACTGGTATTAAAGGCTGTCGAAAGAATGCGGAATGGAAAGAGATCACTGATGCAGTCAACAGTGTTGCCGTAGTAAATCGGACTCCAGCTGAAGTTTATTTAATGTATACATCCTTGACATATGTATGCTATAGTCTTAATAGTAATATACAGGCTTATAGTGCAATCTCTTAGGCCTACATGGTGTACCTGTATTTAAATAAACACACGGCAGCAGAGTTTATGCAGTGTCTTTTATTTTACTCGTGTTTTTTTTCATGAGTCAGAACCAGGCAACAGCTGTGAGGGAGAGCGCGTGTCCCCCGCCCCCCCCGTGCTGGACCACCACCCCAAACCTGTCTCCTGACAGCAGAGGGGCTGGAAAAACAAGCCGAAATATGTCGGTCAATGGCATAAATAAATCGTTTAAAAGAGAAACGAAAACCTGAAGAATAAATAAAAATGTTGTGCATCGTCATGTTTCCTGTATTGAATATCATTGCCAAACATAACACCATATCTTTTAAAAGCGTGGAATAATATCCCGTCTCCTTCGTATAGCCGCCAGTTGGGGCTGTGCTGGACTCTGCTCTCTGGGCATCGGGTCATCTGGCTCCATCTCTACATTTATGGCACCCTGTTTTCCTGCGCGATGTTGTGCAGAACCCCACAGGCTAAAACAATGTTGCAGACTTTTTCTGCTGTGTATAGTAGGGTCCCCCCCCCACTGATGCAAGACAGAGCCATCTGCCCTTAATCAATCCGATGGAGCGCTCCACCGTGGTCTGTGCGCGTACATGTGCACTGTTGTACCGGCGCCAGATCTGCCATTGCTGATAAGTGATCAAATGATGACTTCTCCTTCTCCTGTTAAACTGATTATATGCTGCGCCGCAAGTCCACACTGACTCGAAAACTTGCGTACATGAGTTCAGACCAGACATGAGATTTTATCGCAGCCTGCGCTTACGTTCAAATTGATAAATGCCTTGCTTTGCGTAGGAATCGGCGTACGCCCGTCCTACGCCTGTTTTAGGTCGTACGCATGTTTTATAAATGAAGGCCAGTGTATTTATGGTTTGTTTGAATTCTTTTCTACTATCACCCTGTTCTGATACCACTAAGTAGAAGGGGATGTTTTTGTGAGCCCTTATTTTCCTACATGAGGTTAAACATGATGACATTGTTACATTTAGCGTACTGGTAAAAATGTGTCTGTTGCTGTAATGCACGAGCTCCATAGTTTTGTGTTGAGCGGCTGTTCAGTTCACCTTTCCAATTGTAAAGTGGAACACTACATTGTGTTAGTGATACCAAGTAATGTTCCGTTCATGTGTGAATGTGCCCACCTGTTGTTGCTTGATGGACTTGAGTTTTATATATTTATATATATTATGCTTTCAGCAGATTCTTTGAGCATACAGTACCTTCGAGGTTATTCTGGAGAATATTCTAGACAGTATTGGATTGTTGCAATAATAATAATAAACATTTGCATAAAGCAAGCATATTTGTGGGGGAAGGATTTTTTTTAACTAACCAGACATTTGTGACATATCCAGCTTCTTTGACCTGAATTGCAGTCAACGATGAGGTAGTGCTTTCCCCAACAATTTATACAACTTTTTACCCAGCAGCCCTTTATTTTTGTTTATACCTGTAATCTTGGAGGAATCTTAAAAACTACAATAACTAGAAGGGGCACTCAAAGAGCGCAGACCTCGCCAAGGCCAATCCGTTCCAACATTTAATGGGTTCTTCCTTGGCCCATGCTACACCCTTTCACTAAGTTTCATGAAAATTGGGCCAGTAGTTTTTCCATCATCCTGCTGACAAACAGACAAAGAAACCAAACTGAAAACATAACCTCCTTGGCGGAGTTAATAATATCCTCCAATGACATTTTTCCACAGCATGAAGTTAAAATATTCTTTTTGTTGTGCCTCTGGGCAGTCCTGAGCTACCTGCTACTCCGCAATGAATCGCGATTCACTTACATTCCATAGAAAACCTGTCCTCGCGGATGGATGCATTGCTCATGAATGCATAAATTAACAGAGACCAACACATACCATATGAGCAGATACTGTATATCAGACATGTGGACTTGAGACACCGTTTCGATAGTTGGCATTTTAAACTCCGGTGGATTTCTGAGGACTACGGTTAACTGCTCCTCAGATCTCTGCAGGGTAAATCCAGACAGCTAGCTAGACTATCTGTCCAATCTGAGTTTTCTGTTTGAACGTACGCGTTCCACCAAAACAAGTTCCTCCTTGAGGCTACTTTGTAGAGGCACCGCTGCTCCTTTCGGCGCTTAGCCCCGCCCAAGACTATTGTGATTGGTTTAAAGAAATGCCAATAAACCAGAGCACGTTTTTCTCCCATCCCGGAATGCTGTATGGACTAGCCAGACCCTCCTCCACAGCGCTGTGGAGGAGGGTCTGACAACGCGAGACTACATAACTGTGACTTGACTTGCCCAAACAAATAATAACTTGAGACTTGGACCAAACGATTTGAGACTTACTTGGGACTTGAGCAAAGATGACTTAGTCACAACACTGCTGTACACCCATATATAGTCAGTTACGCAATACGTATGAACTGCCTATACTGTATCTATGCATGTGCTAAGAGGAGCATATGTATGATTATGCTCATGTTTACAAGTTTGCTAACTCCTACGCTGAATGCAAATGTACAGACACAGGGAGAACATAGAGTCACTTCAGGACAGCCTGTCTTAATTCCCAATCATCAGCGCAATGTCCAAAAACAAAGCCATTGTGACAGCATCACTAATGAAGGACAGATTACAGGAAGAAAGGGATGGCAGAGGAGGAAAGGAGGGAAGGAGTGCATCGAGAAAGAGTTGGAAAAGGAGAGGAGGAGCTGATTGGTTTAAGGAAGAGGATGAGGAGAGGAGACAGGAGGGGATTTAAAAACCCAATCTCAAGATGGGCTCTCATTACTAATGAAGGGCAGATGGCGGGCGGGGCGTTATGGCATGGCACTTCCTATAAATGAGGGGCAAAAAAGAGACGCTCTGATGTAAACACACACAACTGAACTCTCTTCTCATCACTTTGGCTTCTGAGGCAAGAGATAAACAACAAAATATAATTTAAAGCGACGTGTGAGAAGCAATCTGCGGCCGACCTCCAGCGTGGAATTAAGTTTTCACTGCTACACTCCCAGCGGCTACCATGTCATGTGAGCAGCTGGCTCTGAATTAACATGTCAGTTTGAGACTTGTGTGTAGATTTGTGGGTGGAAACTGGGAACTCCAGGCAAGTGATGCACCTCTGAGCAGAGCAGTTACAACACCACAGCTCTACTGTGGAGCTGCCCAAAGGCAACCAGTAGTTCAGAGTGATGGGTGTCAGCAAAAAGTGCACAACATAGTGTAAGCACCAACTGTATTTTCTTTATGTCATCGTTTGTGTACAGCGTCCGTCCACGTTTCGAATAGAATGAGGAAGAAAGCCAAAAGAGGGAAGGAAACCATAATTCTTTCTGAATCATTTGTTTGTCCCAACGTTACTTTTGAAATTCCATTTAGTCTTTTTTTCAACCCAGCAGGAAACCTGTCATGCGGAAGTACATGCAGCAAAATACAGCCGAGTTGAGAATGAAGAAATAAGAAGTGAAGTCTTAGAGAAAAGCCAAAGGCTACGTTTACGTGATGAAGAGCTCTGGTGACTGTTGTCTCTCAGAGGCAGAAGCAGAATGACTGATGTTCTGATGGAGGTCGGGGGGGGAGGTTGGTAAAAAAGTTTGGTGTTATTTACCTATTGTGTCTAGGAGCGGAGGACACCAACAATTAAATAAACCCGGGGGGAAAACCAAGGGAAAGGCGGAAACAGTTCAAGGATTAATCAAATAATTTACTGTTAAACTAACAAACAACTCAAGTGATCTTCCCAATAACAGAGACAAGTATTAACATAAAAGCTAACTGTTTAACAGACAAAACAACTGCGGTTCACAGAACCACAACCACTATGTTTCACAATGCACTTAGTCTATATCAACGACATTCCACTTCCGGGATTGATCCGGTGTCAATAAAAGCTTTGAATGGAATTTTTTTTTTAAAAAGATGGCACTGACAAACAATGCTGTTGGGGCAATATGGACCCCAGATCAGAAAACATTGTCGAGGACCTATTTGGCTCCCTGTTACCTGTTACTCACGTTTGGATCGGATTTTCTGCTGTCTGCTGATTGTTGATATAGGAGATGTCAAAAAGAAGTGAGTTTGTACATTTCTAAATACTCTCTTGCAACTTGATGAGTCACAAACTCCAACGATATTATAAATGAGTGAGCACGTTTTAAATGAACACAAAAGGACTGAGTTATTCTTTTTTTTTTTTTTTTATCAAACTGTTTTGATATCCGGTTGTCTTAACAAGTTTTAAAAAGTGAAAAAATAAATAAAAGCTACAACATTCCGGACTGACTATGGACGGTTATTTCAACATGGAGAAGAAATTACAGGCATTTCTGACCTTGTAGTCATGTGTGACTTTCAGTAACAGTTCCACCTCGTCGTCGGTGCACAAGCATGCCCAGTATACGTGAATGGTCATGTGATTTAGGCGTGTTAGTAAGGCTAGAGATTAGTTCTGCTACTGGAGCTAAAACTCTTGAGTGGACAGAGATTGTTTTTGTCTCAAAACTCCACTTAAAAACGATAATGTACTAGTGTAGATGTAGCCTCAGTTGACAAAGCAAAACGTACTGTAAATATAAGAAATGTATATAGGGCAGATGAACCAAAAAGGTCATTTCTAGACTCTAATTTGAAGAGTTAGAGGTGAAGTTTTAGGTTGGCTTCTTTTATTCTTTCTTTCTTCCCTACCTGCATTTGTTTTTACTCTCTGATGTCCAACCAACCTCTAAATCAATCACAGTACTGTATATTACAGAACATTAATCCACTTCAGAACCAAAAACACTGAAGCTCTCTTCTCCATCGCTGAACATCAAAACCACATTTCTATGTGGGCTAAACCCCGCTTTAATAACACGAGACGGCTATATGAGACATCCAGATAAGTTTGAACCTGATATGTCATGATGTATCGTGAAATATGAAGATATTTATTCATCAAGTTCAAACCCACTAAAGTAAAATCCTCTGGCTTTTAAAAATGACATAAAATCTGATCTATTAGTTGTCTTCACAACAGAGAACACGTCAGATCTGTGTTGAGATTTTATCCTTTCTGGACACTTGTGGCCAAAATTCCACTTTGAAAGCAGCGATACAGCCCCGAGAATATTTCACTGTCAGATCTGGACTCTGCACAGACCATCAACTGGCAGGATTCTGCGCATCAGTTTACATAATACTTCACAGTAATTATCCTGGATCAACATCTGAGGCTACCGAACACCCGAACAACATTTACACTGCGTGAAAAAATGATTTAGCCATTATTTATTTTAGTTAGCTTCTCTGCAGTTTTGCACATTTTTCCACAATCTTTTGATCAAATATGAACACGCAGAGAAACTGACACCAGCGTTTGCCGGTCTTTCATTCTCGTTGTTTTGTTTTGTTTTACATGTGCGGTGCAGGCTGACATGTGATCTTGTGAAGTGAAAGGTAAGGTGCAGACCAGCTGTTTGAATCCTCAGCTCTGCTGTTGCACAGTGGAAGTCTGAAAGCCTCTGGTGCTTGAAGCACACACACGTTTCTGTTTGACACAATTCAAGACAGTTTTATGGGGTTTAAAGGTGAACTCTGATCTAGTACAGCACAGTGTGAGATACCCCGTTCGCTGATAAGATGGCTTTTCATTCGGATTTACAGGGTTGTCATAACATAGAAGGTTTATTCTCCCTATAAAACTCTAGACGAAAAAAAAAAAAAGATGCACATGGGGGGCTTTCACACCTACCGTGTCGTGTTATATACCAGGGGTCTTCAGCGTTTTTTTAAGCCCAGGACCCCTTAACTGAAAGAGAGACGGATCAGGGACCCCCTACTACATACATTGTATAAAATTAAGTTGCATATTAAACTGGGCCTACAATAATTTGTAGGGCGGCGTAAGCCTTTATACACCTTACAGTATATAGCTTTTTAGTGCAAATAATACTAAGCTATTGAAATAATAATTGTTGGCATGATTTTATGATTCATCTTTTAATGGTAAACATACATTTGGCACAGTGAATCCTCAGGATTAACTGCATCTGTGGTTAGCTACCTTTGTCACCACATTACCCCTATAGGCCAGTAAGCCTATCAATAATGTGTTGTTTTTTTCACAAACAGGCTGATTTATGTTTGCTAATAATACGTTGGATTCATGATAAGACATTTTAATTTTTGACAAAACTTTGTTGTCGTTTTTTTGGTGCCCCCCCCCCCCTGCAGTAACACTGAGGACACAATGTTGAAGATCTCTGTTCTAAGAGAAGCGTAGCTCCTTTAAGGAGAATCGCTCAGTGCTTAGTGTGTAGGTGAGAGAGTGAGGGACGGTGGATGTGCTCAGAGCAAACAGCTGTCAGCTATCAGAGCAGAGAATAAATCAGCAGTTAAGTCGTCTCGCATTGCCAGACCTTCCTCCACAGCACTGCGGAGGAGGGTCTGGCTAGTCCACACAGCATTTTGGGATGGAAGAAAAACATGCTCTTGTTTATTGGCATTTCTTTAATCACAATCGCCTTGGGCGGCGCTTAGCTCCGGACGTTGGCGCTTAGCTCCGGACGGAGCCGCGATGCCTCTGCAAGGTAGCCTCTGGAAGGAGCTTGTTTTGGTGGAACGTGTACGTTCAAACAGAAAACTCAGATTCGACAGATAGTCTAGCTAGCTTTCTGGATTTACCCTGCAGAGATCTGAGGAGCAGTAAACCATAGTCCTCAGAAATCCACCAGAGTTTAGAATGGCAACACAAAGAAAGATTAAGGTAACGGACATCCGGCCGAAATGACAGACATCTGGCAGAATTTCCGGCGGCACCGGAACAATCCCGGAAGTGGAATGTCATGGACATAGACTACTTGTTAAGCGGGAGTAAATGTCCAGTGTAGGTTTCAGTTTGTGTCTGAATAAATGCTGCAGCTCCTCAAAACCCAAGTAAAGTTCCTGTGTCTTGCTTCTCAACAACGCAACAAAACAAAAAGAGCCGACGGTAGCAGAAGTCAGTTGGAGAAAAACTCAAAAAAATTCTGACACTAGAGAGAGGATACAAGAGGACCTTCAGGTATGAAAAGGCCCTTTAAAAGGTGCCCTGCCACACAAAACCGTTTTTACTTGCACTGAAAAGAAATAAGCAGAGAAATCAGGCCAGTTACAAAAGCTGGTCAGTCTGACGTGGTGTTGCCTGAGCTCATTACTATTCATGAGCTCGCCCAGTGGCGCTGGGTAAAGGATGCTGATAGCCAGGCTCTCATTGGCTAACTGTTAGCCAATCAGAGTCAAGCAGCTTAGCTCGTTGAATATTAATGAGAACTGGCACAAATCGTGCCGAGTCTTCCTGCAGGCTTTCTATTCCACGCTAGAATGGCTTGAAACAAGGTAACCAAGGCATTTTTTTCCACAAAAAAATGTTACGGAGTCCATGGTAGAACTTCAGACATTACCACAAAGTAATGAAATATGTGTGGCAGGGCCCTTTAACTCTATGGTAAAGGATATATTCAGATTTTTTCAACTCTATCTGCGGGCCCTTTCACATCTAGCTCGTTTGGTCCGGACTTTCAGACTATTCCGTTTGATCCAAAACAAAATTCCAGGGGGGAAATCTCCCCCGGACCATTGTCTAGAATAAACAGCCAAACCTCGGTCTCGGTCCGGATCAAACTGAACCATGGTTCGGTTAGTTTCTAGTGTGAAAGCATTTTTGGGATGGTTCAGACTTTCGGACCAATCACAGGAAGTTCTGGCAGGTTATTGACGCGTTTTAAGAGTAGCTTCAGTGTTTCCCACAGATTAGAAAGCAATTTGTGCGGGGGGGGAGATACTTATTTTCGTAACAATCAAGTATCAAAAACTGAGGAGGACACGCTGTTGGATGTTGGCCTCCTCTCCTACTTCAATGCCTAACAAGTCTCTCTCTCTCCCTGACCCTGTCTTTCACTGGTTGAAGCCTGAAAATATTGTAAACAAATTAATAACATAACTATCTACACTGGTCGGACTGTTGAGCTCTGTTTCAGACTGATACCTCCGGTTCAGGCTGGTCCTCATCCTCAACACGTGCCTTTTTCAGTCGCGGAAAATACTTTAAAATACTCATCTGGATTGAAGCAGCAAACATTCAGTGTAAGAGTAAAAAATGACATCACATTATTTATAATATGTTTATTTGATTCACAGCTCCTACATAGTGTTTTGACCTCAACAACCCAACAGCATTTTACCACAAACTTGTGACTAGTTAACTTTCTAAAGCAGGCACAATCGCTTGTTTGCTAAGAGTCGGGTCGGGACTCCAACATTAACACACTGACAACATTGTATTCAGAATATAAAATATTTGTATAGCACTTTTTAATGTGTGATTGTGTAAAGGTGTTCACGAGATAGATACCAACCTTTCGTGAACTTGTGAATTTCGCCAGCCGTCTTCTCTCCTTATGGAGACAGACGCTGTGTGCACGGTGGGCTCGATGGTGTCTTAAGCGTCCAACGTTGTCGCCTTGGGGCTAAAAACACCAAACACCACACGGTGGGAGGAGCTGTGTGTGTGTGTGTGTGTGTGTGTGTGTGTGTGTGTGTGTGTGTAAGCGAGACGCAAGTGACAGAGAGACGGAGGAGAGCAGGGAAAGGAAACGCAGCTGAACGTGTTTATTTTTTTTTTTTACAATAACGAAACGCAATGTGCGGCGGCCGGTGTTGATAGTGCGGCGCACCGCCACACATTAGTGTATGTGTGGGAAACACTGAGCTTAGCTCCTTTAAGGAATATCTCAGTATGTAGTGTGTAAACCATTCTCAATTGGTAGCCTACTAAAGGGCCCAAAGTGTGCTAAGAAAATATCCCCCACACCATTACTACACCAAACACCAACAGCAGCCTGAACCGCTTCTGAAATACTCACACCCGCAGGTCTGGCTCCAACAACCATACCACATTCAAAGTCACTTAGGATTCATTTCTATAGCACATTTCAGCAACAAGGCAATTCAGAGTGCTTTACATAAAACATTGAAGAGCAGTTAAAAACAGTTACAAATATGAAAAGCAGCTAAAATACAATAAGACAGATGTGAAATTAGAGCTGGGCTATATGGAGTAAGTAAAATATCCCGATATTTTTGACCACATACATCGAGGTCGGTATTGCGGCGATATTATAGTGTTGACTATTGGTTTCACAAAGTATTAACACAATGAGATTTTTGATAAATAATCATCAGTAATGTGGATGCAATGACTAAGTGGGTAAAGGCAAATAATAAAACAGCTATAACAGTCTGGTAGGTTCAG
The DNA here is from genome assembly GCF_031162955.1 of Sander vitreus. Taxonomy (NCBI): domain Eukaryota; kingdom Metazoa; phylum Chordata; class Actinopteri; order Perciformes; family Percidae; genus Sander; species Sander vitreus. Next base: position 28,830,165 of record NC_135858.1, read on the forward strand.
AAAGTTACATCACTGTACTGTAATGTGGCCTGTAAAACCAGGAAAAGACAACACTTGTATTATATTGCAATATCCAAAATCTAAGACGATATCTAGCCTCATATTGATGTAGATATGATATCGATATATCGCCCAGCCCTATATTAAATACAAAGTTACAGTGCAGTGTAAAAAATGAATTTAAAGAAAGGCAGCATCAAACAGAAAAGTCTTCAGCCTTGATTTAAAAGAACAGAGAGTGGCAGTTTTCTGGGAGTTTGTTCCAGATATGTGGTGATTAAAAACAGAATCACCTTTCTGAGTGTACAGCGTACGTCCATTGTGTGCAATATGTCCGCAGTGCTTTATAATTATTAATAAAACACTGCTGGGTCAAAGTGTCTCACTCAGGCTAAATCATTTGGGAATGATGCTAAAAGAGGTCGACAGCAGCATCACTGGGCTTATTCAGCAGGAGCACTTAAAGTGAGGCTGTTTATAAATGATAAAACAAAGTGCAGCTGTAACCAAATACAGATGTGTGACAGGCAAACGCATAACAAAATAAACTGCAGACTCAAACAAAAACATTTGTACTATTCACCGTTTTAACCAGTGGTGGATGTAACTAAGTACATTTTCTCAAGTACTGTAAGTACTTAAGTACACATTTGAGGTACTTGTACTTTACTTGAGTCTTTTCTTTTCATGCCACTTTCTACTTCTACTCCGCTACATTTCAGAGAGAAATATTGGACTTTTTACTCCACTACACACATGTAGTTTATAAAATGCGATACTTTATTAAAAATGTAACTACCCAGCAACATAAAGGCCTACAAGTCCAGCTCAAATGATTAGCTGATATCACACAGTTGATTAACAGAACAGTTTGGATCGTTTCCAGTTTCTAAAATGTGAGGATTTTTCTGCGTTGAGTACTTTTACTTTTAATACTTAAAGTACATTTTCCTGATGATACTTACATTACATACAAACATTTTCAATGCAGGACTTTTACTTGTAACAGAGTATTTTTACAGTGTGGTATTGGTACTTTTACTTAAGTAGAGGATCTGAATATACCTTCCGCTAGTGGTTTTAATGTTTGCTTTTCATCCGTCAGAAAGAAGAACGAATAAAAAAGGAGGATTTGGAAGGAAGAAGGAGAGAAAACAGCTGCTCGCCAACGGCAACGTCGGCAACTCGCCGAACGGAACCGCAGACAGCGCAGGCGAGCACGAGGGTCATTGGAGGGACGAGACGGACGCACAGCTCAACGCCACACCAGACACGTGTTGGAATATGAGTCGGCCGACGTCAGTGAGAGCTTTGTAACCTGAGAGCACGTCAGTGTTCAGCTTGTACAATCTTTATTAACACACACTGCCATTCACCACAATCTTGTTTACTGGAAAAAAATTAACAAATAAATTAACAAATAAGTTGATAATATGACTAAGGAATTCTTAGGCTATGTTCACACTTGGCGTCTTTTTTGACAAGAAAAAATTGACTAGGGCGCTTTTGTAGTAAAAAAAAAAAAAAAGTTGGCTTCAAGTTTTGGTTTCAAAAAGCAGCCGAGAGCGTCTTTTGTTGCTATAACAACAGCTACTGTTACAGTATCCTAGAGCGCTATGTGGAGCGGTGCTCATGTTAGATATAGATAAAACAAAGCGGTGGAGCGAGCTAGAGAAAGAACAGAGAGAGAGAGAGAGAGAGAGAGCAGTGCTGCTAACGTTACATAAAACAAAGAGAGTTCTCTGTACAGAGAGCACCCGGTCATATCATATAACCCGCTGCGCTCCGACTCCATTTTTTCGGAAATGACAGGTCTCACTACTCCGCTTGTCATTGGTTGGCTGTCAAAAAAAATCGCTTGACGTGGGACGTTTTTTCAGAAAAGTTGAACTTTTTTCAACATAAAAAAAGATGCCCCGAGCTTCAGAAAAAAAGGTCGGTGGTGGCGTTTAAAAAAGCGCTCAGGACTTTTTTGAAAACACGGTTTACTCCATAGGATTATAATGTAAACAGACGCTGGCAGCTTAAAAAAAGACGCCAAGTGTGAACATAGCCTTACGTTGGGATGCATGTGACCAATAAGTCTTATTTCCCCTCCCAAGAAATGTTGCAACTTGGCGGTAGCCAATAAAATATCTGTCCCTTTGTGGATAAATCCAGCATTTGTATGGAATAACACCGTGGAGTTTTATTCAATTAGCAAATGTCTCTCTGACAGTAATTGAACATTTCTTGTGAATACCAAAGGTCAGACTGGCAAGTGAAATTTTTGCATTTAACAAAAAAAAAAAAACTAAAACAAGGTAGCAAAAACAATCCTCCAAATAGTCCCAGAAATTCCAGAAACTATGAGATTAAAGGTGCCCTGTGGAGTTTTCTTGTAAACAAAGTTTCTGTTTGCATTCAGTGTTTCTCACTTAGACACATATAAAAAGTAATAATAATAATAATATCGTCGCGTTCGATGCTAATCTCAAACTCTGCCTCTGGTGTGATGTCACCTGCAGATGACTATTATGTGCAGCAAATGCAGTATATGTCTAATTTAAAAATAACGACTGAGTTAAAGATGATAGGCTTCTGATGTGCAGTTAGTGAACCGTTTGTGAATGTGTCCCTTTTGTTATAGGTTACCTGCTGTGTCCTGGGAGTCTTTTCCAAATCAGAGAGGGGCCCGGGTAGAAAAGTAAACTCTGAAAAAAGAAAAGAAAAAAAGGTGAAGAAAATAAGGAAAAATCACAACTTCATCACTCAGTAACTCTAAATACAGAGAAGCAGAGGCCTGTACTACAAATCAAGATCAACATGTCCTGGATTTCTTTCAGTTACCCGGCTTCACCAAACTAACAACCGCGGTCCCGCTTAAGCTGTGACACAACGCTGGTTAACAACTAGTTCAGTCAACCAGAGCTGCATATTTTACATAAGAAGAGCAAACTATACTTCTACGTAAATATGAAGAACACGGACACGGTTTTACAGGCAAAACGCAATACAGTCACTGCTTCCTAAACAGGAAGGAAAGCTGGCAAAAAAAATAGCTGACGCTGTAATTTAAATGCGTAAATCACAAGGCTTATCAATATCACTTCCCCATCAGTCAGGACCGAGATCTGACCATAATTACACTTGTGCTTTCCATAAACTGTCGTTGCTTTAGCCTATTATATTATCAGTTGCAACCCCGGCAGTGGGAAGCGATCGTGCGAACAAATAAAAAATATAAAAACATCATTCCAACTGATGTGTGGCATTGGCAACACACGGCTCAACAAACCGACAAATAGCCTTTATGTTATTAGGCTACCTCCGCTGAAAATCTTTCATAACTATACCCATCAGGGAATGTTAACGGGGTTGTCGGTCTCTAAATGTTTGAACTTTTATGAACGTCTCTCTCTCTCTCTCTCTGATCTTCTAAGAACGGTGACGCCGTTATCAATCGAGTATTGATTGGTCAGTAGGCGGTGCTTTAACACCGGTTGATCGCTAATCTCCAACATAACCTGCTCCCGACCAGGTTAGGTGTTCAGCATAAATTACCAGGACCATTTAACCCGGTAACAAGTGACCCACCGTCGTGATACACAAAACCCCGGGTTTAACCTGAAGTTACCTCGGTAACCCCAAATCTTGCTTCGTAGTACAGGCCTCAGGTCAGTAAACTGTAAAGTCATGTTTTTAAATCTGGTCTCTGATTCATCTCAATAAAGTGTCACTTTTTTCTGGATGCCTTTGTTTTTGAGGTAAAAATGCTGTAAATGCAGACAACATTGTTGCATATTGTTTTTCACAAATATTTGTTGTATTTGTAAAAAAAGAAGGGGAAAAAAAAGAAGGAATTCTCACACAGTTAAAAGTTTTTAGCAGGAAGTTCATCTTCACACTTTGCCTTTTAAAATCACATTTCAAGTATTTAGTTGACATGTTTTTGACAGTATAGACGGAGAAAATATATGCATTAAATGTTGTATTCACTAACTTGCCAGCCTTATATTCAGCCTGTCTTATCCGATATTGCACAAGTAAAGCACAAGTACAGCTACAGGAAAGAGTAGCATGACTGAAGATGTGGGGATTCATTGGCTAGCTTCTGTCAGTTGTATATTTATCAATATTTCTATGACTACATGGGATTTTATTCCATAACATGAATGTATGTTCCAATAAATGTATATTTTGATGCTGCAGACATGGGACACAGTTTAATTTGCATATTTCCACCGACTGCACTCTTCTATTTGCAGGCTTGTGTTCAGTACAGAAGTTCTGCCTTCTGTAAACCTGTTGCATACATGAGACTACACTGCAGGTGAACAAGGAAAGCATTTTAACTAACAGATATCACCATGGAACTTCCCCCAGTTCATTACTTGCATTAGGAAAATGATTCTTCGTATTTTAAGTAAGAATTTTCGTAAGTTTTCTGAAATTGTATGTTTAAATATGCTAACGATGCATTATCTTATTAAATATGCACTTGTTTCTAGAACAGAAATGTAAACATGGGATAAAGCCAGGTTCAACATTTGGATATCGCTTTCCATCACTCCGTAAATCAGAAAATACTGTCAACAGCAAATCAATTGTCGCCTCATTTGTAGGAAAGAAATATTGTATGAATCCGGCTATGAATGATATATGAGAAAAGCCCTCTGTAAAAACTTTCAGAATATAGATAGGGATGTATGTAAGTGCTACTGAAGTGGAGATTTCTGGCAACACAACTCATCTTGAGAAAACGGCCTTTAAACATATGTATTGTAAAATTCTACAATTCTTTATTGAAAACCACTATTTACAGACAGAATATTTAATCAAATCCTTAGCATCCTGTACCTTGTATGTGTGTGTGTGTGTGTGTGTGTGTGTATATATATATATATATATATATATTTTACATACACTAACTGTTGTTTCAACCACATTTAAATAAGTATATTATAATGTAAAGCAGGTCAAGTACACATTTAAATATCATAAAAAGGCTGTTTTACAATGGTTACACTCAACCCAAACGTCCTATCAAACACAACCTAAAAACTATCAAAGAAGCCCAGTTCCAAACGAATCCTTCTCCAGCAGATTCAGTCACTACTGTTTTAACTTTCAAGACCGGAGAATATTTACAGGCTGTAACTTCAAATCCCTTTTAAATATTTAGAAACCAGAGCAGAAGAGATCTGACTAAATCAGATGTGGAAGATCATTCTGTGAAGAATGTGACCGGGCGTGTGGACATAAAACTTCTAATAAATCTTTCATAGTAAATATTTTTCTCATTGAGATCAAGGAATACATTTCTGATGTATTATTATAGATTAAGATACCATACAGTATATAACGTAGTTCAAATTAGCCCCACCTGCTGTAACATTAAAGAGGAACACCTGGACACTACTTTATGTCTTTATGTCAATGGCAACAACAATCTTTAAAATTGGTCTGAACAAGTTGTAATGTAATGTAAGTTATTGGGCAATTGCACATTTTTAATTAACATCCACTAAAAGTGCTGTTTTTGCCATTGAAAGGCTCACATTGTTATTCTAAGTGTCCGACAACTATAGGGGCTTTCCGACCGGAGGGATTTTTGCAGTTCTTAGAACTAAACGTTTCTAGAACACCTTTTTCAAAATTTGGGGATTTTTAAGTTCCTCTGGCCGCAGTAGCGTACTTTTTTAGCTCCTACTTCAGAGCAGGGTCTTTTCCCTTTTCCCTTTTCCTAGGTGTACTTGATTGGTCGAACTTATAAGTCACGCCCACTGCCAACTCGGAACTTGCAGTCAGAGCAACAACCAACAACGGGACATTTTTAACAATTTTCACCATCTTATTCATCATTAAATTCACTTCTGACAACGTTTTAGGTGAGATATTAACGGTTTAGATTTCGAATATGTAGGCAGTCTTGCGAAAATTGATGCCGAATTGACAATTTGCTTCAAAGTTTTCGGAGTTGAGAAGCTCCATGAAGTGAGGCGACAGCCAGCAGTCGCCTGCCCCGGCCTCTAGCTCGTCGCTCGGCCAGTCATGCTCAGACACCTCGCTGTGAGCTGGAGGTCTCTCAGACCGCTCTCGTAAATAAGAGGCTTTTATTTCGCCGTTGACGGTTCGTTTGTTTAAATATCACAACACATGTCCATCATAAGATTAACGGGAACCTGTGGTTAACTGTCTTTTCGGAGTTAAACTCCACAAGAATTAATAATGAATGAATTAATAATTATAATCCAATATTATTCTGAAATGGCCCTGCACTTTTTCAATAGTACATTTTGTTGCTCATACTTTTGTACTTTTACTCGAGTAAAATGTTGAATGCAGAACTTCAAAGGAGGATTTCTACACAGGTGTAGTGGTAGATTATAGTTCAATTAGTCTCGCTTTGTCAGACCTTCCTCCACAGCGCTGTGGAGGAGGGTCTGGCTAGTCCACACAGCATTCCGGGATGGGAGAAAAAGTACTCTAGTTTATTTCTTTAAACCAATCCCAATGGGCAGGCGGTGCTAAGCTCCAGACGCAGAGACCGTGCCTCTGCAAAATAGCCTCGGGAAGGAACTTGTTTTGGTGGAACATGTGTACGTTCAAAAGTTGTTTTAGTCGTGCAACAGAAAACTCAGATTGGACAGATAGTCTAGCTAGCTGTCTGGATTTACCCTGCAGAGATCTGAGGAGCAGTTAACCGTAGTCCTCAGAAATCCACTGGAGTTTAGAACGTCAACACAAAGAAAGAGGAAGGTAACGGACATCCGACCGAACATTAGGGTCATCCGTCGGAATTTCCGGCGGCACCGGAGCAATCCCGGAAGTGGAACGTCTTGATATAAACTAGTTCAATAGCTGCACACACGATCAATACAAGACATTGCAAGTGTGGTTATTACATGTCTTCCTATGGCACTTTCCCCTAACTGGGAGACATGAAACAGGTTATGTGTTTCACTGGTTGTGTAGGACAGTTTTCATTGCATCTTGTTCTCTACCTGCTCAATCCTTCTCAACGTTACAGGGCCGCTGCAGTCTTTCCCAGCATGCAATGTGCAGAGAACAACACAGTGAACGGGCTGCCAGACCACACCAGGGTCACCACAGTCGACAAATCTGAAATTCGACACAAAATTAAGAAATTACAGCGACAGCGATTCAGCAAAATGAAAAAAGAAATATATATATATATATATATCTCCACAGAATGAAGGAATTACTCACCGGGGACAAAGGAAAGTTGAAAGTCATCTTTTATTGCACAATAAAAGATCACACATACCATGTCTCGACTCATGAGATTGGTCCACATGGGAATACAGAGAGCTATAGTTACAAATAAGAAAATAAAAACCCCACCGTATCACTTACGCAGTAATGACCAGGTTTCGGACGTCAGGAGCAGCCAGTTATTAACTTCCCTGTGGATTACATTGCACTTTGTTCAGTGATGCTAGTACGGTCAAATATGATTCAGCTTGCCCTCTTTGTCATAGTAAGCGGGCTGGTTTCACAGACATGAATTAAGAGGAAGAGGTGACGTTCCCATTCCTTGATCAACTTGTCCAAACCCTACAATCATCTGATTCAAATCTTTGCTTTCCAGCACTCTTTCACAGTGGGTCAAACAATTTTTTTTTGAATGTTTTGGTATTATTTTAGTTTGCATGTTCGTGCTGCTGTTCTATAACAAATCAAGTGTTGAGAATGCTAGTTTCTCTTTGCGTGCCTCTTAAAAACAAAACAGTTACAACAAGCTAAAAGCTAACTCGGGAAGAATGTGTGAATGAAACAAATGTTACTATGACATGACATGGTTCGATTGCATTTTAAGACACTAATTCTTGTTCATTTATCCAGGCAGCCAGTTTGACATGCTCTCACGCTGCAGAAACGGAAGATAAAATGTTTGTCAGCTTAAGCGGGAAATACAAGAACACCAAAGTTGAAAAGTAGTCTTAAAGGGGTGTAAATCCAGGAGCTGTAACTGTTATTACTAGGGCTGTCAATCAATTAAAAAATGTAATCTAATTAATTACATACTCTGTGATTAATCGAAATTAATCGCATACACAATTAACGGTGCCTGAACCGATTTTTTTAAGAAAGTAAAACAAGAAAAAAAGGGTACTCAACAACGGTTGGTGACATTAAAGAACGGCTTGTTTATTGCTAAGGCCATATGGTCAAAATTAAATGTTTAATAATAATGTATAACAATAACTTATTTCACTAGTAAATTGCTGTTGAACGACAAAAACAACCGCCAGATGGGAAAAGGACATTTACAATAACTTCAAATGCACCACTAGGCTGTAGTTTACCAGTTTCATTGAACTCACTGTCTGTGTTGTTTCTCCGACGGCAGCTGCAGATTGTTACATACCGGTGTTGAATCCTCTACAGTAAAGCACAGTCAAACTTTACACCGTTTAGCGTTAGCTGTCAGCACAACATTCTCGTCTCCCTCCTTCATTTTACAGTCCAATGGTGGCTAGAACGGCTCTGGGTCAAACCTCAATATGGAATGGATTAATCTGCCTTATTTTTTTTAACGTTATTTTGACAGCCCTAGTTATTATACACTATATTCACCACCTAATGAATTTATGTACTGACACAAAGGATTATTGTAAACAAAAAAGAAAAAGAAAAGAATTACAAGACAAAATAGGTTGTGATAATTTAATTTTACAGGAACAAAGTGAGGTTTGAAGCATTGAAGTGACACGCCTGTCTCTCTATTTCAGAATTGGAAAGCCTTTGAAGCGTGTTTAGATTTTCTCTGCAGCTATGAGAGTTCCAGACCCGGCTACATTCCCCCTTTTTAGTTCTTTCAAATGATCTTCGTCCTATCACAAACCACAACTGGCCTCCTTCTACAGGGAGTTTAAAGGTCACAGTCTGCTACAAATCAGTGGACAGGGACTCATGGACCCAAATAAATGAAGGTCAGTCTTCAAACCGGAGACAACAGCAGCATTAAAATGCAATCAAGAAGAGTGGGATGGCCGTGATGCAGGCGGCTGAAACCAAACGGCAGAACCAGCATGTGATGGTTTGGTTACCCACTAACTTGGAACTAGTCAGGCCAACAGCCAGTGGAAAGATGGTAATAAACACTACTTAGGCATCGTCATTTTAAAGACCAAACTTTCTAGAACTGATGAAAAGGGAGAAAAAAATATTCAACAGGCAACGAAATCCAGCACCTGTCCTCTCATTTAGTTTTTATGAATGTAAATATTTGAAATCTAACTGATGATGCTCCACCTGGATCTGAAGGACTTACAATCCAGTATTGATGATTTGAAAAAAAAAAGAATACAGAGAAAAATAAGTAAAAGAAATAAATTATTCACTGGAGCTAAAATTTTGTAAATCTGGGCCTGCTTTCTTATTCAGATATGCAGTTACTGAAGCAGGGCAGATTAACTGCCATGGCTGCTGGAGACACTGATAGTTTTCAGTCATCTTCTCTGGAAATGTAGTCAGAAAATACACAAATGTACATTTTATCATTTGGCTCAGCTGCATCCTGGGTCCAGGGTTTCAGCCCAATAATCCCCAGAGAGGGATTTTATATTATATTATTGGATTATTATCGTATGGCCCATATAGCTCAGTGCCCCTAACTGTGTTGGGAAAATAAACAGGAGGTATTCTGGGAACCTTTTACCATGTCATTACATTTCAAACGCAGATTAGCAGGTTGACGAGGGCTGCAAAAAGAAAAGCAGAGGGTAAAACCATGTGAACCAAAATGCTTTTGTCTATCAGGAGTAACAAAAAAAACAGCCATTAATCAGTCATGAGACAACGATGTAAAGACGAGAACTATACAATAAATACATCATTTATGATTAGAGAGAAAAACGTTTACAACATTTTGAGGTGACCGTTCTGGAGAACATTTCAGTTTACCAAAAAGGATTTCAATGAAAAGAAAGAACACTGTTTAAGAAGGCATGGTGTGACACAAACAGACAATACAACCTCCGACTGCTGTCACACACCGCACCTACCAGTTTGTTTCAAGCTTTTACACAGGAACAAGCCAGTAACAGGAAATGGTGTGCATACAAGGGCTGTGGAATTAAAAGTTCTTTTTTTTCCCCAGGTGCTCTGGCTGTGGTACGCGACAACTGGTTTCTGCTTCTGATTTACTGATGTTTTTTTGTTTTTTTTGTTTTATCCAAGGAATCTTGGCAAACACACAAGAACAATCAAAATACTTGAGTTGGACACATACTGTGTGTGCATTACCGTCCTAGACGGGCTAGATACCAAACAAAAGGCCTCGTGCAGTGAGACTGGTATGGGATTAAACAGCCATCCTTGAAGGGAAATTACGGTATTGCACAAACTGCGTCTCATTCCCAAAACATTTCACTCTACAACGTTGTTGTAGAGATTTGAGAAACTGCAACCCGTTCTCACTCCCAACTAGGGGTGTAACGATACATCGATCTAGATCGATATTTCGATTCAATCCTCAGCGATCCAATACTATCGATACATCTTTAAGATGCACCTGTATTTTGAAAATGTCCCACTTTATATTTAGTCTTTTTAATATAAAGAGTAGTTTGTTTTTTAATTGAAATGTCTGGAAGAGCTCAGTAATGATTTTGTCAAAACATTTTAGTTGTAAATGTATGTAAATGTAACGGATTGCGTTAAAGGGGCTTATGTATCGTCTCGTATGGTCGCACGCCTATGAATTGAATCAAATAAAAATTGTATCCTGGCAGAGATTGTGATATCAGTAAATATTGTATCGCTGTCCTAAGAATCGCTATTATATCGTATCGTGATAAGACGTGCGATTTTACCCCCCTACTCCTAACTAACGTGGAAAAAAAACGCGGGGACTGAACACTGGTAAGACTGCTTTTGACGAGGGTGGAGTACGAACCTCCTACAGCTTTCCAAACTCCACACACCTGATGTCAAACACAGGTAAGTAAGAGGCTTGCACTCATTACTCACTACTGTTGACATCCTGCTGGAGTTTTCCAAATCTCTACAACGGAGTTGTTGAGTGAAATGTTATCATGACTCAAAGTGCTTGGAAAAAATCCCGAATTCCCCTTCAACGAGAAGCATGGCATCATCTGCTAATAGTGAAATCAAACCAAGAGTTACATTTTCACTATCTTGAGGATGATGTCACTACGGAAACGTGATGTCAACATCGTATGCAAGTGAAGCCCACAAAAAGAGAAAGTATTTAAAGTCATGTTAGAGGCACGGGTAAGAAAACAAGTCCCTTTTTTGTTAACTCTCCATTTGTGCTTTGAGGGATGACTGATTGACTTTTCGGGAATTAACTTAGTGATTTGGACAGCGGCACCTTTGCATTACTGTTGGCTTTTCAAGATAATGCACATCACCAATGGCCGTGTACGCATACAAGGCAAAGGACAAACTGAACACAAACACGATAACATGTCCCTATATGGAGATGTAACAGAAACCTCTATACAAAACATACTTGCTAAATAAGGCATTTTTACTTTGAATAATACATAATGAAACTAAAAGAGAAAAGAATGTCATATTTGGTGAAAGTTTGGCAAAGCAAAAGAAAAGTATAATAAATTATATGTAGCCACAAACGTGTGACAAGGCAACAACTATGTTTTTGTTCCCCCCACCCACCCCCCAACAAGAAATGTGACCTGTAAGCACGAGACAGAAGTCGAAACACAGCTCCACGACAAAACGTGTGCGCATGCATGCACACAGACACACGCTCTCTCCCGCCATCACGCACACTCCCAGACACACATGAAGGAAATACAAGACAGTACAGAAACAGGTTAACATTCACAAAAAGACATTGTGCAAAAATGATGTTTTCATGTATGAAAACAAAACAAATGTGAAGTCCAACATCATTAACGGAAACATTTGACTTGTAACCCCTCAAAATACAGACCCTGTTCTGAGAAGACTGAATAAAAACCAGCGACTTGCATCCATTTAATGTACAGTACAGTCTGTTTAATAGCGAAAACACGGGGACTAAACTCAATGCAAAAATCCCCCTTGCATCTGTCAAGTATTTTTTTTTTCTTCCCCCAAATGGAGGACAAATGAAAGCCTGAAGAAATAAATGGTGCACTTAAAGAAAGAAAGAAAGAAAAAACAGCAATATACAGTGATAGATTTACATATTTAGAAACTCTTAGTATGAACGGCTTTAAAAACTAATCTGAGGAAAAGAAATGAGATGAAGAGCAACGACGAGGCACTCAACCCTCCTCTTCCCGTTTTATCTGTAAGAACAGACTATTCCCTTTCACTGGACAGATGGTCGACGACGCACGGATAATATCTCTGAACACAGAATCAAAACGTGAGGAGAAGACAGTAGGGCCACACAAAAAGGGGCATGATGCTACAGGTACATGATTGGAACCATTTTGAAGCAGTGATTTAACTACTCCTGATGAGCCATTGCTTTATTGATTTGTTGTAAATTAAATCCATTTGGGACTCCAAAACCCTCTGTTCTCCCACAATCCCTCCACCCCTGTGTTTGCAGTACAGGATACAATCAAATCTGCCTCCTACTGCCCCCTGGTGGCCCCGAAAGAGCTCTTGAATGTCTTTCATTTCCTCTGATTAAACCTAAACACTTGAGGGGCAATCTCTCAAAGTGACTTTGTGTCTGAGTTTAAACAAAACATCTTTACATGATCTAAAAAGTAATGAAACAAATTAATCTCATGATTGTTCTCTGCTTTTATCAATAAAAGCAAAAGGTGGAGTTCTTCTTGTTGTGAATATCTGTTGCACTCTAACGTTCTTGGAATCTGGATTGTTATTATAGTGTGAAGAGTAGAGTACATTTTAACTCTTGGAACTTCTTTCAAAAAAGAAGTTATAGCAGCAATGGCATAGCATTGACAATAAAAGTTAGTAATAGTAGAAGAAAAAAAATACGAATGACAGGATTTAAAACGTGGGGGGCTGGCAGACAATGCTATCTTACAATTAAGATACAACATTCATGCCTGGGATTTATTCACCTCACTTGTATTGTGACTTTTTGGACCTTCTAGTTAATATAACAGTCACAATTTTCTCAATTTTAGTAAAACACTAACCAACAAATGTATATATTTATTTTGTATTGATTTGGCAGCTTTCTTAAATGTACTTTTATTCTCTGAGTCACATCAAGATGACTTAGAGATATTCAAAAGGGTTACACTTTGAAATAAATTTGGGCTAAATTTTGCTGTGCGTTTTCGTATAGCTCTTGCATGTTAGCTTCATGTGTATCAGTGTTTTCCCTTAGTATTGAGGAGAAAGAGGTGTTGTAGTGTCACATGTATCTGGAAATGTTGGTTACCAACATACACTTCCCGGTTCATCTAGCCTGCAGGTTTTTGAACATTGCACAGAGATAATCCCCCAAAAAAATATCACTCAGTTTAGTGGAGTGTGGCAAAAGTCAAACATAACGAGACAATACTCAGGCTCGGGTTTGGACCTCAAACATAAAACGTACACAAGTGCTCCTCTGTTTGAGCTTCTCTGAATCCCCAAACTGTGGTGAGAAATTTGACCGACTTTAGAGAACCAAACTCTGACAGCTGAGCCACACGACCCTCCGTCGTCATCCTCTAGTCCGCGCAAAAACACTTTGCAAACACACCACCTTGGATCACTTTGAGCTTAGAACCGAATCATTACTGCCAAAGCTGCTCCTTGGTTAGCAGAGCTTGCCTGCAGTGTGTGTGTGTGTGTGTGTGTGTGTGTGTGTGTGTGTGTGTGTGTGTGTGTGTGTGTGTGTGTTTGTGTTCCTATTGAGTGTCCCTCCCGACTCAGTCTCGATGCAGAATGAAGGGGGAGAATACACAGAAGATCATTTCTTACACTGTTTTTTTTTTCTTTTTTTTTTGTATACAAGGAGGGAGTGGAGAGGGTGGGTGGGGTCTTGGTATATAAACAGAACCAAGTTGAATATAATCATCATCATCGGTATCATTAGTCATCATCATAATAAAAGTCTTTACATGGACATTGACTGACAGACACGGCACAAACTTTACACTGTTGCTCAGTCGAGAGAGGAGCGGCGAGGGAGGTCGGAGAAGAGGAGCGGGAAGTGGTCGTCTCTCTGCAGTTTTCTCCTCCTCTATGCTTCCTCTCCCTCCGCCTGTCTCTGCTCCTCAGCGTCCCGCTTCTCCTCCTCTGTTGCCCCTCCCCCGTTGTCCTTCAATCTTTCCTCCCTCTCCTCTGCCGCCGCTCCCTCGGTAGGGTCATGGGAGTCCGGTTCCTGGGGCTCTGCAGGACCGTCCTCTTCAGTCGCACATACGCCTGGGTCTGGAGCCGAGGTAGAGGGAGGGACAGAGGGAGATGAGGAGCTAACGTTAGCCTTAACTGTACTTTCTCTCTCCTCTCCCTTCCCTATCGCGGCCTTCTCCCTCTCCTCCTCTTTCTCCCTCTTCTTCCTCCTCTTGGGGCTGCCCGGGGAGCCGTCTCCTGGGCCGGGAGGCATGGCGGGCAGCGCCATGATGCCGCCGTGGGGAAGGAACATGTGCGGGTACAGAAGGCCGTGGGACATGCCCGGAATCAGGAAGGGGTTGAAGGTGAGGTGGCTGCCGGTGCCGGCGCCGAGGTGCGCTGCGCTGACATGCGCTCTGCTGGTGGAGGTAATGACGGCCGCTGCCTCCGCCACTCTTTTGTTGGCTTCTGCTGCTCCTTTCTCCTCGGGTCCCTGCTCCTTCTCTCCTCCGCCAGAGCTGGAAAAGGCGGCGCTCTCTCTCTCAGCGGGCGTGGTGGACGAGGGGCTGGCTGCGTCAGATGTCGACGGTGCCGTCGTCGTGGTGACCTTCGCAGCAGACAACGACGAAGAAGAAGAGGAGGAGCTGGGGTGAGGAGGAGGGGGTGGCGTGTGCGCCATCATTGCGCCAACGCTGAACAAGGCGTGTTGTGGGATCCCAGCCCCATGGGGGTGCGGGATGCCATGCAGCATCATGGGTAACATACTCAACCCGTTCTTGGCGTCTTCCCCAGCTCCGCCTGCTTGGACGGCTGCCGAGAAACCGTGTGGGAATCCAGCAGCCATGATCCCGGAGATGGGAATCCCAGGAATAGCACCCCGGAGGTTCTGCATGGCCACCATGGAGTCCATGCTGCCGATTAATCCGCCATTCATGAAGAGCGGGGGGCCGAGGCCGGATGAGGCAGAGTCGGAGACGGACAGGAGGGGCTTAGGCATCTCGCTGCGAGGCCGGCGTCCACGGCGGCGAGAGCCCGGGTCTCTGTTGACGGGTTCCGTCAGGATCCGAGAGAACTTCCCCTCTGGGAGGAAACCCTGCAGGGGGAGGAGAGGAAGAGGTTAACGGTCATGGAGCTAGTAGATTCAACAGGTTCTCACACCCATCTCGTAAAATATGGACGCTTGGTCGGGTGCCTTTGTCGTTCTTATTGACGCTAAAAGTCTCCCTAAGCGCTTTAAGTAAACGTGCTTGGTCGGGACTATTGCCGTCCCTTTTGACTCAGTTATGTTAAGGAAAAGGTCGTGGTTCCGTGACACGCAGGAACTACAGGACGGTTGGGTTTAGGAAAGGGTCGTGGGTGGGCGTACGGTTCCGTGACGCGGGAAGAACGGGTCGGGAAGAAAAAAAACGACTATAGCAAGCATGTCAAGCAGGACACGAACCCCGGTCTCCTGGGTGAAAGTCCTGTGTTTGACCCATCCGCCCTTAAATACTACTCGCTAAATCCTATCTAACTGCTGCTCTCCCCGGTGCGTTACACAAACATGCTGAAAGATGCCTTTTTCATTGCATCAGACGCTGACAGCCACTGTCCAAAACGTCCTTATTTTACGAGTTCGGAATGAGAACGGGTTGGTAGATTACAGTGACTTAAGAGTACAGAAAAGGAATCGACATGAGTTTGAGGACACATACAACAGTAGTAAAAAGAGGAAGAAGAAAGTTAGAAATTGAGTCAAAAAAATGCCATAATTTTTCAAAAAGGACCATTAAAACCATCATTTATTGTTTATGTTCACAATTCATGCATGTCTGCATGTTCCTGCCTGCAGCAGGAAGTACATTTGTTATACTCACAGAGTGTTTGACCACATCAGCCCAGTCTGGAGCTACATAGTACTCCGAGTTGGCATCCAGCCACCGGGATAGCTCCTTTATGGCCGGAGCCATAGCACCACCAAGCTGCAAGGCAGGAAAACCCGCATAATATTAGAACAATAACACTGATTCATATTTAGGATTTTTCCTGCTTTCTCAACCGTATGACAGCCTGTATTATTAGTGTTTACTTTTTCCCATGACTGAACTGTGTGTGTGCGTGTGTTTTTTTGTTTTGTTTTTTTTAATCTACCCTGCGTCCGGTGCCTCGGTGCACAACAGGAACCCTCTCCTCCCCCGTCAGAGAGTTGATATCCAGCTTGGTCGGGTCTTTACAGCGATGTCTCCTCTGCTTGGGACGCTCCACAAAACCATGTAACAGACCTGCTCCAGACTGCAGACAGGAAGACAAGACGGAGGAAGTAAGAGAGAAACAATTACATGCATGTCCCCAAAAAAGCAGCTCAAAACAAATAATGTAGGAAATGGTAAACAGAACTTGGATTCTATTAAATCATACTCTGTAGCCAGGGCCTGGATAGAGTTTTTTGGCCACCAGTCACTGTGGCTATTGGGTTTTAAAATCCAATAGCCACGCAGGCTTTTTGCCAGCCAATGTTTTCTTTTCACCTTATTAAGATGAAATACAGGAAATGCATGAGCATCGTTCATGAACTTGTTAAGAATACACATGTAAGTGCTGTCGAGTTATTAACAAAATCAACTTAATTAATGACTCTTAGAATATATATATATATATATATATATATATATATATATATATATATATATATATATATATATATATATATATATATATATATATATATATTTTATTAGAGATATAGATTTGAGCTCAAATCCAAGGAAATGGCAGACTTGGTTGAAATGTGAAAGACCAACAGTGTCAAAAAACAACTAATAATCACTCAATCGTCAATGGCTACCCGCCCATGTGACAGTTTCACCCGCCAATGGCAAAATTCACCCACATTTGGTAACCGGGGTGTTAATTTCAGGCCCTGTGTGTAGCTGTACATGACGTTCTGCTGGTTTGCAGTCACCAACAGCACAACGCCACCGAAACGGACACACACAACAAGTACTCATGAAAAACCACAACACCTTGCTGATAAAAGGGATTAAACATCCAAATAATCAAACAAACCATCAGACTGGGGCGGCACAACATATCATTTTTTTTATCGTCATCGCAATATCAACTGGCGCAATAAACACATGGTGAAACTTGCTGTGACTTATCTCAAAAGATAGAGATTGTTTTGTGTTAAATGAAGGAAAATATCAGTACAAAACTGGACTCTAAAATGTAACGGTCATTCTTTTTTTAAGTGGTACTTTTTTATATTCAATTCAATGTATCATTTGCTTTAAAGAAATAATGTCGGAAATGATTTGTTTTAAATTCAACAAGCAATTTGCTGTTTTTAAGCAGAATACTGAAAGTAGCAGAAATGCAGAACTGAGTACAGCTTAATATATGTTTATTTATCGCAAGCAGTATAGATAGTCAACAACGTTATCGCGTATGGCAATGTTTTCATCATATCGCGCACTACGTCGGACTCACATGAGCGAATGTGGGGAGATCCATGCTGTAGCCCGGATTCTGTCTCAGCCACTCGATCAGACCTTTGCTGGCGGCCTCACGGTCGATGGCCACGATCTCTGGCTGAGGAGGCGTCTGGGTGGGGGGTGGGGGTGGAGGAGGAGGACGGCGTGGGGGGGCCAGCGGGGCGCTCAGAAGGAGAGGGGGACGGCGAGGACGTGGAGGAGGAGACGGAGGAGTGGCTGATCACCTCCAATCGGCCCTGCATTTGGAAAGACACACACAGACACACACAGACACACACACGTTTTAAAGTTTAGAAAACCCCTTTAGGGCAAAGGACTTTCCTCTCAGATCCATTCTCTTTTATTTAACCTTTTCCCCCAAAATGCCCGAGCTGCGGATTCTACCTCTCACATTGCAGCACACACAACAATCAGAACTTGCGCTACGCCTTTACTCCTCCCTACACCCACCTGTGTCTCTGGGAGGTGCAGTCCTCTGCTCTTGGTGAACTCAGAGTACAGTGCTTCCACGTTTCTCCTCCTCCCTCTCCTCCTCCTCAGTGAGTCATCTCCCCTCAGGCTTCCGTTAACTATTTGGCCCGTAACAGGATGGATGAGCCCTGCCTGCAGTATCCCAGCCATGTCCATTCCCACAGAGCCTTGCAGCGGTGCTGTGATGGGGGGCGGCGGTGGCGGCAGCTTGTGACAGCTGCCAGCGCCGTGGTGACCGAGTGCTTCTCCCGTCCCGATGCCACTGGTGGTGCTTATCTCTCCGGACGACTTGGTCAGATCTATGGCCGTTTCTTGCCAGCCGTTGATCAACATGGCGGCTCCCGTGCGGTGAGAGGCCGGCGCCACCACCGGAGTAGCGCCGCCGGAGCTCGTGGTGGCAGCATGGCATGCCGACTTCCCTGCTAAAACCTTGGCGGCGGCTGCAGCGGCAGCAGCTTCGTAGTCAAATGACCGCCGACCCCCCGCTCGTTTGAGCTCGGGGAGGTACGGAGGAGCCACGAGCCTCTCCTGTAAGAGAGGCAAGGAGTTGAGGCGCCAAGCTCCGCGCCCACATGCGCCGCCCCGCGACATGTACTGCCAAAGTGGACAGAGTGGGTGAGGGGTAGACAAGAATGGGGAGAGAGACGATGGCTTTGTTAAACATACATATGGACTGAGACACAACACAGTGGTGGCTGTCAACCAGACCTGGGTAAAAACCACGAGCCCGACACTTGGACAGATGTTTCAAAATGTGTTTACGCTCTCTTCTTGGGAAGCTGCTTCAGGCTTTAAAACTGATCTTGCCTGGTTTGTTTACCTCTGAGAGCATGAGATATGAAGTGAAAATAAATAGCCCTCAACCCATCTGTTCCCTGGTATCTATGGAGGGGAACATTTTGGGAACGATGCCTACGGGTAATTTAGTCTGACTACAAATTGGGTCAATTTCTCTCCTTAATATTGGTACATGTGTCTTTACATGCCTGTTAAACAAATTGTTTACAATATGACTACCTGCCCAAGTCTGATATCAACATGTATAATATCAACAGTACACATTACAGTGACAGGGAACTGTACAAAGAAGCAACAAAGTAATGGTGTGGACTAGAGGTGCCCAGTGCTACCTGAAAAACCTGCTCTACATTTGACACTAAAGTATTTTGTATTCTGACTGGGGATAGACCGATTATCGGCCCTGGCAGATTGTCTGCGTCGGCATTTTATTTGCCTGACAACCGATAAAGTTAATGAATTAAAAAGTGCTCTACTTTGGCTCCTCTTCAGCTCTGCGTCTGTCCCGCTGAGTCTGACTTAATGTCCCGCCCACAACACTATCTGAGTCTCTTTTACTGGGTATTAACGTTCAAAGTTTCTCATTTATTAAATAATTGCTTAAAGCATCAAAACAAAGATTTGTGTTGGAGTTTGTTGTTATCAGTTTTATTAAACTACTAATAATCGGTATCGGCCCTGAAAAACCAGTATCAGTCGATCCCTTATTCTGACTAAACAGAGATAGTTGATGTTTGAGCTATGAATCTAACAAGGATACATAACATTTTAATTTATCAGGATACCTGATTTTTTTATTTCAATTGACTTAAAAAATAATACTCTTTGGGAGCACAGAAAGGACAAGTCAAAGTGATGATGCACTTTTGCAGAGTCCTTGTAAGTCTGTTAGCTATCTGGAGTCTGTTAGCACTATTAGCATCGATAGCCGAGCAAACTGGACACCACCTGAATGAACCATGGCATGAGATAGTGGAGATACATGTGGACGGATGGTAGGTAACAAAAGGGAGTTTCATTCATACATTCGGTGGGTCAAAGAGATGTTCTCACCTTAGGTAGTCTTGTGAGAGGGGGAGGGAGGGAGAAGCCCAGGCCGAGGTTGGTCTGCTGAGCCCTGGCCTGGCCTGGGACCGAGCTGGAGGCCGTGGTGGGGAGAAAGCTGGCCCGGTGGTGCTGCTGCTGCTGGGCTAAACTGTTGGCCAGGCAAGAGTTGGCCACCAGGGAGCCCGGCGAGTCGTACTGCTCACTTGACGAAGGCCACTTCCCCTTCAGGATGGCGTGGCAGATGCTGTCTAGGCGGTTGATGATAACCCGGTCCTAAAGGGAGCCAGACAACAGCATAGGACTGAATTTATGGCAGGAAGATGATAACGAAAATCAGTGTTTCCACTATATATGTATATACAGTGGTGGAAGAAGTATTCAAATGCTTTATTTAAGAAAAGTACTAATACCACACTGTAAAAATACTCTGTTACAAGTCAAAGTCCTGCATTGAAAATATTACTTAGTATGTTAGTATCATCAGGAAAATGTACTTAGGTATTAAAAGTACTCAATGCCGAAAAATCCTCCCATTTTAGAAACTGGAAACGATCCAACCTGTTGTGTGTTTAATGGTGTAATCATTTCAGCTGGACTTGTAGGCCGTTATATTGTTGAGTGGTTTAATTTATAATAAAACATCAGATTTTATAAACGACAGGTGTTTGTGTGCAAAAATCCTAATTTGTAAAGTAACTAGTAACTAAAGCTGTCAGATGAATGTAGTGGAGTAAAAGTATAATATTTCTCTCTGAAATGTAGCGGAGTAGAAGTAGAAAGTGGCTCTACATTTGCACTTAAGTACAGTACTTGAATAAATGAACTACTTAGTTGTACTTAGTTACATCCCACCACTGCCTATATATCTGGTCCAAAGACTGAAATATAACTCTTTCTGTGAGAAAAAGGGCATGATATCCTAGAATGTAATTGTAAGACATATGATGGTTATGAGGAATCAAACTCAAATAAAGCAAACTGTTGCTAAAAAAGGAACAACACGCTGTATTCACTAACAAAACAACTTTTTCCAGCTGGTCCAGCATTGTTTGTTCATATTGGACCACGCTCACGACCCACAACACCTACTCTATATTTCATCGCTGTTGCCGGCCAGCAGTGTAGCTACTAGTGCACCCCCAATAATGTTAACCCCCCTGTCTTCTTACAACAGAAAATACAACAACTTCTGGCTGCATGGTGACACGATATCAGGGGGGAAATAATAGAACGTGACTATTTTTGGCTGAAAATCATTAACAGCTAAAAGGAAAAAGGAGGACATTTAAAAAAGAAAAAAACAATTGCCTGTAGCTCATGGTATAGTACATTTTGTTGCTGAAAAACAAAAGGTTTTCTTGCATAGATTGGAGGATTACGTTTAGTAGTTAACATCTGCAGCTAAAACAAACTAATTCTAGAAACAGACATTTTAGACACATAATGACATCACAGTACCTTGGGCCACTCAGAAAACGAGTACAGTGCTTTCTCCTGCAGCAGCTGAGCGATGGTTGGCTCCCGGGTGTCATGGAGGCTGTCAGGGATCTCACACATGGAAATAGGGGCTGCAAACCTGGGGCTGCCCGCGTAACCTTCCACCACGGCCACTGGAGGGGAGGGGGACAGGATGGAGCTCAACAATATGCCTTGTTTTCTTTGTTGTTTTTTGAAATAGCATTGCATTTTAATTAAATCCTAACAATCACAACAACATTGTGACAACAAGAATGCAAACGTCCGTACACTACGCTTCACGTGGTTTGCAGATAACGTTAGGGCTGCACGGTAGGAGGAAAATATCTAATTGCGGTTATTTTGACTGATATGATTTGCGATATTTGAAGGGAATTATAATTCATTGAAAAATATTAAAGTACTTTTTTTTTTTCAATGTGATTTTTGCGAGGATCTGTCCCAAACAAAGAGTTTTTTTTCTTCAGTCTGTAGGATAGGATTTGTAGGCTGGAACATGCAGCACCACAATATTAAATTCAGAATGGTTTGACACATATTTTGCCTTTAACAAATATTTGCCAAGTTTAATATATGACAAAGGTTTAAAGGAACACGCTGACTTATTGGTACTTTTGCTTATTCACCGTATCCCCCAGAGTTAGATAAGTCCCACCGCTGGTCCCACTGCTACTTCTGCTACTTGGGCGGAGTGATTTGCTTGCAGCACCTGAGAAGCCCCAGGGCGAAGAGCAGAGAGTAACAGTGCTTCGCCTTTCTGAGAATATAGTTCCCAGTATGTATACGGTTAGAAGATGGCTGTGTCTCGTGTGACCTTGTTATTTGTACACGCTGTGACCATACAAATCGCAACATGTAAATAGGAAAATGTTGGCGTTATTTTGTCACTGATTGGGAGCAGTAGGCTAGTTGGAGCCGGTTACCTCCAGGATCTGTGCTAAGCTAGGCTAGCGGTGGGGGCGTCAGACAGAGTTACGACACGCACGGAGATGAGAAGGGTATGTATGGACTTATCTAACTCTGGGGGATAAGGTGAATAAGACAAAGTCCCAATAAGTCGGCGTGTTCCCTTAATTATGTAATTAAAGTAATTAAAATGATAAAAACAATGATACAACCCTAAAACGTAGTGAATTGTAGTAATGTAGTAAAGTTGTAGTGTTTTATTGGACGAGGGGGGAGTCATCACTTTCAGTCATGTTATGGACTAAACAGAAGATGGGAGGATTAATCAATAGAAACGTTGATGTAATAACCGGCAGCTCGGATGTGTATTAACCATTTGAAACGATTCTAAAAACGGTCGTTCGCCAGGTCTGAGTGTTCTCACCTGGTGTAGATGGCCTCTCCTCCTTCACGGGACCTTTCCCCCCCAGACTCTCCGAGGCGTCCAGCAGCCCGTCTGCCTGCTCCAGCTTCGGGGTCAGGACGGTGCTGTCTGCCTCCAGCAGCTCTCGCTTGGCCTCGGCTTTGATCTGGGGTAGAGCTGTAAACTCCAGGTGCTCCGGCTTGGCCTGGGGTTTGATCTCAGAGCTGTCTGGGTAGGTCGGGAACTCCAGAGCCTCTGGCTTGGCTTCGGGCTTGATGGCAGAGGTGTCGGGGAAGGCCGTTAACCTTAAATCCTCTGGCTCTGCCTTGGTCTTCAGCGTCGCTCCGTCTGTATACGCGGCGAACTGGAGAGCTACTGGTTTCGCTTCAGATTTGATTTCGGCGCCCTCTGAGTAGGCGGCGAACTGGAGGACTTCGGGTTTACGGTCCAAGCTCTCAGGCTTCATGGGAAGGCTTAAATCTTCGGCTTTAGTCTCCGGCGTTTCTGGTTTGACAGGATAGTCTAACTGCTCAGCTTTGGTCACCACGTTTTCCGACTTCACGCAGTAGGAAAGGAATTTTCCATGTTTGAATTCGGAGCTGTCAGGGTAGACATCGACAGCCGTCTCCGTCTTGGTCTCCTCTACCTTGACTGGCAGCTCCAGTTGCTGTGGTTTCTTCTCACCACCTCGGTCTGATAACGGAGAAAATTTAAGATCAGATGGCTTTGAGTCAATACTGTTTGCAGGTAGAGTCGGGGCAATTTTGATTTCATTTTGCTCGAGCAGATTGTCTTTGTTGTCCAGGTGAAGGGAGAATGTCAGGACTCGATTCTTACAGTCCCTGCTGCCGTCTGGCGAGTTCAGATCTTCAACTGTACCTTCGTAGTTTGCCTGATCCATGGAGACTTCCGTTTTGACTCCGGCGTCGCCGCCGCCACTCGTGGTGGTGCTTTCATCAGACTTTGATGCGACTGTGGGGGATGAGACCGAGGCAGGAGGGCAGGAGGGCTGCGCGTATTCTGAGTAAACGCTCTGCAGCACCATCTCGTTGGGTTTGACGTCGAGTTGGTTCGCTGCCGTTTCATTGCGGGGTCCAACCACTGCCACATCCATGAGAGAAACATGATCCATCTGCCCTTCAGAGATCTCGTCCACTTGATCTGCCAGGTCGGCGCACTCCGCTGGACCATCCTCTCCAGCTGCACTGCCCATCAATGTTTCAGTGTCAAGAGAGTTTTCCTCCACCGTCTGATACAGGATCAACCCGCCCACTTCCTCTCCAGGCTCTTCAATAGACTCAGGACACGCGAGGCTACCCTCCTGTCCCAGCTTCCCGAGATACGGATGCACGTCTCGCGGCAACTCCACTTTATGCTCTGCCTGGTCGAAGCTCTCCTGAAGGTCTTGTTCGTCCTGTTCTCCAAGGCCCGGCTCTGGCACGATCCCGTCCAGCTGTGGCACTTCCATGGGTGGATCCATGACTCCCAAACTTCGGTCTGCGCCGGTGAGCATTTTATTAAAAAATATTATTGAAATGTATTGATTTACATTCAATTTACATTGTGTATAGGGCTGCAGCTATTGATTATTTTAGTAATCGAGTATTCTACCGATTATTCCATCGATTAATCGGATAAGAAATACTTAGTAAACAGCAATAGTAAATATTTATTATTGCTGTGTACTAAAAAAAAGTAAACCTGTCTTTTGTATATATACAAAAGCCAAGTTTTTTTATTATTTTTTATTGCCAAATTCCAAGTACACTTTTGGTGGCCCAAATGTTAATATTTTTCACCCCCTTCCCCTTCTTGCCTCTGGCTCTTTGCACTGGATATGCAAAAGAGCTGTTCACTAACCAGAGGGTAAATGTGCTGGTACAAAGCTTACAGCAGGGCTATTCAACTACACTGTTCTGGGGGACACATTTTCAGAAGCCTAATACACAGTGAGGAGAAAGAATAAAGAATGCAGACGTCACCAGCATGACGACATCATTCACGTGCATATTAAGTGGCCATGCTGGGGGGAGGAGCCGGTTTGTCTCCGGCAGCAGCTAAGTTTCCAAAGATTAGTAGCAAACTAATAAACAGTTAGACTACAAACCGACAGCTCTCGTTTTAGCTTGTTGGTAAAACATGGCTATTTGCAGAGTAGCATGCTGTAGGCTAGTTGTGTAAAACAGCGCGGTGGACGAGAGCAGCAGACGTTAGTTAGCTACCTTGTGTCGGGTTCGCCCCGTGAAATGGATGAGTAGACTGGATGTTTTCTACAAAGATGATGTAGTAGCATGTTTGCAGCTTAAAATGATCCCAAACTTTCTGTCGTTTTCTCTCGCCCGTCTCTTCTCTTAGACCCTCGCTATTTTCGCCTTCGTTCATTTGTAATCTGGGCCGTCAGTGCATAGACAGTATACAAACGGTCTTGTGTCCACAGAAGCATCAACCTGTTGTGTGCGCTGGTAATTATCCTCCGTGTGGAAACACAGTGAGCCGTACAACCGTAATTACATTGATTTATTTGTAATCGAACTATTCGGGGAATCGTTTCAGCCCTAACTGTGTACAACAAAACAAAAATGATACAAACAAATTTGAAATCACACTAATTTTACAAAAAATATCTAATTGCGATTATTATGATTATTATTTTTTTAGATTATTGTTTGAGGCTTTTTTATGGCCTTTAATCAACAGGACAGTTTGAAGAGAGGGAAGGGGAGAGAAAAGGGGGAGACATGCAGCAAAGGGCCTCGCGTCGGATTCGAACCCGGGCCACTGCCAAGGACTCAGCCTACATGGGGCGCACACTCTACTGGGTGAGCTAGAGGCGCCCCTAATTGCGATTATTTTGAGTGATATTGCGATATGATTCACGATATTGGAGGGAATGATCATTTTTGTATCATTATTCTAATTTTCATTGAAAATTAAAAGAAATTAAAAAAAAGATTATGGTGTGATTTGAGGATCTGTACCAAACAATTTTTTTTTTTCCTTTAGTCTGTAGAATAGGACGTCTCTGCAGCGCCACAATACTTCATTCAGAATGGGTTGACAAATATTTCGATACGATTGTGATTAATTGTGCAGCCCTACTATCTACCACCCCTTACAGCCACTTAAGTAAAAGGAATTAGTTTTGGGATCCATTGTAAACACTAGCAGTATTTTTGACATACCTTGGTCTGCATCACACTCCTCTCCTCCCAGACAGTGAACGCTTTGTTTTTCCAAGTTGTGCTCCATGGCGGCCCTGGACAAGTCTTCCACTTCTTCTTCCTCCTTGTCATCAAACTGGAACCCTACGCCTACTTCCTGGCCTTCTCCTCCCTCCACAGGATTGGCCAGGCTCTCGGCGACGTCGGAGTGGCCCAGCCTATCCTGCGGCTCGTGGCCAGTGATGCCAGACAGAGAGAGGGGAGGAGGGGGGACGTAGGGAGGAGGGGGGCTCGCCGACAGGTCCGTTTGATCTGCGCTGGGTTCCTCGCTCACACCAATGTCCTGAATGCAGAAAACAAAAAGGGTCTTGAGTTATTGAGTTATGGTTATAAAAAATGCTAGTTACGAAGATCCAGGGTACAAGCGGCCGAAATGGGTTTCCTCAGGAGAGAGATAGGGTGAGAAGCTCAGTTATCCGTGAGGAGCTCGGAGTAGAGCCGCTGCTCCTTCGCGTCGAAAGGAGCCAGTTGAGGTGGTTCGGGCATCTGGTAAGGATGCCCCCTGGGCGCCTCCCTAGGGAGGTGTTCCAGGCACGTCCAGCTGGGAGGAGGCCTCGGGGGAGACCCAGGACTAGGTGGAGGGATTATATCTCTAACCTGGCCTGGGAACGCCTCGGGATCCCCCAGTCGGAGCTGGTTAATGTGGCTCGGGAAAGGGAAGTTTGGGGTCCCCTGCTGGAGCTGCTACCCCCACGACCCGACCCAAAATACATGTTTTTCTTTGTATGTATGAAGACTTTAGTTTGATGTGAATGATACCAGTGGAACATGATTTATCCCACTGATCGTCACTGTGATTATTTTACTTGTGATTTTGCATACATTTTGCATACATTTGAGATATATATATATAACCGGAAAAAATATTAGTCTTAAAATAAAACAGACTTGCTCAGTTCACCGTGGTCTTCTTTTAACAGCTGGTGTTTTCTCTCATTAGTTAAACATTTCCATAATGTTAACAGCCAGAGAGAGTCAAAGGCCTCAGTGCTCGGCACAAAGCCATTCAGATACGTTTATCACAGTTCTCTGTGATGTAACAATTCCAAATTTTATTGTATAATGTATTGTCTTAGAAATAATTGTGATTAACAATATAATTGTCTCTTTCAGTCAAATTAAAAAATATTTATTAATGTATTTATTTTTCAAACAAATAAAGTTTTGAATGAATCCCAGGATACATATTTTGGTTATATCCCTGTTATGTGACCCAGATAATGTAATAACACAGGTAAACCACTATGAAGTAAACCACGCCTCTTTGTTATGATAAAACATTGTATTTTTTTCTTCAATGAACCTAACATTTGACAAAACCACCAGCAGTCCCTTAGGACCTCAGCTAATGTTGGCAATTATTTGCGGTTAAACAAAGAAAACGGCGATTATGTAAAAATATTGCGATTAGACAATTATGTAATCATTGTTACAGGCCTACCTTGAAGAGCATATAACTTGAGGACAGCGGCTCCACAGAATCTCCTGCAGACGGGTGGGAGGGGGAGGATGAGGGTGGAAGGCCCAGACACTCCTCCAGAGTTCCCCCTTCCTCCCCTCCCCGGTCTCCCCCCTGGGCCTCCTCGTCCTCCAGGAAGCCGGCCTCCAGAGTGGGAGGACCCAGGATGGGATCCGATTCATTGAACATGTGGTGAGCTGGACTGGAGTGGTCCGTGCCATCCCAGGGAGCCTGCAGGGGCAAAGGGGATGGATGCGTGAAAGATGATGATGCACACAAACGTGGATTTGTCATCATTTTCTCACGTACCACAGACTAAACCAGGGGTAGGCCACCTGCAGCTCCACAGTTTACAGACTAAGCCAGTGGCTCCCTGTGGCTTTGACAAAAAGTTAAATGGAAATGAATAATAGTTATTTTTTTAACATTTTAAATTTAAAGGTGCCCTGCCACACAAAACCGTTTTTACTTGTGTATGTTAGGTCCATACGTGTTTGTGTTATGTCGTGAATGTGAAAATGAACTGCTACCTCCTCTGTCAGCTCTAGCCGTTGAAAAGAAATAAGCGGAGAAATCAGGCCAGTTACAAAAGCTGGTCAGTCTGACGTGGTGTTGCCTGAGCTCATTACTATTCATGAGGTCGCCCAGTGGCGCTGGGTAAAGGATGCTGATAGCCAGGCTCTCATTGGCTAGTTGTTAGCCAATCAGAGTCAAGCAGCTAAGCTCGTTGAATATTAATGAGAACTGGCACAAATCGAGCAGAGTCTTCCTGCAGGCTTTCTATTCCACGCTAGAATGGCTTGAAACAAGGTAACCAAGGCATTTTTTTCCCACAAAAAATGTTACAGAGTCCATGGTAGAACTTCAGACATTACCACAAAGTAATGAAATACGTGTGGGGCAGGGCACCTTTAATTTATTATTGTTGCAGGCCTAAAGTGATTCTTACATTCTCCATTTAGGCTACATATTAAATTCAGGCAACTAAAATGTGCGTCATAGCCTACAAAGCCAGGCACCTTATCCTCTAAAATGTTGAGTTTCCATAGACTAGATATGGGTACAAAACCAAAAAAAGAAAAGAATGAATGAATAGTGCGTAGACAGATTCATTTGCTTTAACCGCCAAAGCTGATGGCTTACCGCTCTGCATGATCTGCAGCGAAGAATTGGCAAGCATCAAAAAATGTATTATAAAAGACATTTCCAGATCAAGCAGATCATTTGCTTAAGTACTCAGCTGGGTATGAGAGAAAGAGAGACTTTCAGAAGTGGACCAGAGCAAATGTACTTTGAAGAATTGGATCAAATCTCCAAACTCCACTACTGCTGCTGCTGCTGCTAGATTTGGAAATTGTGATTGTTCAGAGAATTAAAGAGATGCCTCTCCGCAAAGACCGTCAAAGACACGGCCATAAAAACTGCAACAAACATCACCATATTAATACATGCTCACTTAGAACCATTAGTAATGTTGACAGGCTAATTGACACTTACATCAGGACCAAAACCTCACGCCACTCATGTTTAATATGTTTGTTATGTATGCACCATTCACCAAGGCAAATTCCACATTAAGTGTAACTTGTTGTGGCAATAAAACCTTTTCGGATTCCGATTCTAAATGAACTGCGTTACCTTTATTATTAGAATTGAATATGTTTGCGGCTCCAGACAAATTTCTTTTAATTTCTTTGGGTCAAAAAACGGCTCTTTTGATTGTAAAGGTGGCTGACCCCTGGACTATACGAATAAGGAGAATACAGATTTAAAGCACAGTGTGTACCTGTAACTGATCCAGCTCCACTGATGGCGCCATCAGGCCCGTTTCCTCTGAGGAGCCCTGCTCACCTACAAGCACGTCACTCCTTAGTTTCAAATCGAGGTCCGTTCCCCCCACGCCATACGAGTTGAGCATGCTCTGGCCTCCCGCGGCCGAATTGAACGGGAAACCGTTGAGGGCGTCTTTGGACGCCTTCCCTCCGTGTAGGGCATCTGCAGACAGGGGGTCATGCTGCAGCGCACCCAGCTCCAGGGTGTCATCCAGAGGGGGACAGTCGAGGAAATCTCCCCGGGAGCCAGGAACTATTCCCAGACTGGGGGAGGCAGAATTTTGGGCATCCAGCGGCAGAGGGTGGAGGTGAGGGTGAGAGGAGGACGAAGAGGAAGGAGAAGGAGCCGATGGAGGCACAGAGTGATGCTGGTGGTGGTGAGAGGACTGGTGGGGATACTCGGGGGGCTGAGGGGAGTGGCGACCCAGACCCGAATCATACAGGCAGCAGTGAGGAAGAGGCAGCTGCGGATTAGACGAGGACGATGAAGAAGTGATGCTAGAGTGAGTCACCAAGCCCGGGTGGTGAGGGTGGTGGTGGCTCTGGGGATGAAGATGAGCCGGGTGCCCCCTGACGTAGTTCCTGTGAGCTTCCAGGAAGCTCAGCTGGGGGTCGTTCAGGATGTAGAAGTCGGTGCGGCTCAGGCCGTGGCGCGCCGCCCCGATCAGGAGGTCACGGTCGTGTTTGCCAGACTCCCACCAGACTGGAAGGTAGAGGGAGGGGCGGCACAGCTGGAGGCGGGCCGAGAGCAACGGGTGACGGAGAACCTGAGGGAAGGAATGAGTTCGGAGAGCAGGAAGGCACAAGGTGTGAGTGTAAAATATCAGAGATTTAAAGAATAAATGTAAAGTTCCATGAAATCTATCAACACAACACAGCCCTAAGAAGCTTCTTTCTGTTTGCTTTAACCCCTTGAACCCCAGGCTTCCCCCCCCCCCATTCCCTTATTCCCTTTATGTACTGGCTCAGTCACAGTTACAACATGACTTACAGGGTTTCTGAAGGTTTCACCAAGTCAAATGGAAGACTTTTTAAGAACATTATGAATGAAATTTAAGATCTATACAATGACATTAAAAGAAAAAAACGTCAGATGTCTGAGTCCGGAAACATCGTCTGAAACAATTTACCGATGTCCTCATTCATATTATAGGACTGATGTCTAGTTACCGTGTGGAGAACCCGAGCACCTCCGCTCTTAGTGTTGGCTCGGATCCAAAAGCGATACAGAGGTCCCTTACGGGAGTTGCGAAGCTGCTGTGTGGGTCTTGCCTAGACAGTATATTAAGGCCTGTTTAAAATGATTTAAAGCTAAAGTGCGTCGCTTCCGTCTCCCCCAGGAGGAATTCTAAGTAATGACAACAACGCTGTTGGCGCATCCAAATGACACCACCCCCACCCCTCCTCTACACAGTTGCTAGTAGCCAAGGAGGACACGGAGGATTAAAAACACATGATGGACTCTTCAGAAGAGGTCATTATCTTCACTAGAACTACACCATTTTGTAAACATAGCAAGCATGCAACGTTGTATGCACACTGAAAGTTTTGGTCTTTTTTTGCATGCATGTTCACAGGTTTCCAAGACACAGCAAATAGCTGAATAAGAATAGATAGTGTCCATTAATATATGAACCCCCCCCGGTGGCCTCAAAGTTTAAGATGTCGACCATGAACCGTGTCCCTAGTTCCCCTCATTTCCTGGCATCTCTCTAGTGAAGACTGATAATAAATATACATAACATCTTATTGTTTACTTACTCATTTGCTTTTAGGATGAATATGTTTTGAGCACTGCCAGCACAGTTCCCATCATGCCTTGGGTGATGCAAACAGGGTACAACGAGTTAGCTGCACCTGAGCGCCAACTTTTAGCCTGACACTGTTTACATTTTGGAGAATCTGAGGCACTGCACTGAAACTACGAATGTACAAACAACTGGATCCCTTTTGTAGAAAACTAATCTTAAAAAATGATTATTATGCAAAATATTAGGGTGTAGGAAGTTTTTTTTATATGAATTATAGATAGATTTATGGATGTCTATCTTCACCAGACTTTGTAGTTTTATTTATGACACTAGAAGAAAGGAGCTACTTCTGACACAACACGCATCGATCAGAAGCTTCAGCTAAAAAGCCGAGAGATAAATAAGGTTCATGTGCATCCATCAATGCACTCTGCTCTCTTGTGTTGAAGATGAACTTTGAAGTCAATTTTTCTGAGTCGCAAAAGTGAAAACTGGTATTAATGATGAAGCTTTGTTCCTACAAAGAGCCCACCTGCTCTCTGATCTTCCGGAGCAGCTCGATGCGGTATAAAGTACGGGCAGCTCTCTCTTCGGTCAAAGGCTCCACCAGCACAGCGGGATCCACCAGCCCTGAAGGAAACCAGAGGGAAGGCCAGAGGGAGGGAGGGAGAGAGAGAGAGAGAGAGAGAGAGAGAGAGAGGGGGAGAGAGAGAGTTAACATTGAGCAGTGGCAGTGAGACGCGTGGAGAAGGTAGGTGAGATGCAGAGATGAAGGTAGTGAGAGAAGTAACTTCAAGTGTGTTTGTATGTGCAGGAGTCAGCCCTGTCTTTGAGTGTGATGTACATCCTCCTGTCACCAATCAGAAAAATAGTTTCCAGATCCTGATGTTTTTTTAACATTAAAATGTGCAATTTGTGGCAAATAAAAACACAGTTTAAATTCATTTCACAGGTCACATTTATGATGATACACATTTCACATGTTGTAATATGTCCTTATACTGATTAACATTATTTATTTATTTTTTAAATATTTTTCCCATTTGTTTAGCGAGTTTGGGTCTCAACTGAATGTACTGAACTGTAAATGAACTGTCAATAAAGATCACCTGAATCCTCCCACCAGCATGGGGCAGTAATGTTCCCCAGGAACGAGGTCCCCAGGAGGGACATGAGGGCTGCAGCTACACCCCAATGACAACATTAACTTGTAAATAATAATGCAGTGTTGGACTTGTATTTATGATGTAAAAGAAAAACGGTGGCTATTAAAACAAAGCAGGAAGCTCGATGGTGTTTTAAGCCCCCAACGTCGCATTCCAGGCAGCTAACCTTAACCCTAAACATAACCATTGCCGCGCTGCCTGGAAGGCGACGTTGGGGGCTTAAAACACCAAACAGGAACCCTGAGCTTCCTGTTTTAATAACCACATTAACATGGTAAATTAAATCAGCAAAGTTTCTTCAAGTTCAGGCCATGCCCGTCATGTTTAAATAGCACGTGACCACACGTGCGCGCACGCACACACACACACACACACACACACACACACACACACCCACACGGGCTAAAGGATTAATCGTTTTCAAATCGAAAGCCATTTGAAAGAATGTGATTAGCTAATCGTGAGGACTGCTATTCATCGACTGTGAATTTGTAGGTGAATGTTTGGTGTAACATTTGGTTTAACATTACTTATTCCTCTTTTTAGTATTATATATATATATATATTTTTTTTTTTTTTAAAGATAAATGCTGGAATAATGTTACATATCCCTTTTTTATTACTGGAAATTCATTTCAATTTTTTCTATACTGTATTTTTTTATACCTCTTTATTTAAAGAGTAAGCTGCTAAAATCTGCTGCTGGATATCTAATTTCCTTGCGGGAGTCATCCCAAAAGGATCAATAAAGAGAAGTCTAAGTCTAAGTATGTTCTTCGCATTAAAAATATAGTTTGATGGCGTCTCATGTTCTAATGTTCCATGACATGTTTTATCTGTTATACAGACAATATTGAACTTTAGCCAAACTTTAAATAAAAATTGCAAATCTAATCGTAATCGCAATATCTGGCAGAAAAATCGCAATTAGATGGTTTCTTAAATCGTTCGGCCCTAACACACACATGCACACTCGCTCAATACCTTCTTCCTTCCTTGGAGGCAGTTTGCAGGCCGTCCTACACATGTTGACGAAGGAGTTGAAGTATTTCTCCAGACTCTCGTCCGTCTTCCTCTCCAGTCGGGCCAGCGCTCTGAACTGGGACCAGTCGAAGGACTTCCTCTCTGGGTCGTACACCACCCCGAATGATGACACGGTGCGGTAAAAATCAGCTTGCTCTCGACGAGTCCACCTAAAACATGGACAGAAGGGCAGATATGATGTTTCAAGTATCATATTCATGAAGTGGACAGCGATGCTGAAGGTTTAGATTAGGATTGTTTAAGGAGAGCAGCAAGCAAGCAAAGTTCATCAAAATGATGATGGAAGATGGAATGCCTGCACTTCAAGACAACCTGCCGTACTTACATATAGGTTATACAAAGATGCCACAAGAGGTTGTTTTGAATACAAACATTTACAGAACTCCTGCCTTGTAAAAAAGAAAAGAAAGAAAAAGCATATTTGTAGCCTTTAGGCTTCTACCAATTACCCAGCTTAGTCTTTAAATCCAAAACTGGTTCCAAGAGGTTTGTGTTGCACTATTGAAAGATGTCTGAAGGACATTTTGTGGGTTAGGGTTAGGATCATTGTGGTGCTGCAGAGATGTTTTTTCTGGGATTTGGGGTGTTATTTTGTATCTCTGGTGCTTCCACACGCATACAAACTTTGAAAAAAAAAAAAAACATCCATGCTGTTTTGAGTGAGATACGGGTTTCTGAATGTCTTCTGCCTTCAGTCTCCGGGTCAGCTGTTCAAAATCGGCAGGGCTTTCTGCATCACTAGCCTGCTACAACACACACTAGTTCACCATAATCTACAAAAGAACTACTTACATGTCCCTGTTCTGCAGGTATTCCACACAAAGTTGGAAGTGTGCCCTCGATAGAAGAAGTCTCCCGGCTAATCCTGCCTTGTACTACTGAAGTTGTAGAAACAAACAGCTAGCTAGATGATGTGATCTTACCTAGCTACTGCACATGTGCGACTGCCAACAGTGAGAGGTCTCACTCTGTAGCTAAAACAGAGACCTGAACACAGGGTGAAAAGAGGAGCTGCAGCAATGTGCAGTACAACAAAAATATGGTGTTTTTTTTTTTTTTTTTATTAAACCATGTAAACCTATTCTGATACAATCTCAAATTACAATTATGATCCTGAAAATGAGCATAATATGAGCACTTTAAAATATTTTTCAATGAAAATTAGAATAATTATAGAAAAATGATCATTCCCTCCAATATCTTAAATCATATCGCATTTGCAATATCAGTCAAAATAATCGCAATCGCGATATTTTCTTCATATCGTGCAGTCCTAACACTGATACAATATTGATCTTAAAACAGCTGATACTGATAGTATGGAGTATGTCCAACATGGTTACCTTCTCTGCCACTCCAGGAACAAGGGGTCGGGTTCCGTGGCGACCACCGAGCACCGCCTGAGCTCCTCGCCCAGCTGCCACGCCAGCGGCCCGGCGGCGTGATGACTGTGAGAGGCTCCGGCCCCTCCCATCCCCATGCCGACGAGGCCATCGTGGAGCAGGAAGTCGTGCCGGAGCAATGGCTCGCGGCGCAGCGTGAAGCGCTGGTAGGCGGTGATCAGGCGGCGTAAACGGGCCGTCAGGGCGGGGCCGGTGGGCCAGAGGGGCCGGGCTTGGACCACATGGAGAGACGCCACCCCAGTCCCTGTTCCCGTTGTCGTCGTGGTGACCAATGTCGCATCCTGGGCGCACAAGTCACCTGACATCTGGGAGTCTGTGGCGGATAGAAATGATGTTTCTCAGAGTCAGGGATACTGGGAATGTTAAGCACATTATTACATCAAAGGTAATACAAGGAATATGTGAAGTTTAAAAATCCATTCTACAGAAGGGCTGGGTATTTTTCAAAATCCTTTAATACCGCTACCTATAAAATAATAGTTTTGGTACCTAAACAATACTTTTTCTGATGCCTTACTTTTAAAAAACTAGACATGTTTTCCTACAATCTCCTTTTTTATATTTAACACAATAAGCCAAAACCTGTGTCTTAACACAAAGCAGCCGTAAAAGGACTTTTTACTCCTACATTTCCTACAAAAGTAGCGCAAGTAAACAGGACTAAGAATTTAGGTTTCTCTTTGTGAGAGGTTTAAACTCTAAAACATAGAATCCAGAATGTATTAAATAAAAGATTTCATCCAGCTTGGATTTGAACAGATCCTGAAATTCTCACTATAAACTACAGAACTAATGAGCTAGAAATTGCCAATAACAGATCAATCAAATAGGTAGATTGGGCTCTATTACCTACAGCTGGCCTGAGGTTTTAAAATGTGTAATGTGTCCATCTTTGAAACTATAAACTCATACTCAAAGTACATTTTTGTATGCTTTGAATACGAAAGAAAAGGTTGAAAGAACACAGACGACTTTTACAATATTACTGTATCTGTTATGTCCCCTCATTTACACCAGAACAGTGGGTAACAAGGTATTTGTATCCAAGTGTTGATGTCTTTCTCCAGAGTGCCATTTAGCAATTACAGTAGATGGCCATTAAATGTACCCACTGAGACAGGGAAACTCATTTTAACCGGCAAGCAGCAGTGAAAAGAAGACTTCAGCTGAAAGGTGAAATGGGTTTAGATATGAACCGTCATGGGGGAAGCACCTCTTGGACTTAATGGAGGCGGAGATGGAACCCAGTGGAGAGAAATCATATCATTATTGTCTAAAGGGTCGTCGGACTCATTAGAGAAAAAAATAATGATTCAGAAGAGTTGAAATTATCACTTCAAATTACCTTTAAGACCTGCAAATGCCAAGACATTATACAGCTGGCGAATGGGCATGTATTCATGCGTAGGGCTGGGTATTATTCAAAAATATTCAATACCGTGACGTCTATACCGGTTCCTAAACAATACTTTTTTCAATACCAAATGTATATAAAAAGAAAAGAAATTACAACATTACGGCACAAATCTTTTTATTTATTTTTCAGCTCCTATTGTGTGAGCCCCGACTCTGTGTAACGTAGTAGTTTTTCCTGCGTGTCTCTACGACATGTAGCGTTAGACAGCCAATCAGCAGCTTTATTAGATCTCGGTAGAAGCATGCTGTATGCTATAATGGAAATGTACTAATCTACTAATCTGTTATACTGTTGCTTACTCTTTCTTCTGAATCTGCTGTTTCTACTCCTATACAAATGTTTCAGACGAAATGTCTAGACAGGATGTTCTGACGTATGCATGCACTTTGACCCTGTTCACACCTGGAGGCGTCAGCAGAGCTGGTTCAAAATAGTCCCCCCCCCACCAACCTTTGTTTGGCCTTTCAGTTCTGCCACAACCCTGCCTGTCCTGAAGTACATAAGTACCGAAAGCTTTATTTCAGATCTCACCTATGTATTAGAATTTCTACCACAATGCTTACTGGCTCACTGACTCTGATAAGATTTACTCCTCAGGTATTGAAATTGGGTATTGAATGACGAGGCACTTTTCGATAATCGATACTAAGGAGGATATTCGGTCTGTGCCGAAAAAGTATTGAATCCGGTATACAGCCCTATACATGTGTGTTTATAGATCTTAAAGTGCTCATATTATGCTTTTTTTTCCCCTTTTTTGTATTGTGTTATATATCCTTTTTTGTGCATGTTATAGGTTTACAAAGTGAAAAAGCCCCACGTCCACCCCAAAGGGACCTACCATCTCTCCATCTCCAACAGAAAACACTGTTCACAAACTGCTCCAAACAGCTCTATTGTAGTCCAGCCTTTACTTCAGAGACAAACGTGCGTCACTTTGTAACACACGTTATAATGCTCGCCTAGCTGCTAGCATGGCACGCCCTCATGCTCTGCTTCTGACTGGCTAGTAGTCCTTACCTAGGTACCGCGAATGTGCGACTCCCAACAAAGATGGAACAGAAGTGAGATGTCTCACTCTGTAGCTAAAACAGAGAGCTCAACACACAGAGTGAAAAGAGGAGCTGCAGCAATGTGCACTACAACAAAAATATGGTGTTTTTTTGAAAATTAAACCATGTAAACCTATTCTGGTACAACCTCTAAATACAATTACGAACCTGAAAATTAGCATAATATGAGCACTTTAAGTGTTAAAGATGCTTCTCTGCGCTTGTGGAGGACGCATACTGTGTAGTGACTTGTCATTCTTGATATTACCAAATGTGTTTATGTAAGAGCAGTATGTGGGCGGTGTGTCTCACCTGGACCGGTGCTGTCAGGCTTGTCAGAGGTATCCGTGCTGGAGCAGGTTTCCTCTCCCTGGGAATTCAAGACGCACACAAATATTACCAAAGAGAAAACATCCATACTATCATAATACAATATCATGAGAGGAAAAACAATGACATTAAAGTTATGGCCCAGCTCTACCATTTCCTCCAAAAAAAAAAAAAAAAACATTCACATATTATAAGTAATGGTTTCAAAATGAGAGGAAACGTAAACCCATTATTATCGTAACCCTTGTGTTGTCTTGCTAAGTCCTGGATCTTCACAATCCTACCTACAGCACCTTTAACTTCAAACAGCTTAAATTTGCAAATTAAATATTTTTATTTCGTTGTTTTCAACAATTTAAATGGTGATCAACTACAAAACATTTGTAAAAGTCATGATTAATATTACTTTTATATTTACGGTTAAGACTAACCCTGTTCTGGTATTAAAAGTGTTGTTTTGTATTAAAATGCATCATTAACTCTACACAATTGTTTTTACAGTACCCAGAGGCCACACGGGTCTGTTGCCCATCAACACGGAAAGATCCAAAACATTCAAAGGCAATTTCAACTATAACCACCAAAAAATTTGACTTTTTATCCCAAGGGACTCCGATTAGGAAAATATTGTACCCATAAAGGAATCTTAGGTTGACAGAGAGAATAAAAGAAAGAGAGATAATGTTGCTCTTCACCTTGCTGCTCTCGTCTCTGTCCTCCCCTCCGTCAGCTTTGCTTTCACTCTCTTCCTTCGCCTCCTCCGTTTTGCACACACTGACAGAAGAAACGACAGAAAGAAGGGAAAAAAGCTTTAATACCTCAGACAATGTCCTATGGAGCAATGTCATGTTTGACTGAGGCCAACAAATGTAAGGACAGAATTAAATGGGATAGAAAACAGCAAGAGTCCACACACACACACACACACACACACACACACACACACACACACACACACACACTAGCTGTGTTCGAAAACCGATCCCTATCACGGAAATAGTGCACTGTATAGTTTATTAGTTTATAATGTTGTGGACAGTCCC
This sequence comes from Sander vitreus, assembly GCF_031162955.1. Lineage (NCBI taxonomy): Eukaryota > Metazoa > Chordata > Actinopteri > Perciformes > Percidae > Sander > Sander vitreus. The sequence goes on from NC_135858.1 coordinate 28,868,689, forward strand.
CTTTAATTCACTGTACAGTAAAAGGAGCAGCTTTAGCCTCTACGGCTAATGTCCAGCTGTAGTCCCCGGCCAGCTGACAATAGGCATCCTAAAATACAGTGGTTAATTAAAATAAATTACATTACATCTATAATGACAGCAGACCTAGGCAAAAGGGATTAAGCCATACAAACAAGTGGCACACAAACAAGCAAGCACAGATGATGGCTAATGCATCAAGCAGTTAATGCAGTAAAAACAATACAAAGGAGACGACAGAAAGGTGTGTTCACCATTTTGTACCGGTGTTCAAATTCTCCGGGGTTCATTTCATTCACTATATAGTCCACTATAAAACTTCCCCACAATCCACAGCTAATTTGAGCGTGCATACGATGTACCCTACATTTAACTCCCGTATACCACAATGCAACGCGGTCATGTTTTCCTGGAGGAGAAGAAGCAGAAGCAACTGCGGAAACTGAAATGGAAAAATGGAGCAGGCTTTTGTTTCTAAACAGTGGAAATGTAACATACATATATATACACACATATATATATATATATATATATACACACACACACACAACCTTTTACTTTCCTCCTGGGTGCTCGGTTTGTTTCAGGGACGTATTCAAAGTATTTTTGTTTCAGTTTGTTTACATGATGCTGGGCGCGCCCGCCTCCGTCACACAAATAAGTCACGCAACGATGTGTTTTGTGGCTGAAATCTGGTTTGGTCGTTCCCTATATAGTTCACTATTTAATTAGTCTCGCTATACCAGACCATCCACACGCTGTGGAGCGGAGGAGGGTCTGGAAACTCCACACAGCATTCCAACGGCAACCGGCCGGACAGTCGGGTAAGGTAAGATACCACCAGCGGCGACACCCAGACATCCCGGGAAGGGATCTCTTTGGCGGGCACGCGTCCGCTGACTCAATCCCCCCGAAGGCGGTTCTCTTGCCGGTTCTCCCTCCTCCCCGTTGGTAGGACTGGAGCTCAAAACAGCAGAGGATCACGGAGCCCCGCCACTCGGCTGTCTCCGTTCCAGAAGGGTAGCTCCGCACCTGCGGTTCTTCTCCTCCGTGGCTGTGAGGAATGCTGGTGCTTTACAGTTATTAACCATGTTATTAATTAGTCTATGTTCTGCTTGTGAACCTTGTGTCGCAGGTGGCATTGACTACATCAGTTTCGCTCTTGACCCAATAGCAACAGCTCTTAGAGGGCGAAGCCTATACGAAATAGAACCAGAGTTACGTATTGTAACTCCAGATTCTATGAGTATAGGCATAGCCCTCAAAGATTCAGGCCACCTGCTTCACCAACGTTGGCTGAAGAAAAATGCTGATGTTGGGAGCAGATCTCTGGTCACGCAACTGTGATATACAGTAACTGCGGAAGTAAGAGAGGCCCGGTGCAGGGCACAAAGGCGCGAAAGAAATCTTCACGACTGCGCATGCGTGAAGGGATAAACCCAATAGCAACAGCTCTTAGAGGGCTATGCCTATACTCATAGAGTCTGGAGTTACAATACGTAACTATCGTTAACCATAGTCCTCATCAATCCACCAGAGTTTAGAATTACAACACAAAGAAAGAGGAAGGTAACGGACATCGGCGAAAATACATGCATCCGGCGGAATTTCCAGCGGTACCAGAGCAATCCTGGAAGTGGAACGTCATGTACATATAGACTACTATTTAATAAACACTATATAGGGAATAGTGAGTGACTGAATGAGGGAAGACAAACTGAGTTTTCTTGATGTCTGACTAAAGATAAAATAGAACAGAAAACAAGTCATGACTGTAGAACAAGAAAAAGCTGTTATGATGCAGAGATGCAACAAACGAGGCCTGTCAAAACACGACCCGTCAAAATGTGATCAGAGGTAAAGAAAATGGATTCAATATGAGACAAGAGAGCGCACGGTGCAACTGCCGGGAGGAAGAATTTTCTGAGGCACCAAAAAAATGTGAAGAGGAAAAGTTTTCAAGCCAATAACGGAGCAGCTCAATTTGACAGCACATCTACATTTGGCTGATGGCAATGTATGAATGAAAGGGCCAAAACAAAACAAACACAAGCAGCCTCTGTGTTATTCTGCCTCAATAACAGAACACAATATTAACCGAACAGGAGAAGGAGGAGGAGTTCAAACAATAACCAGAAAGAAAATAATGCTACATCAACGTGTTTGTGAGGTATACAGGAAGCCCAATTCAAGACATTTCAGTCTCAGTTAAAGGTGCTCTAAGCGATGTCGCGCGTTTTTTAGGCTACAACATTTTTTGTCACATACAGCAAACATCTCCTCACTATCTGCTAGCTGCCTGTCCCCTGAACACACTGTAACACACACACACACACACACACACACACACACACACAAAACACTTCTTGTGAACATTTTATGCAGGTTTTGAGCAGCCACATTTATTGCACCGCGTCCTCTGTGTGCACAAATTCATCCGTCTGCCTATTTATTTATTTTCCCTTTTCTGCTCGAGTCCTCATTAAGACCAAGAGAGTGGATCACATCACTCCAGTTCTGAAGTCTCTACACTGGCTTCCAGTGCCTCAAAGAATTGATTTCAAAATACTTTTGCTGGTTTATAAATCACTAAACGGTTTAGGGCCAAAATACATTTCTGATCTGCTACTACACTATGAACCACCCAGACCTCTCAGGTCGTCTGGGACAGGTCAGCTTGTTGTCCCCAGAGTCAGAACTAAGCAGCGTTTAGTTTTTATGCTCCACATATCTGGAACAAACTCCCAGAAAACTGCAGGTCTGCTGCAACTCTCAGTTCTTTTAAATCAAGGCTGAAGACCTATCTTTTTGATGTTGCCTTTCTTTAAATAACTGTTCATTTCTTATACTGAAGCTGCATTGCTGACACTGTATAACAATCTATATAAGCATATAAACAGAAATTCCTATTTGATCTGCTTTTATATTTTTAACGGTTTTAACTGCTCTTTAATGTTTAATTTCTTTTACTGCACTGTAACTTTTATTCTCTATGTTTTTCTCTTTAATTCGTTTTCATGTAAAGCACTTTGAATTGTCCTGTTGCTGAAATGTGCTATACAAATAAAGCTGCCTTGCCTTGTCCTGTTTCAAACCTGTGTTGGAAGCCTGCAGCGTTCATATTTGGGTACTATAAGATTTTCCTGCCTCGCTGTCGCCGTGCTCAGCTGGGAACCGCTTCAAGTTGAACAGGTAATAAAGCCAACGACAACTTCCCTTTCCTTCAGGAAGATGATCAAAGCTTGGCGTGTGTCTCATCGTCGTAGCTCTGCTGTCAGCTGGAGCAGCAGCACCCGGAAAATACATTTCCCACACTATGCCGACGCTTTGCTCTTTTTCGTTGGCTCACGCTCTCTGCCAATTACCCCTCTCTGGCTTTTGTCAGTATACTGTAGGTTTCTTCCCGCAAGACTTCTTGCAAGTACAGTGAAACGAGCAGAAAAAATGACTTGTGAGGATGGAAAATTTGCCTTTGCATATGCCTTTTAGAGTTCAGTGGTAGCTGTGGTAGCAAAAATCAAATACTTTACGGGAAAAAAACACCTGCGTGTACCTGTGTGTCAGTCTGTCATCTATATAAATGTATCTCTTTCCCCATTCATAGCTATCATTAAAGCACAATCTAGTTGTTATCGACATAACTAGCACTATGTCGCCCTTTTGCATGCATTTCTATTTGTTCCTCGCGCTCAGTATGTCAAGCAGGTGTGTGGGCAGAGAAGTGGCAGCATTGGTAAAAACAAACTGTTACTGAAAGGTATGTAAAAAATGGTTTTAAATTAAAGCAGTTATTTAAAATGTTCACATTTTACGGTCATGTTTTATTTACTTTTACCATTATCTTTGATAGTCAACTATATTTTTCCACTGTAAAACATACTGCCTTACTACAACTCTGATGCATTGACAAACATTTTTATAATTATTTGTGTAAAAAAAGAATATCATCTGATATACTATACATGGTTGTTTTTTTCTGAAATATCACTTTTATTATCATCCTCAAAAATCTACAATAGATAGAGGGGCTGAAGTCAAACACTTTTGCTGTTCTTACTCTTATTCACATTTTTCGTTATGGAGAAAACATTAAAAGGGAAGAAAATGTATTTGAAAAAGGGGGAACCCATTCATGTGAGATTGGCATGTCTGTGTACATAGTCTTTTAACACGTGTCAGTAAACAGTCCTGTGTGTGCAGGTTTGTCCACCTTTAGGTTTATAAACCCGAGTGCATGTGGGTGTGTGCGTGTGAACATGTTGAGTATTATACCTGTCGGCCATGTCGGAGGCCCCCTCCCCTCCTCCCTGCTCAGCAGACAGCGCGGTGACATCTGGCATCCCCACTCTCTCCAGGAAACACAGGTCTGGATCTGCACGCATGGCGTTGTACCGCTCGTAGCCTGTCCAAGGAAACACACAGCCCATTAACACACAGAACAAAACACACACACACACACACACACACACACACACACACAGTGAATCCAGGGGCAGCTCTGAAGGACTGTTTCCCTGAGAAGAACACACGTGGTCTGTCCTCTTAAAGAACTCTATACAAAAGCTGTGGCCGTCCCATTGACTTCCTATGGGGAGAGCGGTGCTGCCCAACTAGGCGCTGCGCTACCCTTGGCGTTGCGCAATGCTCGGAATTGCCGCCGAGCGCTGCGCTCAAGGTTAAAATTATTTCAACTTTGACCTCGTGGCTGCTGACCTTTTTCAAGACGCAACCAATTCCAGAAGCAGTGATGACGCACCACACACACATGAACAGCAGATGCCACATTAATAAATGTAATTAATATTAACATTTATAAAAAAAAAAATTTATAAACGTATATAAATAGTAAGGCTGCTGTCCCGAATACCAGTTTTTGTGCTTGGAAGCTTCGGTACTAATCAACAGCGAATATTACTGCAGGGTTGTGTGGCGGTGGGAGGGTCACTCAAATGGCTTATTTGTGTGACGTCCTGTCATGTTCCTTACGAACCCAATGTAGCACAACATTGTGTGTTGTGCTATTTTATATTTCACAATTATTGTTTTCCATCAGTTCGTTTATACTGTAGATCTCGACATTTCCGACCGCACTTGAGGGCAGCTTCATTTCACAGAGGAAGACAGTAATAAAAGAGACGGAGTGACTTTGTTTAGTCGTTTGTCAAACAGTCAGCTGTTACACAAACTCCTGGGCAGTCCAGTGCTTGCGTTTGGGGTTTCCAAACTGTCTTATGGCAGCGATAGAGGCAGTGGTGTTTCCTGTGTCCTGTACCGCCTCTAAACACACCGACAAGTCTGATCCACGGTTACAAAAGTTGAATCTGTCTCAACTTTATTGCAGTACTGAAGGAAAAAACTAAACAAAAAACAAATTTTCGAATCCCAAGATTGACGATCAAATACCTACCCAACAAATGAATGGAGCTGTAACAATTCAAAATGTTGCTGTACAACTAATTGTCTCAGAAATAATTGCCATTAACAAATATAGTTGTCTCTTTCAGTCAAATTTAGTGTTACTTTTTCCAGAACAGAATCCCAGGATAGATATTTTGGTAATATCACTGTCATGTGACCCAGATAAGGTAGTAACACGCCTCTTTGTTATCATTAAAACATTGTATTTCTTTCTTAAATGAAAATTAAATTGACTATTACCATCAACAGTTATACCCCTTAGGAGTAACGTTAGCAATTAATAGCTGTTAAACAAAGAAACGGCGATTATGTAATAATTGTTACAGGCCTACGAACGAATATCCGAATAGTCGAATATTGGGATCCAGCCCCAGCAAACAGATGTCAAAACATGATCTAAGTGGAAGTTGAAACCAGTCCTCACCGTGTTTGTGGACTCCTATGAGGAGAGATTTGTCAGCTTCTGCATCCCACCACGTAGCTGGAATCTCTATGTAGTCGATGTCGGGTAGTGACACCTCAAGTTTACTGTCAACAAAAACAAAACACGCATGCAAACAATCAATCCGTCAGCCAGCGCTGTCAAGTGTGGAGTCAGGACACTCTGGCTTACTGAAAACACAAGCAAGTAAGCAAGCAAGCAAACACTCAGTCGCTCAATCAGAAATCTGTCAAACGCCATGTTGTGTCTGAGCACTGTGGGTGTCATCCCTGCGTTTTCAGTTCACTGCTAAAAACGAAGAAGCAGGAGGACAAAAGCATTCAAGGGATCAATAAATCTCCACGTCAGTCTCCTGCCAGATTTTGCATCAAGTGTCAGGACAGTTTATCAACAGATCGACCAACCGTCTGATCAAACGGTCTAAAGCCCTATTAGCATGGCACTAGTATTACCAGGAGACCTCATGTGATTTAGAAATGACCCCGTCACGTCTACGTTTCGTGCGGCGCATTCGCCGCAGGATAAGTCTGTATTTGACTAGAATGTACTGATACTATCCCACAGATTTATCTATATTCTTGTAATTTATGTCATGCCTTTGTTGTTTTATGTAGCCAACCTTATGTTTTTATTCAGTGTTTACTTGGGTTCAATTTGTAGATTTTAGGACTCTCTAATTGTAATTGCTCATTATACAGGTGCTGGTCATATAATTAGAATATCATGAAAAAGTTGATTTTATTTCAGTAATTCCATTCAAAAAGTGAAACTTGTATAATGAATACATTCATTCCACACAGACTGATATATTTCAAGTGTTTATTTCTTTTACTTTTGATGATTAGAACTGACAACTAATGAAAACCCCAAATTCAGTGTCTCAGAAAATTAGAATATTGTGACAAGGTTCAATATTGAAGACACCTGGTGCCACACTCTAATCAGATAATTAACTCAAAACACCTGCAAAGGCCTTTAAATGGTCCCTCAGTCTAGTTCTGGAGGCTACACAATCATGGGGAAGACTGCTGCCTTGACAGCTGTCCAAAAGACGACCATTGACACCTTGCCCAAGGAGGGCAAGACACAAAAGGTCATTGCTAAAGAGGCTGGCTGTTCACAGAGCTCTGTGTCCAAGCACATTAATAGAGAGGCGAAGGGAAGGAAAAGATGTGGTAGAAAAAAGTGTACAAGCAATAGGGATAACCGCACCCTGGAGAGGATTGTGAAACCAAAATGTGGGGGAGATTCACAAAGAGTGGACTGCAGCTGGAGTCAGTGCTTCAAGAACCACCACGCACAGATGTATGCAAGACATGGGTTTCAGCTGTCCCATTCCTTGTGTCAAGCCACTCCTGAACAAGACACAGCATCAGAAGCGTCTCGCCTGGGCTAAAGACAAAAAGGACTAGACCGCTGCTGAGTGGTCCAAAGTTATATTCTCTGAAAGTACATTTTGCATTTCCTTTGGAAATCAAGGTCCCAGAGTCTGGAGGAAGAGAGGAGAGGCACAGAATCCACATTGCTTGAAGTCCAGTGTAAAGTTTCCACAGTCAGTGATGGTTTGGGGTGCCATGTCATCTGCTGGTGTTGGTCCACTGTGTTTTCTGAGGTCCAGGGTCAACGCAGCCGTCTACCAGGAAGTTTTAGAGCACTTCATGCTTCCTGCTGCTGACCAACTTTATGGAAATGCAGATTTCATTTTCCAACAGGACTTGGCACCTGCACACAGTGCCAAAGCTACCAGTACCTGGTTTAAGGACCATGGTATCCCTGTTCTTAATTGGCCAGCAAACTCGCCTGACCTTAACCCTATAGAAAATGTATGGGGTATTGTGAAGAGGATGATGTGATGCGCCAGACCCAACAATGCAGAAGAGCTGAAGGTCACTATCAGAGCAACCTGGGCTCTCATAACACCTGAGTAGTGTCACAGACTGATCAACTCCACGCCGCATTGCTGCAGTAATTCAGGCAAAAGGAGCCCCAACTAAGTACTGAGTGCTGTACATGCTCATACTTTTCATGTTCATACTTTTCAGTTGGCCAACATTTCTAAAAATCCTTTTTGTATTGGTCTTAAGTAATATTCTAATTTTCGGAGATACTGAATTTGGGATTTTCATTAGTTGTCAGTTATAGTCATCACAATTAAAAGAAATAAACACTTGAAATATATCAGTCTGTGTGTGATGAATGAATATAATATACAAATTTCACTTTTTGAATGGAATTACTGACATAAATCAACTTTTTCATGATATTCTAATTATATGACCAGCACCTGTATATATTTATTTCTTCTCTCCCTTTCTCTTAGGTGAGCTTCCTTCTATAAGCCCCTAGGGGTTTTCTTATTCTCACCTGCACAATCTATATTATTTTATTGTGTAAACTTGATTTTATTGTGCAAAATGAACAAATAAAAAAAAAAATTCAAATATGATGTCAACACTTTCATTTAAAATTGCCAAAGCAGCCAATATGAACCCAAATCACAGAGATGCACATTCGCAGTGGAGTACTATTATCACACGACCTCCGTGTTTGACCAAATATGGTAGGTAATTTGCGATGCAATTTTGACCATGACAAATTACACACAAGGCAGAGAACTACACGGGATTAAGATCACAGACATCCTCCGCAGTTATTACTATTAACTACTGTAGAGGTAATACTAGTCCTGTGTGAATATTGCTCAATAAAGTTGAATTATACCTGGCTGGTATCCCCTCCTGGGCTTGATTGGCAGCGTCACCCAACACCTCCACCTTTAGGTAGTACAACATCCGCACCCTCAGTAGCACCCTGTCGAGAGAAAGGGGGGGGGGGGGGGGGATTGGACTTTGCATCATTACTGTAATCAGATGCAACTACTGCAATGCAGTAATGTAACGCATTACTGCTGATAACTTACCACATTACAGTTACTAAACATAAAAATGATCGCGTTACTGGTTCATCTGCATAAAGGGAGGATCACGGGAGGCTTGTATCATGTGGAAGCACCGACAGTTTTGTTGTCATTACTTAGAATTCCTCATGGGAAGACAGAAACTACGCACTATAGCTTTGAGATGTCTTTTTAGGGGTGGAGGTATGCCCATTACTTCAAATTAGTTGCCCGAAAGGACAAAAACTTGATTGTAAAGTATAAATTGTCCTCCGGTCACAAACACCTCTCCACCACCAAAAACCCAACATCCAATCTAAGCTAGTTGCTTAAAGTACCCCGGACCCTGAGACGCGGATGAAAAGAGCAGGTTGCCGACACCAGCCAAGCAGCCAGGACTTGACTGTCAACAGCAGGTAAACAAAGCAGAGATAAGTGGGCTTGTGGCAGCATACATAGTGGAGGAAATGTTGCCAATGTTTCCACAGTGGAATTGCCGTCTTTCCGAAACATACTGGGCAAAATACAGATACTGAAGAGCGGACAGCCGCCAGTAGCCTTTTTTTTGACAACTTTTGTGGTGATGTTCACAACGTTGTTGTCAGCTCTGTGGTATTAAAGAGCATAAAAGAGAGATCTTGTGAATGTCCTCATTGTAATAAGGGTTTGTGTTGATCTGGGCATACGTGAGGTTTAACTTTATATTGTTATTTGGCAAGTAAGTTATGGTGCATCTCAGGTGATGTTACAGAGTAATCCAAAAGTAATGTAACTAGTAACGTAACTACTTACTTTCAGCAGTGAGTAAGTAAGTAAAGTAAAGGATTTGAAGTATTTTCTATATGCTAAATTTCGTTGAATTATTTTAGGGAACCCAACATGTCAAGCCCCTTAAGGGGTTTCTGGGTTTCCTTTGCATCTTATCTTTTTTTACTTATTTTGTCATATATGTAACATGTTTTTTTTACATGTGCTAAATAAATCAAAATCATTTGTAATGTAATGTGTAATCCATTACTTTTGAGTAACTAACCTATAATACTAAGCTGTATTCTTTCAAGTAGCTGTTCTGCAGCTCTTACTTTACCAAACTAGTTCAGTTTGTACACATTAAAAAACCTTTAAGACTTAGAACAGATCAGGCTGTTGCATCATCAGGGTTACACAATAGTAGACTTCATTCATTAGAGTTAGTACAGATGTGTGCAAACTGACTTGTTGCAGTGTTGTTTGAGGTGTTTCTTGTAGCTCTCGTCCTGCAGCACCACCTCAGGGTTACAGTGGACCAGCCAGTCAGCGTTCTTCACCTCCGAAACATTCAGCTGGTTCTTCAGCTTCTTCCCCTTCCGACCGCGAGGAACCGGAGCTGATAGACCTGGGACAATCAGGGCATATCCACTTAGTTACTTGCTAGTCTCGCTTTGCCAGACCATCCACACGCTGCAGAGCGGAGGAGGGTCTGGCTAGTCCACACAGCATTCCGGGATGTGAGAGAAACGTGCTCTGGTTTATCGGCATTTCTTTAAACCAATCACAATCATCTTGGGCGGTGCTAAGCTCCGCACAGAGCCGCTGTAAATTAGTTGTGCGAGAGAAAACTCCGATTGGACAGATAGTCTAGCTAGCTGTCTGAATTTACCCTGCAGAGATCTGAGGAGCAGTTAACCATAGTCCTCAGAAATCCACCGGAGTTTAATATTAACAACACAAAGAAAGAGGAAGGGAACGGACATCGGCAAAAATACATGCATCCGGAGGAATTTCCTGCGGCACCGGAGCAATCCCGGAAGTGGAACGTCACGTATATAAACTAGTTACTTGCTAACCATGGCTTTTGTACATACTGAACTACATGCCAGCATTTTATTTATTTTTTTAAACGCAAAACAGAGTGCGAGACAGACAGAGTGGGAGCTTTAAAGTAAAAGGGTCAACCTTTAATCCTACTAAAACATTATAATAAAGGTCAATGGATACAGTTTAATTTAATACAGTGTATTTCCAGGTGTTTGGCAGTTGTACATACTGCATATGTTTTAAATGTAGAAAAAAAGCCTTTAGTGCTGCAGAGGAGGATCTGGCTAGTCCACACAGCATTCTGGGATGGGAGGAAAAACGTGCTCTGCTTTATTGGCATTTCTTTAAACCAATCACAATCGTCTTGGGCGGTGCTAAGCTCTGTGCTGTTCCGGAAAGGAACTTGTTTTGGTGGAACACTTCTAGACTTTCTAAATGTTATCATACCAAATGGATCAAATTCTGATAGTGAAACGAGTCATTCCTTGAAGGGTGTGACGCTCGAAAAAAATGTATCCACTGATTTATCTGTTTCACCATGTAAGTTTAGGCGGAAAAGTCTTTCTGGGCCCCAAGGCATCAGGTGATGGACACTGAAGTTGTAATTCCATTGTTTAGCTGCTAAGTCAAACTGGCTTGAACACTTCCTAGGGGCCAGATGTGGATTCATTTCAATTAAAAATATTGTATGCCTCGGAGGGCAATTTTGCGCGTTATTATGAATCCCACGTAACTCCAAGTCCCGCCCTACGAAGCAGCTCGATTGGTTGGGGTTAGGCATTGACCTTGAGTGGTTATGGTTAGGATAGCCGATTGGTCAGGGGATAGGACCTGAACAACTCGGGTTACGTTACCTTGCGTAAGTGTGGACGCCTGGCCAATAGTAGTATGTGAATGCTATTAAAGCCTAGAAGTTGCGTGGGTTCCATAATAATGGCAATTTTGCAGTTTATAGTAGTACAGGAGAAAAAATGTAAAACTGCATGGATAAGCCATACACATTTTACTAGTATAACACGTAAAACGCAACAACAACAAAAAAAAAAGCACCACGATAACAATGACATGACAACGATAATATTAGTGCAAAAATAAACTGTACACATTGTTATCTCTGGTCCTGCTGCATCGATTTGGATCTTTTCTTTTTTCTTTTAAACTATCCATCATGTGTTATAGGAGAGCAATGCTAAATGTGTGGAGTACTCTTTCAATGCTAACTGAAGGGGTGGAGTATGACATCATAGTTATGGGTGAAATGCTAACCAGAGTGATTGAGCAGCGCCTGGTCCTGGCCCTCCTTGGTGGGTGTGATCAGATCCCAGATGAAGCTCTTGATCTTGTCATCGCCTTTGTAGTGTCTCAGGCAGTAGACCAGCAGAGCCCTGCATCACAAAAGAAATATATATTTTTTTTTTTATGTATACATGTTTTTTTTTTCACACTACTCTCATAAAACGATGGCTGTTTGCAGGCGTAGTGTCCAGAGTTTCTGCAGGTTTCGCCAAGTCAAATTTAAGACTTTTTAAGACCATTGTGTAGGGGTGGAACGGTACACAGAAGTCACGGTTCGGTTCATACCTCGGTTGAGACATCACGGTTTGGTTCAATACAATGGAGGGAAAAGCATAACAAAAATGCAGAAGGCACTTTTTTTTTTATTGTGCATGTCTCAGGCTGTACCACCTAGTGTCATACAGTCTATCCCCTAAGCAAGCTGCAACAGCCTTTAGTGTGTAAAGTAAGATGTAAACAGTAAACAAAGAGTACCCCATCATCTCCAGACACCATCTGTAACTTGTAAACAACGTAAGACAATCAGCTATAAAACTGGAAATACAGCATCTCTTATTTATGAAAGTGCAAATTACATATATAAACAATAATAACAACAACAACAAATATGTGGACAGGATGGCATGTTGTAACGAGGTTCGAGCACATGCAGCAAATACTTGAAGCCCTATTTGTATTTAAAGGCTGGTTAAGCACTGTAGCAAGGAGAAGTTGGACAGTTTTCTTTTGTCTCGTTCCAGCGATTGGTACAGCTGGGTGATGGCGTCGGATATGCGTTAGCATGTTAGATGTATTTCCACTCACATACCCAACAACTGCTGAACAACGCTGACACACAGTCCTCGTCTTATCCACCACTCTCACGCCTGTACTACTGTAACTGACCCGAAGACCGAAGTTTTCGAGGCCGGGGCTGCACCAGGAGGGAGGGCATGACACGGGAGGCTCCAGGCTTCATCCATAAAGTCTCAAAGTTTTCCCAAACTTGCGATCTTAAAGAGGCCGGCGGGTCCTCTAACTCTTGTGGGTCGCCACCACTCGCCATACTCGTCCTTTAGTGCTGCTATCTCTGATTCACTCACTGGACCATCAACCTGCAAAAAACTGCATGTAGGCGGAGCTCGGCTAGCTTCAGAGCTAAGGCGGGGCTACAGATTAGGTGTCCCTGGAACCCGCGTATCTAACAGTAGTTCCGCATTACATTAGTAATGTTTTATTTATTTTTATACCGTGTATTCTCCGTGTAAATTCATGTACCGCACCGAGACGCCCATACCGTTTCGGTTCAATACGAATACATGTACCGTTCCACCCGTAGCGGAAACCCTGAGTGTCGGGGCATTACAGCTCAGACAGCCTGGTGTCTGGTTGCTCGTGGGACTTTTAACACGTTTACAAGATTACTAGCAGAAAATGAATTGCCTTACAGTTTCTGTCTCATCTTATCCTTCTATATATTCTATTATATTCTCGTTCTTGTTCACTGATTAAGTTCCTGCTATTCATGTACGTGACCAACAAACTTTGACTGTCTCCTAGTTTAATTTAGCCTTAGCCTTTTCTCTAGCTTAGTGTTAGGAGGAAGCATTTCACTATAAATAACTTTTGATTAGTTGGAATAGATGGCATTGAGTCTATGCAAATCTACTCGGAGATACTTGCTTTTGTTTACTCTGTTGTTTCCTGTAAACTTGTAGAAAAACCCTGGCCAGAACTCATTCAGGTCAGAGAGAGATGAGAATCCTACAGCTTCTTGTGAACTTCTGTCTCCACTGCGCAGCGCATAAAACTCACCTAAACCAGCCACTGAATTGGACCACACACACTCGCTGTAAGTCTCTGTTGGGTAAACGTATACAGAAAGACTTGCTTTCCTTACCTACAGATCACCTCCATGTCTCTCTCTGCCAGGTGCCATTTAAACCGCCCGTGGTTCAGGATGTCCTTCCACCGACCCCATCTAAAAGGACACAGTAAAGAATGGAGAGGGAGGTACAATGTAGATTTGGGAACAAAGGGGAGAGAGAGAGAGAGAGAGAGAGAGAGAGAAATTATAGTAGCAATAAATATATATCTTTTCATCCGAAACGTCAGAAATTTATCTTCTTCACTTCAAACCACTGAAGTTTGCTCTCTTGTACTTTGGCTCATTTACATTCACTGTTGAGCTTGTAACAGACCAACCTTGTAAACTAAAAGATACACAAGCTCACAAGAAGCTGTTTATTGGACTGAGAATTAGCAAGCTGTCATCAGGCAATATGTAAGGCTCTGGCTGCAAGGTGTGAGGGATGTGCGTGTTCATACTGAAAAAGAGTCACTTATAATGTGGTTTGTCATTTTTTTTGCATTATGTTATTTTGTTATTATATTGTATGTTGTATTTTGTTATGCTAGGCTGGTGTAATGCTCTCCAGGTTACTTTCCGCTACTTGTTGGTCTGAGGTGTAAAAGTGCAGCCATGTATGAATGGTTTCTGAACCGTCTCAGGTCGTACCCGAAGATAAGCAGGTTCTTTTCAACCCGGAAGCACTCGGCACGGAGGTACCGCCGGCTGCGCTCGCCTAGGCGGCGAGTCCTGCACGGCCGCTCCTCCGAGTCGCTCTCCAGCTCCGAGAACTCCATCAGCTCGTCGTCCTCGAAGGAGTTGTAGTGACGGGTCTGTTTCCTCACCCGAGGCGTGTCGATCACCAGGGACTCCTGGAGGAGAGACACAAGTAGAACGGTAGTGGAGTGTCAGGGTGTATTCATAACACAGAGGCACAAAAAAACACCAGCATGCACATAACTTCTGTTCACCAGGGGTGTCAATTAGTAGGCCCGCACACACACACACACACACACACACACACACACACACACACACACACACACACACACACACACACACACACGGAATGAAGTTAGTAGCAGTACTTGGTGTGCAATCTGCTTCATTCATTAAGGCAGTCCATCTGTTACGAGGGAGAGGAGAGGAGACAAGGAAAGGATAGAAGGAAGGGAGACAAGGAGATAAAAGGAGTCAAGGAGAGACAAGGAGAGGAGAGAAGAAAAGGAGCCAAGGAGAAGAAACGAGGACAGAGACGAGAGGAGACAAGGAGAGGAGAGAAGAAAAGGAGCCAAGGAGAGGAAATGAGGACAGAAACGAGAGGAGACGAGGAGAGGAGAGGAGAAAGACCATGATTCCTTTACTCTCATTTCGATCCTGCCCTTGTTTACTCTTTACCCAGTTTGGGAGCTCAGCTTAACTTCCTCTCCCTTCCTCCATCTTTGTGTTGACTAACTTGGATCAGATCCACTTTTCTTGAAAAGGCCTTCTGTTGCTCTCACAGCCCATCCATTCCCTGGGTACTCCTCTTTTTTTCCTTTACCTTTGTTCAGCAGTTACAGTTCACTCTTTTTCCCCGTTTACCCTTCTGCGTCCACCTTTCCTTGCTCGTTTCTCTGTCACTTTCTCCACTTTTGTTCATTTCCTTCACACCGTCTTTATTTTCTCTCCTTCTCTTCTAGTGCAATCATCTCCTTTGCTGTCCCTTTTCTTGGAGACTCCTTTACTTCTTTTTGTTCCTTTCCTTCCTCTCCTGATTTTTATTCCTAAATCCGGTCTTCCCTCCATCTCTCTGTACCTTCTCCGATTTGGAGTCGATCTCCACCTCAGCGATCTTGGCCCATTTCTGCCAGAAGTTGGGGTCGTCCAGAGAAATGTCCGTTCTGTTACCAGATGAGATGAAACTGGCCTGAGGAAAGAAAAAACAAAAAGTGTCAGCTTCTGGTTGATGTTAACTGGGTATTTGGCAGATGGCATTCAACCAAATGTTTGGACTGCAGCTGAATTGCTCTCGACAAATATTAAGTATCTTCACATCTGATATTCATGCCAAACTATTTCAAGTATTCCAGGTTTCCTACAAAAAGACTGAAAAAGCATATAGACAAAATAAAACACCATTTAAAGCCAAAAAAAAAACTACCCATCCAAATAAAGCCTTCACTACTAGAGTGCGGATTGGGCCGCATTTTTCTGTCCGAGCCCGACCCGAGCCTTCTCATTTGTTTTCCCTCATACTAATGACACATGTACGTTTGTTTGTGTGGAAAGCCCGCTTTTATTAAGCAACTATAGGAAGGCATTCGGAAATGTCAACAGATGAGCGCATCGGCGCACACGGGGAAACAAGCGCACGTTAACACAGGCGCACACCTACATAAGCTGTTTTAAATTTAAAATGTTCAATGCCGTATCGCGCTGATGTGACCGAGCACGACCCGAACCCCAACATCATTTCTAAATCTCTGTCCGAACCCGACCGTTTCGGGTATCCATCCTCTATTCACTACAACAACCAGTTCATACTGAACATGAGATATACGTCTACCATCTCATTCATAGACTCACCTTACACCACCTTTAGCTTATTCACCGTATCCCCCAGAGTTAGATAAGTCCATACATACTAGAGGTGTAAAAATTAATCAAATAATCAATGCATCGAAACGTGGACGATGCTGCATCGATAATCGGCCAGGCCATAATCGATTATTTCTGTTTAAAATGTAATGTTCCGTTTACATATTCGGTTATGTTTGCACATTCAGGAAGTGCCCTGTGTATCAGTGCTGTAGTTTAATGTATCCAATGTATTTAGAGCACTGCAGAATGTTTTGTTTTTGAAGCTTGAAAAGCTATGAATTAAATATCCTGTATGGCTTGAACAGAAAATCTGTATTTGACGCATCGTGATGCATTGAGATATTGAATCGAAGACATGATAATCATAATCGAATCGGGAGATCATTGAAGATTCACACCTCTAATGCATACCCTTCTCATCTCCGTGCGTGTCGTAACTCTGTCTGACGCCCCCACCGCTAGCCTAGCTTAGCACAGATCCTGGAGGTAACCGGCTCCAACTAGCCTACTGCTCCCAATCAGTGACAAAATAATGCCAACATTTTCCTATTTACATGTTGTGATTTGTATAGTCACAGCGTGTACAAATAACAAGGTCACACGAGACACAGCCATCTTCTAACCGTATACAAACTGGGAACTATATTCTCAGAAGGGAGGCCCCTGAGCAACGCCCTAACCGCCCCCCAAAAGAACGGCCCCAGTGGAGCTGCTCAGTGGCCAGCAGATCAGACTGTGGTTGTACCCGGGCAGCTTCCAGGTATGAAGGTGGAACTGTGTGAAAGTGACAGGTCAACGTTGTAAATGAGAATTTGTTCTTAATCAGTTTACCTGGATAAATAAAGTTTAAATAAAATAAAAATTGTGAGGTGCCTAGAGATTTCCTCCCCTACTCATAACACTACACGGTTACCTTGGATCCATGTATTGTAGTTGTTAGGGGTTTCAGGATTTCTACCTTAGCGAACGTGGACCCTTTCCCTTCAGACTGGATGGTGATGGTCTGAGTTCGTCTCTGGAGTATCTGATCGATGTCTTCCTCACAGAACTTGGAGCCCTCGTCTTCTTCGTCCATCAGTGCTCCGTATGCTCCTTTTTTCAACAAATCCTCCACTTCCAGCTTAGAAAGCTGCTGCACCTGCAACAAGCAGCCACACAGGTTTAGAATGCACGCTCTGTTTTATTCCCAATCTACATGACGGCTTGTAAAGTGTGACAGCTGACCATGCCTGGAGAAAACATACAAAGACACACAGTGCTCCACATTCGGTCAATATACAAAGACGGCTTCTCAACTTCATAGACATAGCAAATATGGAATACTGGGTTGCCAACCAGCATCAGGCGAAAACAGAAAACATATCACACTGGAAACAAGCCATCACAACAATTGTTTTTAATGTTCCCCAGGTCCATGGTGGGAGGGTGGGTGGGTGGGCAGGGATTAGGGGTTCCAAAGGGAGGCGTTCGAGGGATGGTGGAAGGGTGAGGCAGAAATTATTACTTTTATTTTATTTATCCATTTTTATTTTTTTCTTTGCTCAAATTTGTTTTTTTTCATTTGTTTTGTTTTAAACTGTTTTTTTTATTTTTTTATTTAGTCTAATTTATTATTATTATTTATATTGATCAATGCATGTACATTTGTGGATATACTTTATTGGCGATCCATCAACTTGTAACCTCGCCTTATATACTGTTATGTACTAAATACCATTAGAAAATTGATCACATAAAAAAAAAAGAAACAACAGAGCAACATCCTAACAATCCTACAATATGTAAGAATAGTCTCTCACCCCGTTGAGGCTTCCCTTGCGGTTGATGTCCTGGAGGACGGCTTTGTCCAATCCCAGCTTCAGACTGGCCTTGTCAAACATTTCCCTCTCGTACGAGTTCCTGGTGATCAGTCTGTAGACTTTCACCGCTTTGCTCTGGCCAATCCGGTGGCAGCGTGCCTGGGCCTGACATGGAGCGGGTCCCAAAAAAAGATATGAAATATAACAATAGGATGAGGCATTATTCTTATACATTATTCCTGTGCTTGCAGTCAGACCTAAGATGAATTAAGGGGTTTGTGCATAACCTCAGGTGGGAAAAAAATACATAAATCACAGTAGGTGTTAGCCGATTTCAACAGTGTAAACTGTAAAATGCTGTGTAATGCTGTTAATATCGAAGGCTCATTCTTGTGGATTTTAGGCCCTCGAATTTGTAATAACTCAACTTTATAGATCACATTACTTTGTAAGACAAGGATATTGGCATTTGACTGTTTATTTTTCAAAATAAAACATTTTCTTCTTTATTTGACCTTGTCCATATGGATAATTACTAAACTTCCATTTCCCTAGAAAACTGTTTAAGAAAGAGGAGTATGTTAAGTTTTTACAATTAATGCTAGATCAACCTTTCAGGAAGTTTAATCAGAGCGACTCATTAGAAACATAAGGCTGCACACTTATATTTACACCCTTATTGTGAATAAATACGCTGCAGGGGCAATACATTACAATATACTTTATATTTAATAGGCTAGTAAGGAGGACAAAAAACATATTTGTCTCTCACCTGAAATGTTCAAGCGTCAACAAAGAGCAGTGCCAACCATTAAATAAGAACAATTTTGATAAATGCCATTCAGAAATGGGAACATCAACTGCATCTAAACTGTGGCAAGGATTCATACCCACAGTGTGCGTGCTCACTTTAAATCATTCAAAGCAGAGTCGTCCTTTGAAGCCACATTTTGTCAAATATCGCAGTCCCAAAAGGAATCATGAATGCCACTACATATTAAACAGCTAACAGAGCAGCAGCTTCGCACAGTCAAAAGAAAGTGTGATTTAGATAGCTCTCTAAATAACCCTCTTGGTATTCTGGTCTCTTCAGTAGAACTACAGTATAATCCCCCTATACGTAAACCTTTTTTGGCCACGTCTCCCAGCTCTCCGCCCACCTGCAAGTCGTTCTGGGGGTTCCAGTCGGAGTCGAAGATGATGCAGGTATCTGCAGCCGTCAGGTTGATTCCCAGCCCTCCGGCTCTGGTGCACAGCAGGAAAACAAAGCGGTCCGAGTCGGGCTTGCAGAACCTGTCGATGGCCGCCTGCCGCAGGTTCCCGCGCACGCGGCCGTCAATGCGTTCGTACGTGTAGCTGGAGAAAACATGCAGAAATGCGTTAATTTTTTTTACAATTATTTTTGGGGCACTTTAGGCCTTTATTTCACAGGACAGCTTAGGACTAGAAAGGGGAGAGAGAGGGGAAATGACACGTAGCAAAGGGCCACAGGCCGGAACCGAATCGGCGGCCGATGCTCAACCAGGTGAAACGCTTTAATTATTAAAAGTCCCATATTATGCTCATTTTCAGGTTCATAGTATTTTGGGTTTCTACTAGAACATGTTTACATGCTTTAATGTTCAAAGAACACATTCTTTTTCACATACTGTGTCTGAATTTACCTGTATTCACCCTCTGTCAGAAACGCTCTGTTTTAGTGCCTGTCTCTTTAAGCCCCCCTCCTAAAAAAGTCCAGTCTGCTTTGATTGGCTAGTGTTTCCGGGTCTTCAGCATCTGCACTCTCTGCGTTTGTCATTGCAGCCAGGGAATGACTGTAACGGCACTGTAGCGGCACTTTCTAACTATATATAGTATAGTTGTGACATCGCAACCGTACAGAAGTACTGACGGCCCGTTTAAAGGCACAGATTCTGAATACGGGTTGTGTGCATTTCTCTGTGGATTGAGAATATTGATACTTTTACAGTATTTATAGAGCACCTAGACTACTTTATAATTAAAAAAGTAGTTAAAATCTCACTTTTTACAATATGTGACCCTGTCAAGAGTGATAAACAGCTTTCCATATCTCTCCTTTCTCCTAAATGTGGCCTCTCTCTCTCTCTCACTCTCTCACTCTCTCCTCACCGTCTCTGTATGAGGTAGTCCTCCATTATGTCCAGACAGCGGACCATCTGGGAGAAGACCAGGACTTTGTGTCCCCCGGCCAGCAGTTTGGGCAGCAGCTTGTCGATCAGCACCAGTTTACCAGCTGCCTGGATCATGGCCTGCAGCTGGAAGTCCAGCGCGTCCGGACTGTGGTACTTCCTGAAGCTTTCCAGAATCTTCTCCTCCGCTCCTGAAAGAAAGGAAGAGAAAGGCAGGAGGGCGAGAGAGAGGGAGAAGACTGTTGATTTAGTTTTGACTGGCTCTTAGCTTAAACACTATTTTCTTTGTTTATCCATTCCCTCCCATCGTCATCAGTGTCTTACTTTCTTTGTTTTGACCTCCTGTTGGTTGAACACATGTTACCGTTGCAAAGTGCTGTGTAACTGTAGAGCGTTAATAATTGCTCATTATAACTGTTGTCACTAAAGAGGCGCGCCTACCAGGGAAGAACCAGGTCAACGATTGTGTTTGTGTGTATCAAAGTAGGGCTGGATATCATTCAAAGACTTCGATACTGGTTCCTGAATGATACTTTTTTCTATACCAATTGTTTTAAATCCAATTTAAGAAAAACATATTACAACCTTACACATTACGGCACAAATCTTTTTATGTGTTTTTCAGCTCCTACTCCTTGAGAATTGTCTGTGTAACGTAGAGTTTTTCCTGCGCGTCTCTACGACGTGTAGCGTTAGACAGCCAATCAGCAGCTTTATTAGATATTGGTAGAAGCGTGCTGCATGCTTATTGTCTTACTGACGCTGATGAGATTAACTCTTTAGGGATTAAAATTTGGTACTGAATTACAGAGTATTTTTCGATACTCGATACTGAGAGAGACTGTGTCCGTGTGAAAATTATGTGCGAGTCCAGCATTCAAGGAGTCCCTTTCTGTTACTCCTCTGGCTCGCGTACATGCCCGCATACATGCATGTGTCAGTGTTTCCGGTCATGTGACCTGTAAGGTTTCATTTTACCGGTTCCGGTCAAATATTTTGTAGCTGGTGTCAACGTCCTCGCTTTCAATTTCCTGACTTTCCTGGTTGCTTTTCACCGTTTTGTAGTTTGTAAACTTACAATAGACTACTGCAGGGGTCAAGGGCCAGAATCTTTCTAAGCAGACATTCCGGGGGCCGGACTTTCAAATAAAGAAAATAAAATGTATTAATACCTAATACGCCTATTCGTGTTAGATATTTTCACTTTCTTACTGAATTATTGCTATATTTTTTACATGTATTAGTGTGAAAAAATACATGTAAAATGCCTAAAAAACATGGAAACTCCATAATGATAACTGGCTTTTTAAATAGAAAATGATCTGATGGTTGAAGTCTGTGATTATGGAAACGTAGTTGTAGTATGCAGTGTCCTGATTGGTGGAAAATGCCTGCAGAAAGAAACGGCTGTTGTCAGGTAAGAATGTCACTGTCAAAGAGGCTGAAGCGAAAAGTTGACGTGGAAAACCCAAGCTCTAATGATGAATGGACAGATAAGCAGGCTATGCATTCGTCATGTATGCCTCATTTGCAATGAAATGATGCTGTTGCAAAATAATACAACCGTCATCATCATCAAGAATGAAGAACGCAAACATAACGATTGCGTCATTCACGTGCATATTTAAGTAGCCACATGCATATGTTTTGGTCTTATAAGGCATCCATAGATTTAACGCTCCAGCGGAGAGGATGGTTTCGTTTAGACAGCAGCTAAGTTAACAAGAATTCCTCAAAATTTCAAGATTCGTGGCAAACTCAGATAAACAGACTACAAACCGACAGCTTTTGTTTTAGCTTGTTTGTAAAAAATTTGCTATTTGCAGAGTAGAGCTGTGTTTGCGTAAAACAGCGCGGTGGACAAGAGTGGACTGAGCAGACAGAGCAGTTTGAAATACTGCTTTCTACATGTTTATGCCTATAGACAGGTGAGTGGGTATTGATGTATTGACTTTGTACTGACAAAGGTTTAATTGTAGCCTTACAGTAACGAGCCATTGTTAGTTAATCTGTGCCAGCGGCCGTTTGTAATCCTCTCTGTATCGTTCCCAGTCAGGTACTGCGTGTTGTGTACGCACACCTCTCGGCTCAGCTGTGTGTGTGGAGCGCGGGCATCGCTGCACAGAATCCCGGCATGTGAATAGAGATGCAAATACAGGGGGCTGGGTTTGCGCTCTACCTGTGCAATGTTACCTGCTGTACATGCTTGAAATGCTAAATACCAGAATGCATTTTTTCCCTCTACACATTTTCTGAATTCATGATTATTCTGTGGGCCGGACTGAAAGCTTTGGCGGCCGGATGTGGCCCGTGGGCCGCCAGTTGACAATGGCTGGACTACTGCATGAAATCAGAGCATGGCATGTAGTTTTTGCCTGCGTGCGTGCGTCACCTGTGATAAGGTAGGGGTGGTTGCAGCACTTGCGGAGCTCCATCATGGTGTTAATGAGGTTGGGCATGTTGTGCTGGTTTGCTCCTTTGGACAGGAAAGAGAAGTTCTTCTCTAAGATGGCTCGGTAATATTTCTTTTGAATGTTGGTCAGCTCCACCTGCAGGACCACCAGGAGGAAAAAAGTTGTTTTTAGTATACAGGCTGGTAATACAGTACTTCTGTTGTGCGTTTTCCCCACTTAGTGTCTAGTAACTTCAGTCAATCCTACTGTACAGGACGTGTGATTTTAGTTTCCAAAGTAGAATATTGGACAATACTAAAACCATCTAACCATTCATCTATTGTATTTATTTATGTTTGTACACACAAAAATCAAAAAATCAAAATCACACAATCGTATTTTGCGACTAAGCACTTTAAGAGATTCTAATTCACCTAAGCTGCATCTGTTTTAACTACAGCTGGGCAAAAATCTTCTAGCCCAATATATCATATCATGATCTAGCATGTTTTCTGGTAATAAATAGTATATTAAATAATCACATGATGAAGCCTATTTTTGTAATCTCTTGTTTGAATTAACCTTCAGACAAATGAAAAGTATACATCGGAAGATTTCTTTCTCATTTTATTAAGAGCAATATTTTTTTCTTTTTTTGACATTGCGATGGAAACGATATAGAAGAAAGGGGGGGGGAATCTTATGAGGAATCTATCTATTGTAGCCACATTAATGAAGCTTTTGTCCTGATATTACTGTACATAAATCATTCAGCCAAAACAAAAAAGAAGATTTTTCAAGCAATGGAAAGAGCTTGGTGTTAATTTAAATGGTAACACTTTACTTGAAGGTATCTACATAAGAGTGACATGACACTGTCATGAACACATGTCACTGTCATGACACATGAACCCACAACTCTAACTTGTCATGACAAAAACCAAAGGACACTTAATGACAGAAGCGTTATGTCATAAACGTTTATGACTTGTTCATGACAGTGTCATGTCACTCTTATGTAGATACCTTCAAGTAAAGTGTAACCATTTAAACATCGAAAACGTACCTCTATGATGGTCTCTTGTTTAGGCGCCAGGTTTTTTTCTACATCGTCCTTCAGTCTCCTCAACATCATGGGCTTCAGAATGGCCTGAAGCTTCTTCACCTGTTGCAGAGAACACAGGAGGGGGTGTGAATGTGATAGAAATGCAAGTGTTTATGTGCAGATTTTGTTTCTTGTCTGGAAAAAAAAAGCCACGTCATGTCCAAACTAAGAGCTTGTTTTGAGAAAAGAAAAAAATGAGAGCTGATCCCAAGCAGCAACAACACAGGGACAGTGAAAAAGGAAGCAATGTCAGGATGCATTTTATACAAACACCACATCTTCCTGTAGCTACATGACAACACTTATCATAACATACCTGTTCATCTGTTTTGAGGTCTCCGAATTCTTCCAGGAAGGTGCTTTCGGAAGGAAACTGCAGCGGCTCCAGGAAATTCAACAGGCTGAACAACTCCTCCACTGAGTTCTGCAAAGGGGTCCCTGTCAGCAGAACCTTGTGTTCCTGTTAGAAACATGGGACACAGTTAGCTTTAGAAAACACCACACATCACATACAACCTGCTGATTAAAATAACATTTAGTTCAGTTCAAACTGAACTGAACATTTTTCCCATGGGGTTTATTAAAACAATTCCCTACGAGAAAGAAGGAGAGGAAACAAGAACAGTTGGCTAATTCCTACAGCTGCAATGCCAAACCTAAAAGGTAATGTACATTCTATTCATATATCACACACACACACACACACACACACACACACACACACACACACACACACACAAACCAGGTTCATGAGTTTGAGTCCCTCCAGTAGTTTGCAGTTCCTGTTTTTCAGGCGGTGGGCTTCGTCGATCACCACGCAGCGCCAGTGGAGCTTCTTCAGCTCCGGAGAGTCAGCCATGATCATCTCGAAGGTGGTGATCACCCCGTGGAACTTCAGCACACCTGGGATAGTGTTACCCTAAGGAATGAACATTTAAATGATCAGGGTCTAGGGATGGATATCATGCAGCTGCGTTGCATGTCCGCCTCACTCTGGTATTCTTCACTGTCTCCTTTCACTTCTAACTTCCAAAAAAAAAAACACTAAATGCCTGCTAAAATGTTGAAACTGCTGAATGGGTGAATTCATCAGGCATGACCGAAATTAATATCAATTCCCCTAGGATATCTGCAGAAGGCCAAAGTCAGAACAAGTAGCTGCATACAGTAGTGATTTCCAACCTTTTTGGTCTGAGGTACCCCCACAGCCCTGTCAGATGAACTTGTGTATAACACTATTTATTATGTAAAAGTGGATATTGTTTATTTTTGTATATAACAGAACTGTAGATATTTAGGTTGGTTTGGTCAGCAATCCTACTACTACTACTACTACAGTACATGTGAGTACTGAACGTTTAAACCATTTATCCATTACTTTTAGCTAACTATTTGAACTGTTTAGTCAGTAGTTTTAACTATTTGAACTGTTCTTTCAGTAGTTTTAACTATTTGAACTGTTCAGTAGTTTTAGCTAACTATTTGAACTGTTGGTTCAGTAGTTTTAGCTAACTATTTCAACTGTTCATTCAGTAGTTTTAGCTAACTATTTGAACTGTTGGTTCAGTAGTTTTAGCTAACTATTTGAACTGTTAGTCAGTAGTTTTAACTATTTGAACTGTTCAGTAGTTTTAGCTAACTATTTGAACTGTTCATTCAGTAGTTTTAGCTAACTATTTCAACTGTTCATTCAGTAGTTTTAGCTAACTATTTCAACTGTTCATTCAGTAGTTTTAGCTAACTATTTCAACTGTTCATTCAGTAGTTTTAGCTAACTATTTGAACTGTTGGTCAGTAGTTTTAGCTAACTATTTCAACTGTTTGGTTAGTAGTTTTAGCTGACTATTTCAACTGCCACTCATGTATTCATTACTTTTAGCTACCTGTTTAAAATTGTCAAGGTGTTACAGCTGATAAATTCTTTTAATCAAATCATAATTTCTATTTTTTCAAATTAGTTGAGCTGCACTACAATCTTTCCATGTACCCCCTGGCACTGGCAGAAGTACCCCCTAGGAAACTAGTACACCTGGTTGGGAATCACTGGCATACAGTATTGTAAGAAGGACTTCATCTGAGACACATGCAGCAATAAGTAACCTGTTACACTAGTGCATATGTATATTTTAAAGATGATGATCCAGCATGGCCAGAGATGGAGCCACATTGCAGGGAGAGTGAAGATGAGGGAAAAAGAGGCCGATAAGAAAGAGAGGGGCGTGAGGATTGTGCTTTGGATGTCTGTCACATCCTCAGGGACACCATAAAAATATAAAACTCTCTAAATGTAACCTTAAAGGAATTAAACAATTAAAAAAATCCTCCTCATGCTTATGTCAGTAGAAGCTGGTCAACTACAGTCAGGTCCATAAATATTGGGACATCGACACAATTCTAATCTTTTTGGCTCTATACTTCACCACAATGGAGTTGAAATGAAACGAACAAGATGTGCTTTAACTGCAGACTTTCAGCTTTAATTTGAGGGTATTTACATTCAAATCAGGTGAACGGTGTAGGAATTACAACAGTTTGTATATGTGCCTCCCACTTTCTAAGGGACCAAAAGTAATGGGACAGATTAACAATCATAAATCAAACTTTCACTTTTTAATACTTGGTTGCAAATCCTTTGCATTCAATTACAGCCTGAAGTCTGGAACGCATAGACATCACCAGACGCTGGGTTTCATCCCTGGTGATGCTCTGCCAGGCCTCTACTGCAACTGTCTTCAGTTCCTGCTTGTTCTTGGGGCATTTTCCCCTTCAGTTTTGTCTTCAGTAAGTGAAATGCATGCTCAATCGAATTCAGGTCAGGTGATTGACTTGGCCATTGCATAACATTCCACTTCTTTCCCTTAAAAACTCTTTGGTTGCTTTTTTGCAGTATGCTTCGGGTCATTGTGCATCTGCACTGTGAAGCGCCGTCCCAATGAGTTCTGAAGCATTTGGCTGAATATGAGCAGATAATATTGCCCGAAACACTTCAGAATTCATCCTGCTGCTTTTGTCAGCAGTCACATCATCAATAAATACAAGAGAACCAGTTCCATTGGCAGCCATACATGCCCACGCCATAACACTACCACCACCATACTTCACTGATGAGGTGGTATGCTTTGGATCATGAGCAGTTCCTTTCCTTCTCCATACTCTTCTCTTCCCATCACTCTGGTACAAGTTGATCTTTGTCTCATCTGTCCATAGGATGTTGTTCCAGAAATGTGAAGGCTTTTTTAGATGTTGTTTGGCAAACTCTAATCTGGCCTTCCTGTTTTTGAGGCTCACCAATGGTTTACATCTTGTAGTGAACCCTCTGTATTCACTCTGGTGAAGTCTTCTCTTGATTGTTGACTTTGACACACATACACCTACCTCCTGGAGAGTGTTCTTGATCTGGCCAACTGTTGTGAAGGGTGTTTTCTTCACCAGGGAAAGTATTCTTCGGTCATCCACCACAGTTGTTTTCCGTGGTCTTCCGGGTCTTTTGGTGTTGCTGAGCTCACCGGTGCGTTCTCTTTTTTAAGAATGTTCCAAACAGTTGATTTGGCCACACCTAATGTTTTTGCTATCTCTCTGATGGGTTTGTTTAGATTTTTCAGCCTAATGATGGCTTGCTTCACTGATAGTGACAGCTCTTTGGATCTCATATTGAGAGTTGACAGTAACAGATTCCAAATGCAAATAGCACACTTGAAATGAACTCTGGACCTTTTATCTGCTCCTTGTAATGGGATAATGAGGGAATAACACACACACCTGGCCATGGAACAGCTGAGCAGCCAATTGTCCCATTACTTTTGGTCCCTTAAAAAGTGGGAGGCACATATACAAACTGTTGTAATTCCTACACCGTTCACCTGATTTGGATGTAAATACCCTCAAATTAAAGCTGAAAGTCTGCAGTTAAAGCACATCTTGTTCATTTCATTTCAACTCCATTGTGGTGGTGTATAGAGCTAAAAAGATTAGAATTGTGTCGATGTCCCAATATTTATGGACCTGACTGTATGTCTTTATTTCACAGATGGAGCAGTAGTTCAATGGGAAGTGTTCAAGAGTCTCAAAAATGTGGAAGCATTGACAATAAAATCACTCCTACATAAACATCAGCTTGTTCAGGACAATCCAAATGTTGCCAGGGTTTTCCCTACCATTTTAAGGCTTAGGAGCAGCACCTAAGCCAAATGAATGAAAAATCAATATGAGCATTAAAACTAACTAAATGACTTGATTAAATGACTCAGACCTAATGATTGTAATTGGTCTTCAGTGGATGGTTTTGTCTTTAATTATCTTCTCTAGCTTTTCCAACAATCAGACACAGCTATGGTAATAATACTGGTCCAAAATCATGTGAAATTGCATATTTTTATTATTGAAAAATGTAATATTTTCTTGAGGAAGTATCACTAAACCCACCACTAAATATGTGCACGCATGTATACAGGAAATAATAATAAAAAATAAAAGAAATATCACACATAACATTCAATGTGTTGCAAATTATCTAGTGTTTGAGCCATAATGGGAGACTAAGTTTGAGAGACAACTTAAAAGTGGTTACTAGCTATACATTATAGTGGCCATGTTAGCTTCGTGTTAACTTCTGCATGCAAAGAGTTTGTTTCCCCTGAGTTTTGCCGGAAGGAATTTCCTCATTGTTACTCATAACAACAGAAACAGACAAGGCACGTTTGCGTGACAGAGGACAATTAAATCAGCTTAGGGGATGAGATTATTATCATAATTGATTCATCTGTCAATTCATTTTCTGATAAGGTAATGAAATGCTTTGTCTATAAAATGAAAAATGTCCATCACCAACACTCGGAGCCGAATGTAATCATATTCATATTGCATGTTCTGTCTTCCCAACAATACGAAGCTCGTCAATGGGCAGATATAAAACAGACAAGCAACAAATCCTCATATTTGAAAATGTCAAATAAATTACTTCAACGATGTATCGATTTAAAAAAATATAGTGCTGAATTAATTTCCAGAGATAAATTTGAATAATAGATGTAATGACTAACTGATAACACTTAATCAAAAATAACTGCTGGAACAACTTAAGACAGATGTTTCACAACAGAGTAACCGGATATGTGGGAAAGATTTCAACATTACAACACCATGGACAATGAGAGATTCATCTTAGAGGAAGAAAAAACATAATATGATCACAGATTTTTTTTTAGGACAACACCAGAAAAGAGAAGACATGGAGTTTAACTGTAGGAGTGCTTGGAGTAGAGCTCTAGCACTTCCTCTATAATACCATTCAAATTTCTTTTGTTATTTTTTTTTAATATTCAAATATTTAATACCCATATGCAGCCTGTTATTAATATGTACTACACAACTCAGGCTCATGCATTGTCAATGCCACTTTAAGCATGTGGTTGTTGTTACACGTTCTGTCCACTAGAGAGACTTCCAACATCAGCATGGATTTGTCATAAACAGTGTTTAAGTAACAATAGTGTTAGCCACGATGCTAATGGCATTGATAACTAGCTAAGCCAAACGGTGCTGTCACTACTATTTTAGTGATTTATAAGCAACATGTTTCTTACAGATTGCCTGCTTACTGAGAATACAGCTGTTAGAAGGTAATATATGAAGTCGAAGCTAACTCTGACAGCTGTAGGGCAGCTAACATTAACTTTAGCTGTCTCCATGTAGCTAAGCTCCTATAACTCGCGACGCAGTTAGGAAACCAGAACAAGCTAACTAATGATAACATAAGCATTTTGGCTTGGTTACTCGCAACGTTAGCTCACAATGTCTTTTGTTTCTCACTCCCGTAACGAAGAGGGCGATTAGCTAACATTAGCCAACCTATTTATAAAAAACATCAAATTTGAATAGTAATTTCAGCATTCGAATAGTATTGATTTTTTTACTATTCAAATTATATTTGACTTTCGGAATATAGCTTGGAGCTAGCTTGGAGTGGACAGTCCACGGTTTCGGTGAGCTGTCCCCGGAAATGTCCCCGAAATTGGAATGAAAGAAAGAAAACATTGACCAAACATATAGTCGCGCTGACTCGCGCAAACTCAAGCCAGAGCAAGTGCTGCTCAGAGCTCAGATATGTTCTAGAATGTCCATATTTTACGATGCTAAAATTACTGTTTATTTACATGAAGTCTGGTGGGTTTAGCGAACGCAATTTTGCGGACTTTTTATCTTTAAAAAAAGGATCTTACTCTAATAGAAAGATCAACCTCCTTAGAAATCCTTTCCATAATGTTGTCAGACACTTAGAATATTAATCTGAGCCTGTCAGAGGCAAAACAAGCACTTTTATGAACGTAAATACAAGCTGGACAATTGACGTCCATTAACTTGCATTGTAGCTTGTTTCGCCGTTGCCGACTGCAGCGATCTCGTTTACCGGACCAATGTAAAAGGAAAATATTGCCTCAATAGTTTTAACCGTATCCGATACTCAATGAGCTGTTGCAGAAACAACTTCAGCCTGAAGCAATAAAGCAAAAGCTGTCAGATAAATGTAGTGCAGTAAACATTACAACATTCCCCTCTGAGGTGAAGTACAAGTATGAAGCAGCAGCAGGGGCGATTCTAGGATCAGACCTTTAGGGGGGCTCAGCCCCTAATGAGAATGTGACACAGGTATAGTGCATGCAAAAGTGTTAATCTGCGCCATGAAATTACCAACTTTTTCACAACCGCACACCTGCTCTCCCTCTGACTCAGCCAAAGGCGTGAGTCTGGCACAACCACCTCAACCAGAATCTAAGCTTTCCAATGATATTAGTGCCAGGTTTGCGAGAAAATTAACATTGAACTTACATGAAATGTTATCATATTTGCATGCAGCATAAATCTCTGCACACCCATTACTCTCTGTGAAATATTTCACAAACTCTTCACTCAACACATGCCTCGATACAACAAGCGCTTCCCGGGTAATCTGGTTTTGAAATTGCAACAAAATTATAACGTATTCTCATGTAAACTATTTATGTCAGCACAGACAGTTTTGTAAATTGCTTAGCCAGTGTATCCCACCGTAATGGTTATTATATTGCCAGATTCCAGACAATCACACTTACTTATATATATATATATATATATATATTCCACTTACAAATATGAATATACATTTTATACTTATGCTTCCTAGTGACATCAATGCAAAAATATGAAGAAAAAAACTATTCCACCTGTGTGTGCATGGTTAAAATTGTATGGTAAAATTCTGAAGTGCAAAATAGTTCAGGCTACAGCACAAATACAGTATTTCTATCCATAGATAAGAATAATCAAGTTTTACCTCTGAATGTCTCTTCAAAGTGCACCAGATTGATGCATTTAAACGTTAAAATAGACTAAATGTTCTTACAGGGGAGCATGCCCATGGACCCCCCTAGGGGGGCTTGTGCCCCAGTGCAGCTCTAGGTCTTGTGATGCCCCTGGGGCAGTGTCCCCGTTTTAAGTTTTACAAAGATAAAAACATTACTTTTTTTGGAGGTATTGGAGGTAGAAATCTGGTCACCTTATGGTAGATACTAGCTAATAAACAGGTGATTGTTCTGTAAAGTACAGTACTGCGAGTCGGGCAGCAAGATGCTCGGCTTCTCAGACGCTCCCGGTGTGGTATGGCGCGTTGAGGAGGACGCAGCCGGAACGCAGCACAGTTGTGCTCAGTGGAGAATCAGTGTTACAGAGCTGTAGCGGTGCCAAAGTGGCACACTTTTTAATTAATTAACTTTATCGGGTAAAAAGAAACCACCAATACAGATAATCCGCTAATTGCCAAACATCGGCCCCGTTAATTGGCCAGGCCGATAATTGGCCAATCCCTGTCAAAGATTACCTGTGGGTCTCTGTAAAACATCTCGTACTGCAGGATCATCTGCCGGCTGATCTGCGAGCCGTGGTACACGATGACGTTCATGTGCGTCCACGTGCGAAACTCCCTCTCCCAGTTGGTGATGGTGGACAGGGGGGCGATGATGAGGAAGGGCCCGCGGATCCCCATGCTGAAGATCTCGTACAGAAAGGTGATGGACTGGATGGTCTTTCCCAGCCCCATCTCATCGGCCAGTATGCAGTTTTTTCTAGGAAGACAAGCAAAGTGAGAGAGCAAGAGAGGTCAGAGGGAGCACTACGTTCTGCCATAATCCTAAAATACATCCACTGATTACAACAATCAAACTAATTAATGCATTACTATTTGTGTAAACATACCTGTCTCCTCATAACACATTGGCTATGTTTATATTAACCCTGTGTCATCAGGCATGAATAAGTTGTAGAGGTTTCAAGAAAAACAGCTACATTTGATCAAATCCCTGAAACACCAAGCATCCACCTTTCAAGAGAATTACCACTAGAGATTTAATAGTGTTGAACACATAATTTAAACATTTACATTGTTTAACTTTTGCATTGTCTTATTGTATTACTGCTACGGTTCTGCGTGTGGCGTCAGGATGTTCTATGATGTGGTCACTCAGACACACATATAGTCATGGATGAGGGGAATAAAAAACACACACACACACACACACACGAGGAAAATATGCGATACGCGATAACGTTGAATATCGCGATAACGATGTTACTTCAATAAATTAACAGATTAAAATGTACTCAGTTCTGCCTTTCTGTTGCTTTCAGTATTCTTCTAAAATACAACAACAAATTGCTTGTTAAATTTAAAACAAATAAAAGATTTTTCTAAAATTTCTAACACTCTTTTATTGAACAAATTGAACATTGAATTGACAACAGGCACCACTAAAAAAAGAATGACAGTTGCACTTTAAAATGCAGTTGTCTGATATTTTCTTTCAACTAACGTAAAAAAAATCTCGTAGTGTCTATTGCAATATGTTGCAACCTTTCGCGATATGTATATTGCGCCAGTTTATATCGCGATGTCGATAAGAAAACGATATATTGTGCAGCCCTAACACACACACACACAAATCTGATTGTATTTCTACCTTAACAAAGTAAAACATGTTTTCCTTGGTCATTTTTGGTATGTTTTCTCCATGCTTAATATAAAATGTTGATGGAACAGGAGGGATGAAACGGTATGGGTAGGACAGGATGTACATCTTTGTGTGCTGTAATTGTTTCTCCTGTCAAGACTGGCCACAAAGACCCCGTCTAATGCAGTTTCATTGTAAGTGATGAAGGAAAAAAAAATCCACAATCATCGTTGCTAAATTACATTTCAAAGTTAAATTGAAGCTAATATTCTGCTTCAGCAGTCCAAATTGGATAGAAATTACAGTAACAAAATATCCTCTTTGTGTTGTAACAAGCACTGTAGATTTTTGAAACCGCTTTAAGAAGGGATCTATTTGTCGCAAAAATGTATAAGGAGGGGGGGGCGGGGGGGAGAGAATTACAGCAAGCAAGAACTCTTAGATACACCTAAAAGGCAGAAGGAGGATTTGTCGGTTGCAGTTTGTAAACACAACATTCAAAGTTGGCCCCTCCTCCCCCCGCTCAACGGGGGTCACGGTGCTCGACAGCAGGAGAAAGCCAACCCAAGATTCAGTCTTGTTTAGGAACAAGCTTTGGCCGCATGGCGTTTTTGCGGCGCTACGTGTGCGTTTTTTCGGTGAAGCGTTTTCGTGCAGTAGGCCTGTAACAATTATTACATAATTGTCAATTCTTTTTTACATGAGTGGGTTTCTTTGTTTAACAATAATTAATTGCTAACATTAGCTAAGGTCCTAAGTCGTATGACTGGTAATTGTTGATTTTGTTTAGATATGCCAAATTGTAATCATATAATTGATTATTTGTCGGACTATATGTTATTATTATTTTAATTGTTAGTTGTTGGCACTTAACCCTATACACGTTAATAGCAACAGAAATGACAATAATACATTATTTTGGTCACAGAACAGTAGTCTATATACACGACGTTCCACTTCCAGGATTGCTGCTGGTAAATCCGCCGGATGTCCCTTATTTTTGGCTCGATGTGGGTTACCTTCCTCTTTCTTTGTGTTTGCATTCTAAACTCCGGTGGATTTATGAGGACTATGGTAGGAATTTGTGACTGACTGGCGCACACGCACACACGATGACCTAAATTGAGGACAGCTACGCTCGTTAGTGTAAGTGCAATGATAAGTTAAAGTCCAATAAGTACTTAATCAAACCGTATGAATGTGTGTCCCAGGCCAGGTTAGGAAATTAACTAACAATGTAAAGATCAACAAGCCACTGACAGAAATGTTCAAATTTGATTCATTCAATAAATTATTTTGTGTCTTAAATCCACCAGCCATTTTCATATTATACCAACATTTGCAGCATCCTGAGCCTTTTTGGTAAGGTTACTAGGAAAACTCAGCCCAGAGTAGTTTTATTTCCCCCAAAATAAGTTTCCTTTTTATTTTTAAAGAACTATAAAAAAAAGAAAAATCACAACTTTTTTGCAACTTTGACTGTCTCCCGCAACTTCCTTGCAACAAAAATACAAAAGACATCGCAACATTTATCGCAATTTCTTACAAAAGCTCCCTCAAAATCAGGCATTTTGGGCCGCAACAATCTCAAAAGAAGGCCGCGAAATCCTGGAGGGACTGGTTGACTGCTCCTCAGATCTCTGCAGGGTAAATCCAGACAGCTAGCTAGACTATCTGTCCAATCTGAGTTTTCTGTTGCACGACTAAAACAACTTTTGAACGTACACGTTCCACCAAAACAAGTTCCTTCCCGAGGCTGTTTTGCAGAGGCACCGGGGCTCCGTCTGACGCTTAGCACCGCCCAAGACGATTGGGATTGGTTTAAAGAAATGCCAATAAACCAGAGCATGTTTTTCTCCCATCCTGGAATGCTGTGTGGACTAGCCACAGTGCTGCGGAGGAGGTTCTGGCAATGCAAAACTACATTACAGTGACAATCATATAGCAACATATGGAAGTGTTACAGCTGTAGTGTGCAGTACTCACCTGTTGTACCAGTTGAACAGTAACCAGTTCATTCCCTCTAACTGGTATTCTCTGAGCATGTTTCCATTCCGGTAATCTCTGGAGTGGTCCAACTTCTGCCATTTCTCCGGAGGAGGACGCTCCTGCAATATGAACACACACACACACACACACACACACACACACACACACACACACACACACATTAGCCCGTATTAATATTATTATTCCACTGACAAGTGATTTCACAACTTACTGTTTCAATTTCAGTGATAATTACCAAACAAAATGTGACTGGCAACTTTTGCTGGTTTAAGCTGAATTGTTTAAACACTATGATAACCAATATTAAATATAGGTTTCCTCCACACAACACAAATTGTATCCGACCTAAGAGCATATCAGATATTAAAACTATTTGGTTCCCCAGATAAAATCAGAAAGGAGATAAATTAAATTACATTTTTTAAAAGATGAGAAAGGACTCAGTTTGCAATTTTGGGAGATGGAATGGACAAATAATAAAATAAGTAGTGCAACAGATTGTTGCTGCCAGGGACTTTAATAAGACTTTATTACGGACTCATGATCCCGTAAAATGACAGCACAATACACACAACACTTAATACATAAATAAACCCAGAGGCATAATACAATTTCATAATATCAAATATTCATATGATAATACTAGTTTTGAAATGAATAAGAATCATTTGCTTCGGTTTCTTTCAGGAGTGGAGAGAGAGACTCGAGAAAATTGCAGTTATGTAAGCAGTCATTAAGTATTCAACATCCAGCAAAGTAAATGTACTGTGAGACTGGTCAGGAGACGGGTGACTCCTCTTTCACAAACCTCTCTGTTCTGTTTACACCAAAGCGAGGTTTATGGTAGCCGCGGTTTTCCCGGCGCGAGGTGCGCGCACCATAAAATGACGTCACCACGGCTGTCATTTCCAGCGCGAAGGCTCTTCAAGCTGTCGTGGTGCGTGGTCGCGCACCTCAGAATTTTTTTTAACCACGCGCCCACTGCGCTTTCACTTCCGTTGGGAAACACTGGCAGTGCAGGTTCGCCTCTACAAACATCTGTTTGATTCCCCATGTACAGACCACAGACAGTCAAACAACCTTTAAGGAACACGCCGACTTATTGGGACTTTGTCTTATTCACCGTATCCCCCAGAGTTAGATAAGTCCATACATACCCTTCTCATCTCCGTGTGTGTCGTAACTCTGTCTGATACACTCACCGCTAGCCTAGCTTAGCACAGATCCTGGAGGTAACCGGCTCCAACTAGCCTACTGCTCCAAATAAGTGACAAAATAACGCCAACATGTTCCTATTTACATGTTGTGATTTGTATAGTCACAGCGTGTACGAATAACAAGGTCACATGAGACACAGCCATCTTCTAACCGTATACAAACTAAGAACTATTTCTCAGAAGGCAAAGCACTGCTACTTCTGCTACTTGGGCGGAGTGATTTGCTAGCAGCACCTGAGAACGCCTGGAGTTGGGAGTTGCTAGCTAGCGGTGAGGGCGTCAGACAGAGTTACGACACGCACGGAGATGAGAAGGGTATGTATGGACTTATCTAACTCTGAGGGATACGGTGAATAAGACAAAGTCCCAATAAGTCGGCGTGTTCCTTTAAATATGTGGTCAGAGAGAGACACCACACTGGGAAGAAGAAACATGAGAGATGGTTTTATCAAAGCTAAAAAAAACGGCTTCACGGAAAGAGTGTTGTTAACGGCAGACACTCATTTTGATTTGGAGATAAACGACAGTCACGTTAATGATTAGAGGTGATACATTTTATGTTTGGCGGTACGTCTGTGTTTATAATGGATGTGTTTACGAATGTTGCCAGGCAGCCTGCTTTCCTTTACTTCTGCTCTCTTCTTCTCTATTACTTCTTGCTTATTCGGAGATATTTTGTTTCGGAGAATACAGCAACAAACAACGTAAACGTCTCTACGCTACTATCCGAAGCTTAAACGGCTTCTTCTGGGGCTTCTTGTCTGTACCGAATAGTTCCTAGCTTTGAAGCTTTATTTCAGGGTACGCCCAGGTTTCTCCAAGTTAAACGTAAGACTTTTTAAAGGAATACTTAGCACATCGTCGCCACATAGTCCACAAAAAAACGAGCTGAAGACAGCTGTCAGTCGTGGCGATAGAAACGTGCTTTGAGTGGATGAAGCATTAAGTTAATTTGACTCATTAAGCCTGGTGACGTTACTACTCCACTTCTCGTTTGTCCGTTACTGCAAAACCTCGGCTCCGCGACTTGCCGGAAGTTTATACGTTAACATGGCAATGGTACACATAAAAATGGCTGCTGCTCTGACCATTCTGCTACATTGATTTGAATGGAAATGGCCTTTATATCCGTTTTATTTCTATGGCCCAACCCCAGTAAACAATCGTCTACAGATGTGTAGAGGATTGTGGGTCACAGAACTGAAACATGAGGTTTGACATGGATTTGATTGTGAGGGTTTTCCAAACCTCAGTGTCACCTCCAAAAACAAACCCAAAACCAGATGGGATGCTGCAGCGCTGGAGAAGAAAGAAAACCTCACAGCACTGATTGTGTTTGCACTCATTAGCAGCGGAAAAGAAAACGAGGCCAAGGTGATGAATTTGAGGGCGGGTGGTTGTAGAGATGTGGGCAGAAAAGATGCGTCTGTTCTGCAGGGAGGTTTGGAGATTAAATATAAAAGCCATAACCTTGTTGTGGTGTTGTGCAGTTTTTCCTTTTTCTTACATCTGCCCACAAACACGCAGAATGTGAATGTTTGTGCTCACTAATTAGCCAAGATAGTCTGGTTTCAGACATCTCGATCCCCGCTCACATCTCCATATCTTCTCAGCAATTTCAAATAGGCGATGTGATCTTTGACAGCTGTTCCCCTGGTTGGAACAGCAACCGAGCCAATCAGAACTTTGTGGGTGGTATTAAGAATAAAGATGTTATCTTCCAGCAACAGAGCTACAAAAAAATGGCAACAAGTGTGGATGAAACAGACACAGTTATACAAGTTGTTCTAAGTCCACTCGCAGAAATAAGTAATCCATATACATGGCAAATGTTAGGTTAGCTGCTCCAAGCAAATGGTACTGCAGCTTCCGCGCTGACTGAAAATGACGGAAAGACAAAAGGGCAAAACAACCCCTTCTCTTAAACAGAAATCAGCTAACATGAACAAAATGTCAGAGTGAATAATGGAGAGACACAAAATTGGCAATGTATACTAGTTATCAAGTTATATCTGAGGTGGAGTGCTACAGTAACCATGCACTGTTAATAGGGATGGGCATTTCAAGAAAAAAATACTATTTGATATTCACTGGTAACTATTCGACCACACTTCGAAGATCCCCACCCCCTAATGTAAAGAAATACTTCCCCTGCTAACAACACTTTGCCACTTTATGGATGAAGATTTTCTTTCTGCTTATTACTCTTTGCAATGTTAAGTGTGCTGATCGATTAGAAATTCAACTTTATTTATATTGCACGTTTTAAATACAAGAATCATAATGTGGCACAAAAGCTTTTTTCAAGCTTACCAAGAATCTGAAACTGAACCCGTGTCGTATTCACGTTCGGATTTTACTCAATACTGTATCAACGTACGGTTTTGATGCTCTTCTCCTTTGTACTCGACTACTGTTGTATTTGTCCTCACCATGTGTCTGAGGTCTGGTGGCAGTTTCTGGATCCCCTCAAACTCTTTGATCTTCTCCGGGTCCAGGTCCTCCTGCAGCTCCCACGTGGCCTCCTCGTAGGACAGACTGCACCACTTAACCAGGTAATGGGTCACCTCCTTCAACAACACACACACAAACACATGGTGGCGTGATTTATTTATTCTGCGTTAAATCTACGCCGTGGCTACGTACGTAGGTAACGTGGCGATACCGACCCTACGCCGTAGCCTGACGCGCACCTCTCGAAAAAATGTAAATACACGCGACGCACGTCGCTCGGCCGTGGCTTGGTAGCGTTATATTTCCCCCCGTCCCCGACTCATTTCCTGGTTCTCCTTCTCCGTAAACAACATGAAATCAAGGAGAGGGTAAACTATTCCTGCTACAGATTTCCCACCGTGGTCAGAAAACACAGGGGAGACACTTTGTTTCTCTCACTATGACTCTAGAGTCGGTACTCGCTCTGAAGCTAATCAGCGTCACTCTCTCACTCGCTCTACACACACACACACAGCTGTTCTCTTAAAGAGATCGACACACACACCAGCGCACAAGTATAAACTTCAGGCCACTTACGTAGGCTACGGCGAAAGCTCTGCGTGCATACGTTCAGACTGCCGGGGTCGGCCGTCCAACGGTCTGACAGAAACGCAGGTCTTTCCATTCATTTTGAACGGGGGTAGTGCGTTTAGGCTGCAGCGGGGGTTGCAGACCGACAACTCTTGGGGAAACGCAACCCCACGTCATGCTGTGGTGGCCAATCATGTGACGGAGAACAGACTGTGTGTGTTTAAGAGCAGGATGTCACACAAATGGGCCGTTTCATTGACACCCCCCCGCCCCTCCCGGATTAGTGTGAATGCCCACTGAGAGCGCACCACGACGCTGAGGCCCTTCAGTAAGAGCCATTTTCAGAGCAGACAAACCCTGCTGTGAGAGAGCGTCTGTGTTTATGTGTTGCCTACCTCGCCGGTCTCAGTATCCGTGGTAACGGCCACCTCCAGCACTCTGTCCACCTCTATATAGTCTGGGTTAAATAAGTCCTCATCGGGCTAGAAAAAGGGACAAAGAGAGATGGAGAGAGAAAGAGGTTATTGATTATTAATCAGGGCAGGGATCCCTTTGATAAAGCAAATACAGTGGGTACGGAAAGTATTCAGACCCCTTTACATTTTTCACTCTTTGTTTCATTGCAGCCATTTGCTAAAACCAAAAAAGTTCATTTTATTTCTCATTAATGTACACTCAGCACCCCATCTTGACAGAAAAAAACAGAAATGTAGAAATTTTTGCAAATTTATTAAAAAAGAAAAACTGAAATATCACATGGTCATAAGTATTCAGACCCTTTGCTCAGTATTGAGTAGAAGCACCCTTTTGAGCTAGTACAGCCATGAGTCTTCTTGGGAATGATGCAACACGTTTTTCACACCTGGATTTGGGGATCCTCTGCCGTTCTTTCTTGCAGATCCTCTCCAGTTCCGTCAGGTTGGATGGTGAACGTTGGTGGACAGCCATTTTCAGGTCTCTCCAGAGATGCTCAATTGGGTTTAGGTCAGGGCTCTGGCTGGGCCAGTCAAGAATGGTCACAGAGTTGTTCCGAAGCCACTCCTTTGTTATTTTAGCTGTGTGCTTAGGGTCATTGTCTTGTTGGAAGGTGAACCTTCGGCCCAGTCTGAGGTCCTGAGCACTCTGGATGAGGCTTTCTTCCAGGATATCTCTGTACTTGGCCACATTCATCTTTCCTTCAATTGCAACCAGTCGTCCTGTCCCTGCAGCTGAAAAACACCCCCATAGCATGATGCTGCCACCACCATGTTTCACTGTTGGGATTGTATTGGGCAGGTGATGAGCAGTGCCTGGTTTTCTCCACACATACCGCTTAGAATTAACGCCAAAAAGTTCAATCTTGGTCTCATCAAACCAGAGAATCTTATTTCTCATAGTCTGGGAGTCCTTCATGTGTTTTTTGGCAAACTCTATGCGGGCTTTCATATGTCTTGCACTGAGGAGAGCCTTCCGTCGGGCCACTCTGCCATAAAGCCCCGACTGGTGGAGGGCTGCAGTGATAGTTGACTTTGTGGAACTTTCTCCCATCTCCCTACTGCATCTCTGGAGCTCAGCCACAGTGATCTTTGGGTTCTTCTTTACCTCTCTCACCAAGGCTCTTCTCCCACGATTGCTCAGTTTGGCTGGACTGCCAGGTCTAGGAAGAGTTCTGGTCGTCCCAAACTTGCTCTTAGGAACCTTGAGTGCTGCAGAAATTCTTCTGTAACCTTGGCCAGATCTGTGCCTTGCCACAATTCGGTCTCTGAGCTCCTTGGGCAGTTCCTTTGACCTCATGATTCTCATTTGCGCT
Organism: Sander vitreus; assembly: GCF_031162955.1. Taxonomy (NCBI): domain Eukaryota; kingdom Metazoa; phylum Chordata; class Actinopteri; order Perciformes; family Percidae; genus Sander; species Sander vitreus. Next base: position 28,909,432 of record NC_135858.1, read on the forward strand.
GACATGCACCGTGAGCTGTAAGGTCTTATATAGACAGGTGTGTGCCTTTCCTAATCAAGTCCAATCAGTTTAATTAAACACAGCAGGACTCCAATGAAGGAGTAGAACCATCTCAAGGAGGATCAGAAGAAATGAACAGCATGTGAGTTAAATATGAGTGTCACAGCAAAGGGTCTGAATACTTATGACCATGTGATATTTCAGTTTTTCTTTTTTAATAAATTTGCAAAGATTTCTACATTTCTGTTTTTTTCTGTCAAGATGGGGTACTGAGTGTACATTAATGAGAAATAAAATGAACTTTTTTGATTTTAGCAAATGGCTGCAATGAAACAAAGAGTGAAAAATTTAAAGTGGTCTGAATACTTTCCGTACCCACTGTAGTCTGTGCAGAGAATGTCAAATAAGCACAAAGCTGGAAAATGACCAAGAAACATCAAAGGAAACATGGTTGGTTATTAATGTCATTATTTGTCATTGGTTATTACACTCTGGATTTACTTAATATTATAATTGATTATTTATTAATTATTTAAAGTCGCAAGATCTCCGCTTCGTTCTCTTTTGCGGCTCCTATGGCGACAAGTGCTAACAGCAGGTGTGTTTTTGGATCACACCTCCCAGAGGTCCAATCAGTGTCGCCCGTTTGCCTTCTTCTAGAGCAATGGTTCCCAACCTTTTTTCCTTGGCGCCCCCCCTACTTATGCCTAAGAAAAGCTGAGCCCCCCCTCCGAAACCGAAGTTGAGGTAACTCTCGAGATAGAGTCTTACTTTCTTTTTTGATACAGAGGAGTTATCAGCACTTTTACGTTTCTCCGCTATGTTTCATTCATAAAATAGTGATGCCGTGGCGGCAGGAAAAATGAGGATGATAGCAGCTAGCAGCTGACCTGATGACAGCAAGGGCCACAGGTTAAGAGGTCCCGGAGGTTTGGCCTACTAAGTAGCCTGCCTACAATTTTAAGCAAGAACAAAAATATATAGTTTTAATACAGACTTTTGTATACATTATATATTCTAGTGTACTATCATAATTTGTTTAACATGTGCACTTTTTTTTTTAATCTCAAGTTCAAACCAGATAAAGACTTGCGCACCCCCTGTGATCTTTGCCGCCCCCCTGAGGGGTCCCCAGACCCCAGGTTGGGAACCACTGTTCTACATGACGAATTTGTGTCCGTTCCTTTGGATTTTCAATCGTTTTTGATGTTTCGTCGTATCATAGTCAAGTTGCAGCTTTAAGCCCGTTTTTCAGATGTTAAAGGTTCTGAAAGAAAGGGATGTTTGTTTTTTGTGACCGTTTTTCGTTAAAGAGAAAGTGGGAGTTTATGTGCTACGTGACCCACTGTGCGTGTGTCAATGATGCGCGCTCTACTGTTGTGAAGAAATGCGGCTGCTGTTGATGTCAAGCAGGCTTCGGATGTACAGTTGTTGGAGATATTGGACTAAAAGTAATGGCTCTTTTCTCTGTTTGTTCGGTCATAGTAACCGTTTACTCGCAACGCTAGCAGAGTCCGGGAAACAAAAAAACAATGGGCTGCTTCGCGAGCAAGTCTGTTGAGTTAGCTTCACGTACCCTCTCTGGCGGACCAATCCCTGCTGGGTGACGGAAAATGCGTCACAACTGAGCACCGCTTGTGATTTTTTTTTACTTTAAATACTTTGCAGCAGCACTGGATGACACTGTTGTGAATTATTAGCCAGTGTGTCCCATCTATTAGGCATTTTCCTAACAGCTTAATAGCTTTGCTAGATTATTAAATACAAATCTGTCCAGCGTGACTCGATTAGGCTTCCATCCGGACCTGACCAGTGGATGAGGACAGTAAGCAGCAGAAGATGTTAGCCGTTACCTCGGTGAACAGGTGCTTCATCTGGGCCTGTTTGGTCCTGAAGCGTTTAATCTTCTGGTGGATTCTGGGATCTTTCTCCAGCTCTTCCAGAGTGGCCCACTTACAGTGTAGGTAGGAACTAAAAAAAAAAAAAAACCACAAAACAACAAAAGAATCGACACAGCTTTCACTTAGTGAAACATATGTATTTTGTTTGTCTGTTTATATGTTATAAAAGTAGATACAAATTATTACAAGATTAAATACCCATCAAAAAACTCAGGACTAATTAGGGTTGCACGATATTGACAAAATGTGATATTGCGATATCGATATTAATTTCAATATTTTTAAACATATGTAAAATTACAAAAGTTACGGGAAAATGCATTAAAATAGATTCATAACAAATTAAACAAGTTTTCTTACAAGACAAGGTTTATTTCAACTGATGGTCATATTGGACTGGTCCAACATGAATAAATAAATAAGGACCATGTCTACAGAACAGGACGTGCCAGAGAAACAGTATAAAATATGTAAAGAGAACAGGACACAACTTTTCTTTCTCTTCTCTGATTCATTCCGTTTTGTTGTCTCTATCTATTTCTTCACTTACACCGTCACTCTGTTGAAATATGCACACATGTGGTACGCTGCATAGGGTTTGTCACGTAGTGGACCCGTGCGCTGACGTGCACTAACGTGCAAGTGGCACGGTAACTGGCCACAACATGATCATTATAGCATTTCAAGCGGGCTCTAAATTGAACACAACTAAGCATGGCCGCGGGAACTAGGGGTGCGGAGGGTGCTGCAGCACCCCCTAGCGAAAGGACAAACTACTACAACCCTAATAAACTACTACAACCATAATAAACTACATATACATATATATACATACACTATATATATATATATATATATATATATATATATATATACACACACACACACACACTTTTAATAAATTGATTATTAATATAAATCTAATTCCTTTCATTACAAATTAAATGTAATACATTTTAAAAATCTGGTAAGTAAGAGATAAACACATAATTTGATTAGAATGAATCTGCTGATTTTGCCAAGAGCAAGGCGTGCTGTGCGCCTCTGACACTCATTCATGAGTGAAGATAGTTGTGGAAACTTTCCCAGCTGGTCAACAGTACAGAAGTTAGCTAACCATGGCACAAAAGCACATTTTGGATTTCTTTATAAATCAACCACAGGCTAAAAAGCCTAAAAGACTGGAGGCAGAAAACTCCGCAACTGTAACCGAAAGAAGTAGCAGCAGAACCCTCTACACCTGTCACTGCCACAGCGTCCCTGCTAGCAACAGACGACAAGGGAGCTAATCTTGTAAGCCAAGCTAGCAGCAGCAGGGCAGCCGCAGACTGGCTTGCTTCATTTTGATTTGATATAATTCAGTGATGCGTTTTATGGCTCCTTTTTTGAGCTTGTAGTAGGCATATTCTGTACCATTGTCGTAGCTGTGTGCCTATATTGTGCGTTAACTGTGCTTATTTTGTTCTGCCTTGGATTTTGGACTTTATTCTTGTTTTTGTTTTTTCGCTTTTGGAGCGTGTACCTTGTTGTATTACCGAAGCCTTAGTACTGTTTTGACACCACGAAGTGCCTTCGTTTTAATAAATAGAGACATTTTGTCTTCAGCTTGACAGTATGGGTATGAAAGAAATTTCACTTGGTTGAATAGTGATGGGGATTATTTTCCGGTGTTTCGGGATCAGTAGCCTATGGCTGGCTAATTATTGTCTTGGATAGGCTATTTATAATGAATTGAATATCTATACAGTTCAATAAATGTGATGGATGCAGTTTGGTGTGTGGTGGTTGACTTTGGCTGAAAACTTCACTCGGAAAATTTGTCAGCACCCCCAATTCAAAATATGTTCCCGCGGCTCTGCAACTAAGCTACACAACCAACGGACGGATTACAGCGCTCCACAAAAGAAACAAAATATTGCATACTTATTGGGACACTTTCGATAAATTGCGATAACGATTTTGAGTCAATAGATCTTGCACCCCTAGATCTAATATTGCGCAACGTGATATTGCGATAACGATATTGACGTCGATATATCTTGCACCCCTAGGACTAATCCCATCAGGACTTCCAGTGTTGTAATGTAACAAGGTACAGTACTTTGCTACTGTACCAAAGTAGTTTCATGTATCTGTACTTTACTTTGTCATTTATATTTCTGTAAACTTTTACTTACTCCACTACATTTCCTAAATAAAATGTCTACTTTCACTCTGATACATTTCCCCCTAAGCATCTTCGTTACTTGTTACTACAAAGTAACATCAGGAGAAATGTGTTTGACTGCAAAGAAGCAGGTTTGGCCACTCATTGCTCACATTGAGTTAATGCACGCTCCGTTCCAGTTGGTGACGTAATGCCCGTTTGTTGCCAAGCGCCAAAACCACAGGCCAAAACTAAAGAAGAGGAAGAAGCATAATAACTGCAGGCTCTGCTGCCAATGTAACAGACAATGATGATGATGATGATGATGATGATGACAGTGGTGAAGACAACGCTACAGACCATATCTGCAAGAAATGTTTTCGTACGTTGGAGTGAAAGATTTTTCCTCACAAAAAACAATTCTGTTTCTGTTTTTCTCTTTGCTGATGTCAGACTTTGAATTTGATGTTTAAGAAGGTGTGGAAACCATGAATATTAAGCTTCACTGTGATTATATATATATATATTTATTATGTACATATGTATATATTTTTGTCACTATCACACATCCTCTCTCACTACCATGCACGCCTACAATCATGATATGATGATAGTATAAAAACTCAACTCGTCGTGTTTGGATTGGAAAGAATGCTGAGTTAAATCCAAAGAACACCATACCTACTGTGAAACATGGGGGTGGAAACATCATGCTTTGGGGAAGTTTTTCTGCAAAGGGACCAGGACGACTGATCCATGTAAAGGAAAGAATGAATGGGAAATGTATCATGAGATTTTGAGTGAAAACCTCCTTCCCTCAGCAAGGGCATTGAAGATGAAATGTGGCTGCTTTCAGCATGACAATGATCCCAAACACACCGCCCGGGCAACAAAGGAGTGGCTTCCTAAGAAGCATTTCAAGGTCCTGGAGTGGCCTAGCCAGTCTCCAGATCTCAACCCCATAGAAGATCTTTGGAGGGAGTTGAAAGTCCGTGTTGCCCAGCGACAGCCCCAAAACATCACTGCTCTAGAGGAGATCTGCATGGAGGAATGGGCCAAAATACCAGCAACAGTGTGTGAAAACCTTGTGAAGACTTACAGAAAATGTTTGACCTCTGTCATTGCCAATAAAGGGTATATAACAAAGTATTGAGATGAACTTTTGTTACTGACTAAATACTTTCTATATATCTATATTCTAAATACTAAATTTTCCACCATAATTTGCAAATAAATTCATTAAAAATCCTACAATGTGATTTTCTGGATTTTTTTTTTTTCTCATTTTGTCTCTCATAGATGAAGTGTACCTATGATGAAAATTACAGACCTCTCTCATCTTTTTAAGTGGGAGAACTTGCACAATTGGTGGCTGACTAAATACTTTTTTGCCCCCACTGTATGTATGTATGTATGTATGTATGTATGTATGTATGTATGTATGTATGTATGTATACACACACACACACACACACACACACACACACACACACTGTACAATATAAGACTTGTACTTAAGTAATATTCTAAAAGGTGACTCTTTAACTTCTACCTAAGTCATTTTCTGGTAAGATAAGTATCTTATCAGATACTCAAGTATTGCTTTCAAGTACTTTATACAAGACAGCTGACTGCTCTCAAAAATCCCCTCAATCCCCCCCTGTGCATTTAGGGAGAGAAACTGTTAAGTAAAGGGATGCAAATAAATCAGTGTCCCATCATTTCTGCATCAAACACAGAACAGCAGCACAATTTATTTGGAAAACGACTGATATCTACGTTTTCGCGTCAATCTTGGCACCGTTTTTTTCTAGTACAGTCAGCGTTCAACTTGCATTACTCTCACCTTGGCCAACAAACCAACTAATTAGCTCCAATCATGCTTATTGTCAACGTGGATAAAATATCCTTGATCCCTTATTTAGCCCATGATTTAATGATTCAATCATCAGGACAGCAACAGACCTCTTTCCCAGCCATTGGCAGGAGCACAGGCTGTTTACGGTAGTTTGACTGACCTTTTCCCCCCATCTGCATTCCGCGAAGACCCGCCTTACTCTGCCTCTAATTGGCTAATACTCCTTGCCTTCTTCACAGAACGGAGCACGAAGGAAAACAATAACTGCCTGAGTAGGCACGGTAGATGATAGCCGGCTTAATGCTGATGTGGCACATGGATTTATGAAAACATTTTAAAATGGCACTTAACGTCATAGAATAATTAACTTTTAAAGAAAAAAATCAGCCCATCCAAACAATTCTTCTGTGCTGGTGCGTTGGACAAAAACAAAGACTTAAGAGAAAGAAGAAGAAAGAGAAAATCCCGCACACTGCTCTTGCTGCAGCATCACAATTTATTAAAGAACACTTTAAAGAAAACTAACGTTTCGGTCCCTCTGGACCTTTGTCAACAGTATTTCAATCATTAACACCCAATGGTGTTAAATACATTCTGCTCCGCCCATTGTGTGTCCCCAGGTGTGGGATAATTGACAATCACTTGTCAATGGGAGTGTCTCTCCGTGAACTCACAGTGTGAGGGATTTACCTATTCTTCAAATCGTAGAATAATTTTAAAAAATACATTTAAAAATAAATAAATAAAAAAGCGCCTGAGGTGGCATTTGGTGAATCTAAATAAATAAAATCATTTATGAAGACGCAACGGAGCAATGACACAAGAGTAGGGATAGATTGTCGGCCCTGGCCTATTATCAGGCTGTTTTTCGGCAGTTTGCAGAGTATCTGTATCGGCGTTTTATTTGCCTGACAACCAATAAAGTTAATTAAAAAGTGCTCTACTTTGGCTCCTCTACAGCTCTGCGTCAGTCACCACTGAGTCTGACTTAATGTCCCGCCCACAACACTATCTGACTATCTGTTACTGGGTATTAATGTTCAAAGTTTCTCATTTATTAAATAATTGCTTAAAGCATTTAAACTAAGTTTTGTGTTGGAGTTTGTAACATTCCAAAATCTTAATTTTGACTTACAGATTTTCATTTTTGCTGTAAATGCATGTTGGTTCCAAATATCGGTTATCAGTTTCATTAACTACTAATAATCGATATCGGTTATGAAAAACCAGTATCGGTCGATCCCCACACAACAGCAAAACGGATACATGTGATCCTTCTGACGGACAGACATTCAGCAAGATATTTGGGGTCAGTGAACACACCCAAATGTCCTCTACCGTTTCTTCATGCACCACACAACACTGAACCTTCCAGAACAGGAAAGAATGAGGATGTGTCATATACAGTATGCACTGACAAAGAATTCCCTAATCATTAGTCGATGGCAAAGAAAGCCGAACAAATGTTGTTACTATGGCTACAGTTGAACATGCATGATTTAATCCATAAACCCCAATCTATAAATGGACAAATATAAATGTCAGTGCAGTGTTCAGTGTACAGTACGTGCACCATGCAGTTACTTAACTGCCAATGCAACGACTTCTGCATTTGATAATGCGTTATATATAATAATGATTTTTAGAGTACAAATATTATACTTGGGGCACTTTTCTGTAACTTTCTAACTGGCAAATGAATACATTATTCTAAATACAGTCATGGCACAGTAAAGCGTTGGCATCCATTCAGTGTGATTCAACTCACCATGTTTTATTCATCGCCCCTGAGAATGAATTGCGATCATATTAATGATGGTATACTGTTATCTGTGTAGGACCTTTCTTAAAGATATAGAGCGCTGGAACAAACGGGAGTGTCTCCAGAGATCCTAGACAGGGCTGGGAGAGCTGAGCCTTGCCGAGAGGAGGGAAAAGTCTCTGCCCTCCCTCAACAGCTACTGCTGAGCACCACTTTACTCCCTCTGGGGAACAGACCACTGCTAAAACACACAGCCCACTGTGTGCAAAGTCAACTTCTCTGGGAGAAATCAATGTCATAAAAAAAACTATTAAGTAGCTCTAACAAAGTCAAGGCTAGACCTGGGTTAAGACAATCGATTCTCCAATTAAAAATGATCTTCTACAATTCTTAATGTAAGCATTAACCTGGTACTTTATAAAAAACATATGATGCCGGTTGCTTCTTGCTTGTACAATTTACAGCAGAAGTTCTCTGAGAATCAATTTTATATCCAAGCTAAACTGGTATTGGAACTGAAATGTCCTTAACCCAAATGATTTTGAATCGCAAATGTAATCGAATCAGGACCTTGTCAATCAGAATCGAATCGATTCAGGAAATCATTGGGCGATACCCAGCCCTAGTCACGAAGACACTCCTTAAATGTCTTCATCAATCCTAAAAGGCAAATTGTTACCACCTCTGAGGCTGCACGTGGGCAGCCAGGACTTGTAGATTCACCAGGGATTATTTTTAGGACATTGCTTTGATTGCGTAGGCGTCCGTAATCAGGTGGCTCAGTGATCAGACTAAAGAAGCAGCTCACTGGCTCAGCCTTTGTCCATTCTGGGTGGTTTGCATCTTGTCACACAACCCAACTGGCCGGTTACTAGTTTGAACAAAATGTCACGTGAACCGACAGCTTCGTTAACTATACAGACTGATAAAAAACATGTCACGCCGTTTATCATGGCTGAATCCAAGTGGAAAAAGTTGATTATCAGCTGACAGAGTTTCAAAATTGTACTTGCCGCCTCATGCCGACTACACTCCAATTAAGCAGGTGTTCCCTTCCCTTGTCGCTGCACAATTTTTTTAAACGACACGCAGCCCTGACGGTAAGCCATCCAGCCGCTGTCGATACATTTCACTCTGAACCACAAACGTCAAGCTGCTGGTGGCGCTACAGGACAAATCGGAATCACCAAAGTCAGTAGAGTTCATCCTCTGGGTAACATAAATGACTGTACAAAACGTTATGGCAATCCAGCCAACAGCTTTTGGGATATTTCAGTCCGAACCAAAGTGGTGGACCGACCAACTCTGCCATCCCTTGAGCCACAGTATGAACAGTACATTAGGTACAGCTTCACTGCGTTAGCGCTAGGTAGCTTGCTTGGCATTATGCTGAACAAGACATTTTTACGGGAACCACATGTCGCAATTAACTTTGAACATGAAGTTTTAGACACTAGAGATGTCCCAACCAGAGTCCTTTGATATTAAGCATCGGTCTTCATCTGATCCTCAGATTTACCTGATTAAAGATGTATCCGACACATTGAATAAACACCTGTAGCCTGCCTCATGTAGCACACCTCATTGTTTGAGCTAATTGATCCAAATACTGAAGGCCCTGATTCAAAAAGTTCAAAAGCTTAAATCTTTGACAATAATGGAAGCTTAACTGAAGAATGTGACTCCTGACCATAGACTGTAAATATTATTAATAATAATAATAATAATAATAATATTAACAGTCTATGCTCCTGACATGGATGTGAAGCAATCTGCTGAAGAGAAGACGACTCACTCTGTTAAGGCTCGGTATGGTTCAAACATATTCAATGCCGGTACCGATACCAATACCGTGACTTTGATACTGGTTACTGACCTTCACTTTTTTTCAATACCAATTTTCTAAAAATTCATTTTGACAAAAAGAAATTACAACATCACGGCACAAAACTTTTTATTTATTTTTCAGGTCCTACTACGTGAGCCCTGTCTCTGTGTAACGGAGAGTTTTTCCTGCCTGCCTCTGCGACATGAAACGTCAGACAGCCAATCAGCAGCATTTCTAGATCTTGGTAGAAGCATGCTGCATGTTTATTGGCTCACTGACGCTGATGAGATTTACTCCTTAGGTATAGAAATTGGGTATTGAATGACAAGGCATTTTTCGATACTCGATAATTTAGAGGCAATTCGGTCGGTGCCTTAAAAGTATTGAATTCGGTACCCAGCCCTAGATGGAGTTGTTGGGGCTTTACTCCCTTTCCCTGTGCCTCTTCCCAAAGGAGCACAAAACAGGAGAGACAATACAAAGTCCTCACTGTCCAAACAGCCGCACTCGTACACAATGTAACTGTGCAGGATAAAAAGCCTCTAGGGAGTAGGCTACATATCTAAAATACAAAATATATGTACTGAATATGTATGAAGAAGAAATGATGAAGAGAGACTCACAAATTTCTGTACTTGACATAAAACGTCTCTGTCTCCTCGGCTTGGTCCTCTGATGATAAAGTCTAGGGGGAGGGAGGGAGGGGGGGGAGGGGGGAGAGAGAGAGAGAGAGAGAGGGGAGGGGGGGGGATTAAGAGAAGGAGAAATAAATATATGAAGAGCAGGAAAAGCAGCAGGAGAGTAGATTTTAAAATAAACATAATACACAGTACGTGTGTGTGTGTGTGTGTGTGTGTATATCTTTCTTCTTCACCTCTTTCTTCACTGTTTTGACAGACAGAATTTTCTCAATGATGTTGGCCTCGTCTTCAGGTGGTTCCTGAGGGAGAGACAGAAAAGATTAGCTGTCTACAAGGATGAAGGCTGGTTCACAGAGTTTGTGATCACACAGCAGCAGTGTTATAACCAGTCCCTCCAGGATTTTCGCGATGTCGCGATCGAGCCAATTCACGCAAATTCAACCAATCACCGTGACTTTGGTGCGACTCGCAATTTTGACCAATCACCGCAACTTTTCCGCAAATTTGACCAATAACCGGAGTTTCCCGTGACTTCAACCAATCCCAGCAGTCCCACGTGCCAGACTTTACGTCAGTATAATGTGACTCTGAGTGCCACTGACCAAGCGGGAGCGAGAGAGAACTTGTTTCCGATATGAAGACGAGACTCGAACATCTCACATTACCAACAAAACGTACAGCGAAAGACATTTCCGTCGTGCCAACCTGTATGCATTTTAACATGAATTAAACGTTACACTGTAACGTTTTTTCACTCTAAAGTCGCTGAAGTGGCTGCTGTTTCAATCCTGTCGGCTGTCTGCAGCGGGCGGGGGTGGGCCTGCCGCTCATGCAGTTCCCCCCGCTCACTCCTGACGTGTGCGCGCGCACGCACGCACGCACGCACGCACGCACGCACGCACGCACGCACGCACACACGCACACACGCACACACACGGTGGATGCAGGAAAAACCGGAGATGAGACGTACACGATGACCTAAACTGAGGACAGCTACGCTCGTTACTGTAAGTCCAACGATAAGTTAAAGTCCAATAAGTACTTTATTAAACCGTATGAATGTGTGTCCCAGGCCAGGTTAGGAAATTAACTAACAATGTAAAGATCAACAAGTCACTGACATACATGTTCAAATTTGATTCATTCAATAAATTATTATTTTTTGTCTTAAATCCACCAGCCGTTTTCATATTATACCAACATTTGCAGCATCCTGAGCCTTTTTGGTAAGGTTACTAGGAAAACTCAGCCCAGAGTAGTTTTATTTCCCCCAAAATAAGTTTCCTTTTTATTTTTAAAGAACTATACCAAAAAAAAAAAAAAAACTTTGACTGTCTCTCGCAACTTCATTGCAACAAACATACAAAAGACATCGCAACTTTTATCGCAATCTTTTACAAAAGCTCCCGCAAAGTCAGGCATTTTTGGGCCGCAACAATCTCAAAAGAAGGCCGCGAAATCCTGGAGGGACTGAATAAAAGACGAATTAAATGACCATCAAATTGAATCAAAACCTTTCTAAGGTGTGAAAGCTCATTTGAACTTTCATGGGGACCAAACAACTGAACTCTGCTCCGCTCTAGAGTTCGGTTCACTTTAGGTGAGAACACGATCCGACCCAAATATATGAAGCAAACCAAAAACAAAACCCGAAATCCTAAGACGTTAATTAATAAATTTGGTGTTGTTGCTCCATTGTTTCTGAAACCAGAAGTGTCAGCGAGTTTCACTCCAATATTCTGTCCAGTAGACGGCGACCATTTCCACTAGGGGTGGAACGATACATGTATTCGTATTGAACCGAAATGGTACGGGCGTCTCGGTTCGGTCCATGAATTTACACAGAGAATACACGGTATAAAAATAAATAAAACTTGCGTGCAAATTAATGTAATGTAATGCGGAACTACTGTTAGACATGCGGTTCTTTAGAGACACCTAATCTGTAGCCCTGCCCTTAGCTCGGAAGCTCCCGAGCTCCGCCTATATGTCAAGTCGGTCAGTCCAGTGAGTCCACATGAAGCAAACTAGTCCCTTTCATATACAACCAAACACGGACGTAGCTGTATCCCTTCTCGTCTCGACCACAAATGGCCTCCAGGCCCGTTTGCTTCGCCGTTTGCTCCGGTATTAGCTGTTAGCTCCGCCGTTAGCTCTTAGCTCTGCTGTTAGCTCCGCCGTTAGCTGTTAGCTCCGCCGTTAGCTGTTAGCTCCGCCGTTAGCGTGTAAAGCTAACACCAAAACTCGTCAATTGCTCTGTGTAACCGAAGCTGCTCTTTTAACACCCCTGCTCTGTGCATTCACATATGAGAGAAGTGCTCGTCTCCCATATCACACTAGTAACAGATTGTCTTATTTTGTTTACAAGTTACAGATGGAGTCTGGAGATGATGCAGGGTACTTATTTTTTTAAGTTTAAGTTTACGGTTTACATCTTACTTTATACGCTTCAAGCTGTTACAGCTAGCTCAGTGGACAGCCTGAGACATGCACAATAAAAAAAATTGCCTTCTGCATTTTTGTTTTGCTTTTCCCGCCACTGTACCGAACCGAACCGTGATGTCTGAACCGAGGTATGAACCGAACCGTGACTTCTGTGTACCATTCCACCCCTAATTTCCACCGTGTGACATTTCTTTACAATGTTTGGTGCCCTATACAACGTGCAGTGTGAGTGCTAAGCGAACCAAATTAAAAATGAAACACTTTACTTGAAGGTATCTACATAAGAGTGACATGACACTGCCATGATACATGAACCCTAACCATAACTTGTCATGACAAAAACCGAATGACACTTACTGACAGAAGCGTTATGTCATAAAGGTTTATGACATAACATATACATATTATATATATATATATATATATATATATATATATATATATATATATATATATATATATATATATATATATATATATCTGAGAAAGCTCCTTCACTTGTTTTCAACAACAATAACAGACTGAATAAAAGAGAGATGACGCCCGGGTTCTACTCCGACCTGCATCCTTTGCTGCATGTCATTCCCCCCTCTCTCTCCCCTTTCATGTCTTCAGCTGTCCTATCAAAATAAAGGCCAAAATCTTAAAAAACAAGCAAAAAAAACAGACAGACAGAAAGACATAGGGAGACAGAGGAAGAGAGGGGGAGTGCGATGGACTGAAGCGTATGCTACTCACAGAGTGACGGCTGACTTATTATGAATGGGTCCAGCACGGGTCGAATGCGCTTTGGCGGGTCAGCGGCGTTACACACGTCTTGTGTACGCTATGAAATGTCTGTATCGTCACTGCGCTACATTTTTATGAACTATGATATTCTGGCGGGTCACATCTCTCGCCCAGGTCCAGCAGGCTCCGTCTCACACGCTATTAGCCTACTCAATGAACTGAAGCTAGTTGCATTTAATAACTTCTAATGTGTTTTTCGCCGTGGCGGCCGCAATAACAGAGTTACCAGCGGAAACACTGGTACCAATACAGGTTTTCCTCTCATACTTAACAATATACAGCTTAACAATTAAAACTGTAGACAAATGTCAGCATGTGGACCGGCGGTGCTGGGTCTCTCCATGTTGCAGGTGAGCCGTGTGTGCGCGGAGGAAAGATCCAAACACAGGCACGGCTTTACAGAAGGAATGGGTAACGCAACATTAAACCATATCTATATATAAACGACATCGCTTCGTTCGTGGAGAGGAAGCGGATGCGAGGACGTTAGGTGCACCGGTGTGACCTAGGACAAATCTTATCCCACCCTTACAAATTTTTACAAATTCTAGAGTGCGACACATTGGTCGCACTCTAGAGCCCTGCTTAGACCCCTTTAACTGGGTGGAGCTACCACTAGCAGCCGAGTGTCTCCATCTACTGTTTTTCAGTTTAAAATCAGCCAAAATTCAGACCGTGACACTATTTAAATAAAACAAAAGATTGTCCTTCCTTACCTCAGTCTGCCATGCCAGAGCGGTGGCGTTGAGCGCCGAGATGCGCCCGGCTCCCAGAACTGCGATCGTCTCTCCATCATCGTCTACCACCTTGAAGTCCAAATCCTCATTATACTTCCTCCTCTTGACCTGACGTCCCGAACGCCGCTTCTAAAGAACAGGAGGAGAAGATGTATGAACGGAGAGAAAAAGACAGAGGAAGAGTAAGGACGGAAAGGGGATAAAAGAGAGTTAGGAAGAGGACGTAATACAATGAGATATTGGGGTTACATGAGGGGAAGACGAAAGGGAAAGGAAGGCAGAATGAAATCAGGAGAAGTAAGAAAGGGAAGGATATCATGGGAAATGTAACCATTTGCTGTTACTTTAGCCATTTCATTTAATTATTTTATTTTGTACTTGTTTTTATTGATAAAATTCTTTCACTCTGTTAGAACACACTACACACAGACCTGAAATACACACACATGCTTAGGGGCCTGCCACGAGCAGTTGGGGGGTTCTGTGCCTTGCTCAAGGGCACCTTGGCAGTGCCCAGGAGGTCAACTGTCGTCTTACCAGCCACCAGTCCACACTCCGTACTTCGGTTAGTATGGGGACTTGAACCAGCGACCCTCCGCTTCCCAACCCAACTCTCAACGGCTTGAGTTACTGCCACCCCAATGTAATGCAATTCATGTGAATAAGTGAATAAATGAATATTAGATTCATGTCAACTGAACATGCAGCTAGCCCTAATGAAATGTTCAGGAACATAAATCCAACGTTGTTTATTATAACTATATGTGATGAGAAGAAAACATGTTTGGTGTCATGATGTTGATGTTGTTCTGCACTTCAGTATCCTGTATCAAGGCTTTTTCCAACTATTGTGGAGGCTGTAATGTATGTAAGATTATTAAAAAGTAGAGCTGCAAAGATTAATCTATAAGTTGTCAACTATTAAAATGAATTCGGCAACTATTTTGATAATGCATTAATCACTTTGAGTCTTTTTTTTTAATGAACTGTGACAGTACGCTGAATGTCTTTGAGTTGTGGATGAAACAAGACATTTGAGGACTTCGTCATCTTGGCTTTGGGAAACACTGATCCACATTTGTCATCTTTTTCTGACATTTTATAAACCAAACAACTAATCGATTAAACGAGAAAATAATCAACATATTAATCGACTATGAAAATAGCCCTATTAGAAAAGGTGCATTAGTTGTCAAATTAATTTAGGACACCTTGTGGCACGAACAACTTTCAGCTTCTGGTTTATGCGTACAAGAATGTCTCTCCAATTTCAAAGACTGCAGTTCCCAAAACCCCATCTGCTTCCTGTCGCAAAGAGGATGTTTCTACTTGTCACAACATGCCAGAAGAGATCCTTCCCTTCAACATTTCATGTTTTCAAGGCGCCTAATTTGGGGCTTGCAGGCCAAGCCCGTGCTCCCTTTGTTTTGGCCTGCCATGGCATCTGACTTGCTCATGCTCGTCATTCCTCTGAATTTAAAAGTGCTGTAACATCCTAACCGTAATGACTATGAAACGTACATTTTGTGCAGCTACTGAATCAGAGTTGTACGGAAACGTAAAGCGCAGCGCCGGTAAAACTTTCACTCTTCCTTACAAAAGGTGGACAATACAGCTGTTTCAACTTCATTTTTCAGTCACAAAGGTGTCTTTCCTTTTAAATATGATTATACTCCCAAAAAGAAGCATATGGATCATCTCTGCAAATTAATAAAACTACTGTACGACAGAGAGCAGCGTTATTATTTCAATCATTATTGAAATATAATAATACATTTTTCATTATTACATCTAAACTCTCTCTCTCTCTCTTTATATATATATATATATATATATATATATATATATATATATATATATATATATATATATATATATATATATACACATACATACACACTATATACATTACTCTTTCTATTAAGCCCACTGTGTGTCCAGCATCTATTTGCAGTCTTTCCGTGCACTCACCGCGTTATCCAGGGGGTCTTGGCTGTCCTCTCCGCCCATGTTGAGGGCTGACATTGAGGTAGTGTCGTCACTCTCCGCCCCCTCCTGGACAGCCAGCTCCTGGTTTCTCCTCTTTCCCTTCTTCTTCTTCTCCACAGGCGCTGCGCCAGGATCTCTGGGAGGAGACGGAGAGAGATTCTGATGAGTAATTAGCAGCTCGGGTAGCCCGCAGCAGCCGTTTCTCTCTGAGCCTGAGGCTGGAAACTCTACGGATCCCTGAGGATTTCAGGTTTGAGACGGTACAAATGTTTTATCCTCGCTTCTTATCTCTCTAGGTACCGTTATTTCCCCAATAATGAAGACAAAGGACAACCACTGGCCAATCCTAGAGGCCGCCCAGCTGGCGAAATGGTGGCCACAAGATTGGAGCAGAAGGAATCAGAGCAGAGGAGCTGAATGAAAAAAGCAGGGTGTTTCTGTGGCTTACAACAGGTCTACGGCGGTGGTGAACTAATAACTAATAAAGCGTATTTCAAAATCAACCGGGAGATTCTTTTCTCCAAGACGGTGATGGCACTATGTTATGTAACATATTTCCCGAATGAAACGAGTATCATTTTGGGCGGCATTTGATCAAATCATTCAGGGATTTAATTTGACTGCATGGAGCCTCTGAAAAGTACCAGGGATTTGAAGATAGACATCTCCAATTAATTGTGAGGAAATGATTAAGGGGTGGAGGATTCCAGCCACTTAAACCATAACTGCACACTGAACTGAAAACATAGCCAAGGTTCGGGCCGGCTTATATCCAAACACACAGCTCTGACCTAAGATATCAGCCACTAGCTTCTCCGAGCTAAGTTCAATGCTATATTATATCAATGATGTCATTTTTTTTTTTTTAAATAAACATACACCAAGAGATAGCAGAACTAATCAGGTAAAGGAACTTTTTTTTTTTTTAATTATTGTATTTAAATCTGCCCCTAAGATTTGACAGATTGCGCATGTGTGTGTACGTTTGAGTGCAGCCCAAACACAGGGAGCCTGAGCTGTCTGCTGAATTCTCTCAAACTATTTTGTGTCAATTCAAACTTCTTTTATACAGGAGACCCACGTATGACCCACTTTGCTGAAATGCATTCGAACCATGTGTGACCCCATTGATGAGACTGTCACAGATTTATCTCACACCGAGAGAGACACGGTGTCTGCAACTGTAGTTCCACTCACATCACCGCTGAGACACAGTATTACATAAAGGAATGATATCACACCTAGAACTAGCAAGATTCCTTACTTACTCAAGAATGTCTTTTAGCAAGAATGAAAGGGTTTCTTTCTAAACGAGATACGGAAATACTTGTTCAAGCGTTTCATTTTCGGCAAGCTGAACCATTTTCGCAGGTCTTAAGCGGAAAAAAAATTCCTAACGGACACCAACAAAGTGGAGCACATTACACCGGTCCTTGAATCACTGCACTGGCTTCCTGTGTGACAAAGGATATTTTCAAATCCTTTTGCTTGTCTATGAAGCACTAAATGGTATCAGGCCTGAATACATCTCTGAATTACTTGTAGTGCTAAGCTAATACTGCGTTCAATTTGTACTCGGGAGTCAGATTTTCCTAAGTCAAAGTCGGAAACACTCCCCCTGACCTCGGATTTTTGAGCTCGGAACTCGGACAACCTCCGAGTACCCCGACCTCAAAATCCAACATGGCTGCTCCGTGCAGCAACAGTAGCGAAAGTTGTAGTAACATACGTGCAGTCGTACACACAGTCCTGTCCAACTTCTATCTGTGGACATGTTGTTTTACGCCGTTTGTACGCACAAAATACAGCGTCATGTGTCGTTATCATCTGGTGTTGCTAACAGTGGCTAACATGGCTAGAGCTAACCCCACAAAGAAAAATCGGACTTGTAAATGGAACACATTCAACTCGGGTGTGACTGGTCATTCCCAGCTCCTGCTTCCAAGTCCCGATGGTAAACGGAACGCAGTATAAGTTAGTAGTAGTAGTAGTAGTAGTTAACTTTTTCACTGCCATTGTTTTTTCGCTTAGAACCAGCCTGGTTAACTTTACAGATGTTAAACGCTAGCATTAGCCAATGCAAGCTATCGTAGCTAACATCAGACTCTATGTGTGTGTCTCTATGTTCGGCTGCAGGGCTTTACACAGACCGGTTTGAATGGGTTTGTAAGAGAGTCTCACAAACACAGGTTAACAAATTAATTAAATACGCTGTGCACAGCTCTACAATTAAATCTGTTTTTAACCATTTTGAATATTAACAACATAGAAATCAATATGTGGCGGTCAAATAAATCAATGTTATGGGTGTTGCGAATCTGGCACATTCTATTCTGTCAAAACTCTGAATAAAGCCTCCTCATCTGTTTTAACTGATTTCAGAAATGTGTAACCAGTGTGACCAGCGTTTTAAATAAACAAGTATTCGCCCAGAATGAATTTGCTTTACAGTAATATACACTGGTGAAACTTAAGCAATCATGTTTTATTAACTGAAATGATTTGTTCAAAGCTTTCAGGATTATATTTTTTTTTACACAGAGAAGCAGAAGCGCAAAGCACAACACAGTGATCGTCCCATCTGAACTCCTTCATGCCTTTACTGTATCATGCTTAAGAACTGCAAAGCACACTTTTTTTTTATTTTTATTGATGGTTACGCACATTCCTAATCCTCTCTTATAAGGTCATCTCTCTTTTTCTCCATGACACATGAATACATTATATGGTAGGTTTGGGAAATTAACACTAGGAAATCACTTATTAGCCCGAGCTGATTGATTAGTTCCCTCTACCACTGACTTCAGGCTGCAACCATCGATCCCTTAGAACTCAAACTCTTCTTTTTTATTTTTATCTAAATGAAGCTGGTATGTGCACTTCAGAGAGACTGGTGAATTAAGGACTGTACTGGCAACTGGGGCTGAAAAGAGAAAGCTCCTGTCCCAGTTAATGAGTGAGCAGGAAGAAAAGACAAGGCAACAGATTAAGATGGATTTAAAACTGCACCACATGAGGGCTTTCTAATCTTCTTGTGACTGGGGTTATCTGAACAAAACATGACTGGATGTTGCTGCATGCCCGGCCTGGAAATGACCCTGAGTCAGAAAAGTTCACAAGTCCTCCTCTTCCTCCTCCTCCCGAAGTGAATGACTCCTTTGCTCCATTTCTATCCATTTTCCTCCTCTCCTTCCGGCTTATCTGTACTCCCTTCTTTCATATCGTCACCTCCTCTTTTCATCTTTTCTCCAGCTCTGTCTCTCCGTCTCTCACTCAAAGAGGCTTTATTAGCGTGACCATACTGACACGTAGTAGGGCTTCACGATATGACCCAAAATCTAAATCACGAGGAATTGCACATTTTACCTCGATAACGATAAATTAACGACAATCGCGTTGTTCTAAATCATCTTTTCTGAAGCCCAAATGTTTCCAGACGGAGGACACTGCAGGGTTTTATTTTTTGGCCACAAGTTGCCCAGTTGACTGGGACTCGGCGATTGAGTCATCCTCCATTATGCTTTTCCATGCGGCTGACTGGTCCGGGCGAAGTCACGTGACTACACACGCGGTAGAATGTTTTTAAGGAGAAAGTAGGCCTATCAACAGGAATAAATTCTCGGAATTATCGTCATGGGAGAAATTTTCGATGCCGATACATTTTCGATGAATCGTCCAGCCCTAACACATAGTGTTGCTAAAGCACCAAGAACAGGGAAACATATGCATTTCAGTGTTTCCCACAGAATTAAGATTCTATTTGCGGTGGTAGCTGACCCGGGGGTCAACTTTGTATAACAGCTAAAACAGTACAATCTGCCCACAGTCCCGTCCTCAAGGCTATAAGGGTGCAGGGGCAGTTACAGCACACAATGTAATCTTTCAACATACAAAAGATACCACAAGTTGTAATTCTGTTTAACAGCCAGATGCTGTTCACTAGTGATGGTCAAATGACGCTTCGCAAACCACTTTCTTTATTTTCTGAGCTCACTCGATGGCGCTCTCTGTTCAACAAAGGGTTGAAAACACACCGACTTGCCATTCCTTTAAAATCTCTCTCTCTCTCTCTCTCTCTCTCTCCCCAACTTTCTCCTCTCTCATCAGTCTGCTGTCCTCCTAAACTTCACATCAGTGACTCATCAGCCGTCTCTTCCTCCACGCATTCACACTTTATCTCTAATGTCTTTCCCTTTCTCCTCTTTCCACTGTTTCAATCCCAAAACTCTACTTATACCTCTCTATCTGTCCATCAGAGAACATTTACTTTCTTTCTCTCTTCCACATTATATCATAACCTTGCTCACCTAGGCGCACGCACGCACGCACACACACACACACACACACACACACACACACACACACACCTTTCTTTTCTTTAATGTCTTTTCCCTCTTAATGCATGCTTTATGTACCAAGAAATAATGAGCTATTTTACTTTGGAGCACAGCAACAACCCAGAGACACACACAGCGTGGAATTAATCTACTGACTGAAACAGATTAACCTCAGAGAAAGGCACCCACTATAAGCCGCTGAACATTAAATCGTGTTTAATATGCGTTAAACTAAGCAGGAAAAAGGTACAAAGATGAACTATTGTTTATCTGTCAACGGCTCGAAAGGAAATAATTCCAATTGTTTAACAGTTGCTCTCGACGATGGAAGCAGGGTGCAACAAGTAAAACAAGTCAGTGTCTCCTACTTCACAGACAGACAGACAGACACTTTATTCATAAAGACAGAAAAAGTGAACGGGAGCAATTTGGGGAAGACAGAGAGGAGAGGGGGGAAAGAAGAAGAAAAAAAAAAAGTACAAAAAAAGACTGATTTGTGAAAAGAAATCCTGCCATTTTCTGTTTTTCTCTCTGATTTATTCATTCAGTGTGTCTGCGTTGTTGAAGTTATGGATCTCATTGTTTTGTGTTGAGCTGCTTAACAAAAATGGGATGTTTAGTTCACCTTTCCAAGTGTAAAGTGGGATACTACATTATGGCAGTATTAAGTCATGTTCCATTCAGCATCCATACCATTTGAGCATACAGTACTTTTGAGGTTATTCTGGAGAATATTCTAGACAGTACCGGTCACTGTTTTGGAGCAAGCATATTTGTCCGCTCCCACGCTGATAAGAGCATTCCAACTTCAAAAAATGTCCCTTTCAAAGTACATTTGCGATTGATCGCGAGTTAACTATGGACAATAGACTACACGCCTACAGGAGACTCAAATTCCCAAATGTTGCAATTAATTCCTGCACAAAATTACAAAACCCAAGCTTCTGGGTCCAACTGTATGGGTCCACGTTGTCCTCTCCTTCCCATCTTTTCTGACTCTCCGATAAAGCAAAACTATCAACAACAACACAATTATACCCTTTAAGTGAAATATCGGCTTCAGAGTTTCCCAGAGAAGAACTGCCTAATTTTTGGGGATGTTGGTTTACTGCTGCCATGCTCCATCAGTGTCACCTTCAAGGGCTTTTCCAGCACGGCCTCTTCTAAAGCATTCCCATTCTGTCCTCTTCTCATCTATCATTATCTGTCTCTTCCCAGGAATTGCTAGGCAGCAAGGATGTCTTACCTGGGTTTGCGGCCCCTCTGTTTTGGCGCTGAGGGGACTGGGGTCTTGCTGTCGGCCTGTCTATGGTTCTTGCCATGGCTCTGGGCGCTGTGGGCCGGCCCCTTAGTGTGGACCCCTGGGGTAGGAGGAGGTGCTGTTGGACGACACAGGAAGTGAAAAACATGAAGAGACATTGACACGAGTCCAAGCGAGAGCCTCTTTAGGGCTTGGTGACACCTTCAACATTACTTACTTTTCTATTACACTGACTAATGCGGACCAAAAGCTTCTCTAGGGTTAGGTTTCCCAGCAGAGGTAACCCCTCGACGGGAAACGATTACGATTTATCCTGAGGTGGACATGAATGCTGCCAATCAAATTTCACGGCAATCCATCCAATAATCAGGGCTGCTCGATTACGGGAAAAAAAAAAAATCATAATCACAATTATGTTGGTCAATATTGAAGTCGCGATTATTTAACACAATAACTCATTGACTTCTGGAAAGATGTTGCAATTATTTAAGTTAAAAAACAGTGAAACAAATCAACAGTGAAAACACATTGAACGCCACACAGCATTTTGGGATGGGAGAAAAACGTGCCCTGGTTTATTGGCATTAGCTAGCTGTCTGGATTTACCCTGCTGCTGGCGCTAGAGAAAAAGTCAGTGGATGACCACAGTTATTAAGATTCATAATGGCATCGCTGTTGCTCTGGCTAACAGGTGCCAGGTGGCCAATTCTGGTTAGCAGTTGTTGAGCTTGCTGGCTTAAGAGACAGGGGACATGAGACTGGCTGAAAGGTGGAAAGTGACATTATGAATAAAACCATTTAGAAAAGTCCTATAAAACTCCATTGTGAAAATAAGAATGATGAGGAGTTGAGTTTAGGGCTGCAGCTATCGATTAGTAGTATTCTACCGATTATTCCATTGATTAATCGAGTAATCGGATAAGAAATACTTACACTTAATAATATACAATAGTTTGGTTTCATTTTCGGAAAAAGCAACATTTTTATTGCCTACATTGCTTACAATATCATCTCTCAAAAAGACTAAACATATTAAGTGCATTTAAGTGCCATATTACATTGTTTTTAAAGAAAACATTTTCTGAAATGACATCAACCTCACACTAAGGCCTACATTAAACATACATAAACATGACCTTAAGTTGTGCAACTTAACTTTCAGAACTACAAGTTTCAACCTGAGACTGATCTGCATATAGGCCTATATGTAGTTATTAGTTATACTTGGCAAATAGTTATGCCACACAGCTCTGTTACACTTATTCTAGTAGATCGTTGATCAGAGTGAGAGAAAATGGTGCGCAACAATCAGCTGTTTTTCCGAAGGGATAGTCAACACGTCGGCTCTTTAGATCAAATTGTGGTCACCACTAGGTATTTTCTTGTCTTTGTTTTTGGTAGTTGTTGTGTTTGGTGTAGTTTCATCGTCCAATACGACTCTGATTTACTTTTGTCGGGTCCGCTTCGTGGAATGGATGATAAAGTTAGACTCAATGTTTTCTGTTGAGATGCTGAAGCACTGACGTCGTGCTATTATTGTGGTGAGCTCGTTCGATTTTTCAGTAGACGCGCTGTACAGAGTTCTCGTTTTAACTACGTTTGAACCGATTCCAAACTTTGGACACTTTCTGTGGTTTTCTCCAGCCTGTCTCTTCTCTTAGCCCCGCACTATTTACGCTCTCTTTCTTCATTTTGTAATCAGTCTTCATGGCATGTGTCGCAAGCAGCGTCAGCCCGGTGCGCGACAGTAATAATCCTCCGTGCGGAAACACCGTGAGCGATACAACGTTGGTAACATTAATTCAGCGAAGCTTCGAGGCAAATCATTTTGCATTCAAAATCATTTTTAGTAATCGAATTATTGGAGCTACTCGAGGAATCGTTTCAGCCCTAGTTGAGTTTTAATCATTTCTTAAATATTCTCACTAATCGTTTTCCACAATACATTCATGTGATAATGCATTTCATAATAATGTATCCAATATTGAACACTCTGGAGCTCCACATAGGCCAACGTTGGAGTTAGCAGTGACAAAGATCGTGACGCAGGGATATACATCTTTGTTTGTCTCATAACGGAGGAAGCACCAGCGTATTGGAAAAGACTTTCATTGTTTCTGAGACGTCTATTGGCCTAACTGGTATTGGAGAAGTTTATGCAGGCACGCAGATAAAAAGTGGTTCTATTGAGAAGCATTTCATGAGACCTTCTTCGGGGGGAAAAAAACGAAAAACTGTTGCTTACTATGCAAACCTCTCTATCGCGTATGAAAGAAAACTTTGACCATGTATTTTCGCCTTGGCATACTTATCAGCACTTCATTAAAGCTTTTGGATGATGCATTGCATCCATAATTCATATATTCAGTAACGTTACGCGTTTTAGAAGACATTGAGCATAATCTCGGCTCAAGATGAGAAGTGGTGTCTTACTGCAATTTTTGATTCTCACAATGTTCAGCTTTAAAAGAATGCTAATGCAGCGCCACACACACACACACACACACACACACACACACACACACACACACACCCACATTATAATAATAATTATAATAATAATAATAATAATAATAATTTGTACCAACATGTCTGATCATGATTTAGGGACATTTAAGAATAGAGTAGTTATTATCTGTGCCTTCCAATTAGTGTTGAAATGTTCCGGCTTCAATGCTTGTTGTGAGCCTGCTATTTTCTTTGGTTGTTGACTCCACACACACCACAAATTTTTCGATTTAGATATTGCACTAGTCCATATTGCGATTTCGTACCTTGATTGGGGGGAACAGGAGGTAGGACTTTGATCTTGGGTTTCCTTCCTCTTTTGCCGGGCACCTTAACAGGCAGCTGAGCTGGTCCGGGGCCCACTGTGGCCCCTGGTGCTTTCCCCACCGCCACATCCTTCAGCTCCGTCCCCTTGGTCCTACCCTTCTTTCGCTCCCTGGGCTCCTTCCTCAGTGTGACCACCGTCGCCACCTTCTCCTCCTTTCGTTTCTTTGGTTTGCTGCTTTCCCTTTCCTCCGCCTCCACTCCTCCTTTCTCCCGTTCTCTCTTGTCCTTTTTCTTCCGTTTCTTCTTAACCCTGCCTCCTCCTCCTCCTCCTCCTCCTCCTCCTCCTCCTCCATCGTCCTCCTCGCTCAGAGAGGAAGGAGGTCTCGCGGCTCCTCCGGAGTGCCTAGCGGCAGGGGCCCCAGCCGCCCCAGCGCAGTGATTGGGCGCCGCCGTGCTGCCCACGGGGGTGAGGAGGCGGAGCTTGTCCTTGGGGCCCAGGACCAGGTGTCCCCGCGGGATTGTGGGAACTGTGGTTTGTGCGTGACTCTTTTGGTCCGAGGCGGAGGAGGAGGCTGCAGCGGCGGAGGCCGGAGGTGGCGTATGCTTCAGGACACCAGTGAACATCTGAAAAACAGAAATGGGTTGTAAATTAAAGAGCCCCTAAAGAGCTTTTCAGCGTCATATTTGGGGGTCTACTAGAATAGGTTTACGCGCTTCGATGTTCAAAAAGATATAATGTTTCTCATACTGCCCATTGCTGCAGTGCCTCGACCTGAAACAACAAGGCTCGTTCGAGATGAACTGTGCTTCGCCTGTAAAGATGGACGAGAGCAGGCGGCAACAGCAGTGGGCGGAGACAAAAAGCTGCGGTCAAGTCGGACAGTTTCCAGCCGTTTCCAGCAGCCTTCAGGCTGAACGGGAAGTCACAGAAAGACTCACATACTGTTAGATCCAATTCTGATTTCAGCGTTTCCTCTATGTTGATCTGCAAACGGACTTAATCTCTCTGACTTCGAAACGTCACTATCAGACACACAACATTTAAAATCAGACAAATAGCAGTTAAAATCCCTCCAATTCAACAACAAAACAAAGTTTATATAAAACATCATCGTAGTGAGTTGATTCTGAACCAATCAGCTGATCAGCTGAGAGCCAGGCGTTTCCCAGCATGCACTGGGTCTTACAGTCGTTGGAAAGCAACTGTGTCGGCTGGCTAAAACCTGTGGCCGCCTTGATCTCGTGAGGTTATCGCTGCCCACGTGTGCATGACGTCAGAGCAAGTCGGGATCAGGTCAGACTCAAATCTAAGCGGCGTGCACTGGGGCGGCGATCGCCGGTGATCCATTCTGCCCAGGCCTGGCTCATCTCGAACGAGACTTCTCTACTTGAGCTCTTGGCCCGCCCAGTCTGCACTGATTGGTCAGCTGGCCCACTCTGTTGTGATTGGTCAACCAAATTCAAACAAGCCACTGGGCGGGCTGTGCTTGCTCAGGCAGCGTATATATAAAAAACTGGGCTGGTATTTCAAACAGGAATGTGGGCGAGATGTTTTCAGGAAGTTAACAAAAAGTGCTGTCTGTGGGAGAGAAACAATCTGTATTTTTTTTGTACTTTATACTAGAGATGAGCCAATACCAGTATCGGTATCGGCTCCGATACTGCCTAAAACGTTGGTATCGGGAAGTACTGGAGTTAATGCACCGATCCGATACCACGTAATAAAGCCCTAAAGATAATCTACGTTAAAGTAGTTTATTTAAAGTTCTTTTTCCGTTATAACTGACTGTCAAACTGGAGAATAAAAGAAAGTTCATTGTTTGTTTGTTCATGTTTCACAAAAAGTTTAACCTGAGCCAGGCCAACAACAAAGACAGAAATAATATCACATCCATACAGGGATAGTAGGATACAGCTGTTAAGACATAATAAAATGTATGACACACTGGTATCGGATCGGTACTTGGTATCGGCCGATACGCAAGTTCAGGTATCGGAATCAGTAAGCAAAAAATGGTATCGGACCATCTCTAATTTATACATCTATTACATACACAAGAAACTATATAACCCACTAAAATCCCAAAAAGCATAATAGGGGCTCTTTAAATTTACCATTTTCATACTGCCGTCATTCACCAATTCATTCTCGCTAGCTCTACTTTCTCATTTCTTTTCCGATAGATGTTAAGCTACTGTCAATCAACACTTTCAAAACCCCTCTCTTTCCTGGACGCCGAAAAATCTGCAGAAAGTGTTGAGTTTCGCTGAGAGTGGTCAAAAAGAAGGCAAAGCAGAAGTGAATATAATTCATTAGCAAATAAAAACAACATTTCTGTTAAAGAGAGAAACTCAAAAGCAACAGAGTGCCGAGTACAGTAGAACGTGACTCTGCTGTTCTAATGGAATCAATGCTGTGGAAATGTATGATATACAAGCAATTCCCACCCCTCTCAATGTATTTTTTTTACCAGGACTTTGATTAACTACAGGCTTTCATTTGTTTGTACTGTGTCCATTATTTCAATACTAGATTTTATTTGAGAATTAACAGTACTATTATTATGATTATTATTTGTATTCAACAATGGATTCAATGTCCATGTGTTATATGGAAAGGGTCGCTCAAAGTGACAAACACACAGAAAGTTATAACCCAACTCTGCGGTTCCCTTCAGCTTTATTATGGAGCTTATAGCATCTTTCAGTTCATTAGTTTGGTTTTCTCTGTTTTAATTCTCTCTCATCTCTCAACCTTGTTTTCAGCAGCAGCAAGCAAGGCCTGAAATTAACACCCAGCCATGCACCAAATGCGGGTGAAACTGTCTGTCTACCTGCCACACTGGCGAGTAGCCAATGAGAATTGAGTGATTCATTAGTTGTGTGTAGTTGTTTTTTTTTTGCCAATGTTCTTTCACATTTCAACCAAGTCGGCCATTTCCTTGGATTTAAGCTAAAAAATGTGGCAGCACATTGCTGAGGTTGAAGAGGCCGGCGGAAACAAGCAACCAACAAAAAAAGATGAGGATGATTCAAAGAAAAGTAAAAGAAGACGTTTTAATACCAAGTGGACAGTTAGCGACAACGGCAAGGTCCTGTGTGGCTGATCTACGACAGCAGTATGGAGCCAATGTACTGCAGCGACGGTCGTGGGTACGGTTCAGACAAAACAAAGTTCAATTATTTTGTAATCGTGACTAAAAGCTAGTTGAGAACTAAAGAGTCATTGAAGAAAACATTGTCTGATAAAAAGCCTGTGTGGCTAGTGGATTTTAAAAAGTTAAATTCAGGCCCTGCTCCCGGCTCTACAAGACCGAGATCAGTAAGGTTGGGTGCCAAAGTTAATAAAAATGATCACTGGCAAATAAATATGGGAAGGCTCGTTAAACATGACTGCCGGCGTTAACCGTTTGTTTCTCCCCTCTAAAAGTTAGTGAGAGAATGGATAGAAATTGGGAGAGAAGGATAAAGACGAGAGGGAAAGGGGTAAAAGATTATTTTTATTGGGCATTTTTACGCCTTTACTTTTATAGGACAGCTGAAGACATGAAAGGGGAGGGGGGGGACATGCAGCAAAGTGACGCAGGTCGAAGTCGAACGCTACGTCGAGGAGTAAATCTCTATATATGGGCATGAGCTCTACCATGTGAGCTACCCAGGCGCCCGAGAATTGATGATTTAATGAATCATAGACCCCCCACACACACACGACTTGTTTAAATAAATACATAAATTTATGTAAATTGTTGGAGATATTGCTGGAACAACATCTCCAAGTTTTGTTTTTCACTGTAGAAATGTCATAATGATTTGCCAATGCAAGACAGTACCGGCACCTTTTTTTTTTTTCCCCCCACTTCAAGCACTGCAGAAACCATGCGTGCCCATCGCCCTGAGCATGTGCCGTTTGGTGTGTGAATCACGCTGTGAGTAAAGATTTAGTACGCACAATATTCTTCCGTCAACCCCAGGGTGTTACAGCTGTTAAAAACAGAAACTCTCAAAACCAAAACTGCCAATACGCTCATTGACAGTCATTAAGTCGTTTCCTGTATGTCCGTAGTTTATTTTTAAAGAAATATAGACACTTTATGATCCATTTCTGTGTAAAAGATCTCGCGTAAAAAAATATAAATAGAAGACGGTCCTATTTTTACGCTTGTAGAGCGGATCCGCTCTCATGCCTGGTGTAGCCAGTGTCATTCATTTTAGTGGGAGCGTAGTGTTGGAGCATCCGCTCCGCACACGTTACGCGTACATGTAGCTGGCCCGTAAGTGTGTGCTGGTTGTGGCTGATGATTCGACACCTCCCCCCCCTCACAGCGCTGCCAGTGTGAGACAGCAGAAGGATTGGTGTTTTACATCCGTGCTGCTACCCTGTGACTGGGCTCAGACTGGTTTACACGGCAATCCAGTAAAGGAGAGGCCTCCAGCAGCTGCACAGTAAAGCCCTCGGGGGAGGTAAGAATAGAGATTACTACCCCTGCTCAGTATGCTCTGGTTCTTTTATCTATTCCCAAAAACAAACTGAAACATGAAACGTATCACTTCCTGTATACAAGACATTTTCCCAGAAAAAGCTCAGGGCTTAGAATACTAAATGTTGTTTTTGAAGCCTTTAGACCGGAGATCTTCCTTAGAGTTAATGCAGACCCAAAGTTATCGTTTAAAAAAAAAAAAAGTTAAAATATACATAAACACGAGTCCAACATATTATTAACTAAGATAAATCAGCCTATTGTGTGATTTGTTTTTAAATGTACACAACATTGATGACAGGCTACTGGCCTGTAGTTAAGGTAAGCCATCCACAGATACAGTTACATTTAAGGATTCACTGCTACATGTATGTTTAACATTAAAACAGGATGTATAAATATATGAATGTCAATAAATATGATTTTAATACCTTAGTATTATACGCGCCATAAAAAGGTATGCGTAAAGGCTTTAGGCCACCCTACACTTTATTGTAGACCCAGTTTAATATGCAACTCTTTTCTTTTACAATATACTGTATGTAGTGAAGAGTCCCTGTTCCGTCTCTCTTTCAGCTGAGGGGTCCTTGGCCTAAAAAAGGTTGAAGAGCCCTGCTTTAGACAGCAATGAACACCATGAATGTCAACTGTGTCATACCGTTCTGAGGCCAGTCTTTACACATCAGCATTAATCACAGTAGGTCTGCACCATGTTATATCACACTACAGCTGAGCATTACTCTACACACGAGCACACATGAAAAATGAAAATTGCACTCACTCATTGAACTTCATACTTTAGTCGTAGGCCTCCTCCTACATTTCTTCCTATTTTCATTCATGCAGGAACACCAGTAGCTCTAAGATGCTTCTGCTTGCTTTGATATAAAACCTTAAAAACACCAAAAAGGATCATCACACGATGACATCCAAAGTCCTGGCGATGCTGCTTGTATAATTGAGATAAATATACTTCAGATCAGGGCTGCAACTTTTACTGATTATTTTCATTGTCGATTATTTTCTCGATTGGTCTATAAAATGTCAGAAAATGGTGAAAAATGTCAACCAGTCTTTCCCAAAGCCCAAGATGACGTCCTCAAATGTCTTGTTTTGTCCACAACTCAAAGATATTCAGTTTACTGTTACAGAGGAGAGAAGAAACTAGAACATATTCACATTAAACAAGCTGCAATCAGAGAACTTTGACATGTTTTCATAAAAAAAAAAGGACTCAAACCGAACGATTATCAAAATAGTTGGCGATTAATGTAATAGCTGACAACTAATCGATTCATCTTTGCAGCTCATCATTTAAAGGATGAACAAACTCCATTTAAGCGTGTAGTTTTCCTCTCTGATCCACAAAGGCCCCATGGTAGGCCGAGGTTCTGGGCTGTCGGTGACATCACTGTTTCCACCATCCTCCTCCTGAAACCACAGAATCCAAACCTCCATTCCCCTGAACTCATCATCAGCGGCACAGCGCTCTTCCACTCTCAAATGCTCAAACACTTGCTCTACTGCTGCTTCACCACTGCGGAAAGTCCTGCAGTAGTACTCAGGGTTTTCCCTGCCATTATAAGGCGTAGGCGCAGCACCCAAGCTGTTTGGGGCAGCACCTAAGCTGAAAAAAATGTAAAAATCAATGTGAGCATCAAAACTAACTAAATGACTTTCCTCAGATCTAATGATTGTTGTTGGTCCCCAGTGGACGTCTTTAGCGAGTTTTGTCTTTACGCTTTTTGAGTGTTATTTATTAATTATCTGCTCTAGTTTTTCCAACGTTTTTAGTGGTCCAAAATGATGTGAAATGGCATTTTTATTTTTACTAAAAAAACATAACATTTTCTTGAGGGAGGAACCCTTGACCCCCTGCCAAATGCGTGCACCTTAGTCTTCCACAAACCTATGATGTCCGATGAGTGATTTCTACCACGGCCACGTCTGTAACACTAATGGAGGACAGGGAATGCCTGTTTCTTCTTAGCCACCTCAGATTTTTAAACCAGGTTGTCAGCCCAGAGACATTTAGGTGGGAAGCAGAGCTTAAGTGCTAGATATTATAATACGGCTCCTGTGTCTGCATAAACACTTGCAACCATGAATATTTATGACCAGTAGGTGGACCTCAGGGTCAGTGTAGCATGTGGGCAAATAGTACGATTCATTTAAATCGAAAATGCAGCAAAGCTTTAATATCCATTGGTGGCTTTTTGTCACAAAGACCAAAAATGTGATTCCACCAAGGTTAAATAAAGCTTGTTATGAATTCTGTAGCATAGCTTTTGAATCATTGCATCCACTGGTGTACCGCAGCCTACATGGGGAATAGATTGCAGTAGTACATTGCTAAAATGCACAACTCCCGCACTGTCACAGCCACTTAGTCAGATCCAACGCCCCCTGTTGAGTCCTGAATCTACTCGATGTTTGTGATACTTCACTAACAATTGGAGTCAAAAGTCAGGGGTCTTCAACATTTTTTAAGCCAAGGACCCCTTAACTGAAAGAGAGACAGAGCAGGGACCCCCTACTACATATTGTATAAAACTAAGTTGCATATTAAACTGGGCCTACAATAACATGTAGGGCGGCCTTAAGCCTTTATACATAGCTTTTTTCGCATAGAATACTAAACTATTGAAATAATAATTGTTGGCATGATTGTATAAATCATCTTTTAATGTTAAACGTACATGTGGCACAGTGAATCCTTAGAATGAACTGTATCTGTGGATGGCCAACTTAGTGACTATCTTACCTATAGGCCAGTAAGCCTAACAAATGTATAAACAGACAGTTTTTTTGGGGGAAGAGACAATGGTAGATACTGCCTTTGCTACTGGACGTGACCAGCGGAGAGCCATCAACTTGGCAGAACAAAAGAGCCTAAAATGCAACTTGCTAGTGCTTACTTTGCACTGGCAAGTTGCACTTTAGGCTCTTGGCCAAGTTGGTGGCTCTCTGCTGGTCACGTCCAGTAGCAAAGGCCATAGCTTAGCTATAAGTTAAGAAATAGACTGTGTAGCCTATTTTTCATTCACAATGCAAAAAAAAAACTATTAAATTCCTTTTTTTATTTTTGTTTAAACTGTTTAGCTGATTAAATAATTAATGCGTCAAAATTATTATCGTCGGTTAACGGTTTAACTAAACTAAATTGGATGAATGAATCAAAAAATAAAAACATCTAGTTTTATTGTTTAAAAGCTTCACTTAGCCCAGCTATGGAACAATGCATACTGGTGCTTGACTCGTTAACGTTAGCTGCTATGGTTAGCTGTTTATAAAGTGGAAGGAACTTATCAACTAGCTAGCTAATCTGTCCGCTTATCAACTCCTTGAACGGATCATAGTAACTTTTAGCACGGCTAATTGTAGAAAGGCTACTGCAAGAAAAAACGTGTAATTATCAAAAGACATTGGATCATTGATGTTTGTTTGACGGCCGATGTTAGCTAGCAGAGCTAACGTTAGATCTGCTAGCTAGCGCGCTGCAATCAGGTCCGATGGCAGACAGAATTGCTAAATAAATAGCAATCCAACAGCACATTATACAATGTAAACAAAGACACGCTTTCTTGCGGCGGCCTTTATAAAATGAGCAGTGGTGGAAGTAAGCATTGTCACTTTTATTTCAAAATGTTTGTGTAATGGCAGCCATAACATTAATGAGCAGGTGCTGAGGAGGAGAAGAACGAAGAGAAAGAGAGCCAAATTGGCTATTTTGGCCTTTTGTGGGGTTATGGCTGCAAATTCACTATAGAGGTCTGTGTGGCCAGATGACCGATTTGCACGTCAGGACCGCTATGGCTGCCTCCACCAGAGTTTCCTCTGGCTTCGCCCTCACACACGCTCCACCTCCCCGACAGTGCGGGCGAGACGGGCCGGTGTTGTGCCCGACCCCGGGGGACCGGGATTCCACCTCAGCCGGTACGCGCCGGCCCTCACTTTTATTGCACCACGGGGCGACCCTCTGACTCTCGCGCGCGTTAAACTCCTCGGTCCGTGTTTCAAGACGGCTCAGGTGGGTTGCCGACATCGCCTTTTTTACGTGAGCAGATCCCCGCCCTGGCGACGCGACGCCGTTGGGGCACATTGAGGACGGTCCATCCAGGTTGACAGCAGCACCGGGAACAGGGGGCCCCGCCCCTCCCCGCGGGGAGAGAGGACGCAGCGAGGGTTATTGAGGTTAAAGTCGCATCAAATCCGCCTTGGTTGTTCACACTGCGGCCACATTGAAAAAAATCTGATCTGGGTCTGATTCAGGACCACATATGGAAGTGGACTGAATCTCATACGAAAAAATCTGATCGGATCAGATTGGATTTGGGCCACTTTTGCCTGCAGTCTGAGCGTAGCCATTGTTACTTTATATGTCATTAATGTGTTTAATTATTTATGTCACAAAGTTTTTCTCCCCAGTGGTTTTTGTATTCACTGTAATTAATTTCTGTGCTTTGTAATTATTTCATCTCTTTGTTTGGGCACTGTTGAATTAGTTAGGCTGAATTAACTAAAGACTGCTGCACTGACCATAACGACTCTATTAAACTGCATTATGGATTCAAACTCCAAGGTGAGAACATTCTGCGCACACTTTCCTCTACACATATGAATGAGAGTGTGTGTATAACGAACCCTGGTTTGATAATGAATAATAATGTGCTACCTGATTGATCCCTGCAGGGAAATTGTCTCAGCTTCGCTGCACCACAGGAAGGTCAGAGCACAGGGTCAGCTACTAGACATCACGCAGGAAGTGGTGTGGAATCACTTGTGGTGTGGTGTGTACAACACATCAGTATGGCAGTTTGTTTCGAAAGGCAATCATAATGTCGGAACAACCTCCCAGCTAATCCAAAACACCCCAGGGTTCCCAAGCAAAATCGGCCCTGTTTTCAACTCCATTACCAAGCAAGTACAGTACGAACAGGGCAGTAATTTGTCACCTCTGTTGGAGAAAGTATAAAAACCATGGATGTATAACAAAACCTGGATACAGCGTTTGAGGGGGAGCCCCGTTTATTCCTATGAGAGTTGCCCAGTGGCACATGAGGCCAAAAAACTTCACCTTCCTTGAATAAAATAAGCCGGATGATGGGCACTGCTTCCTCATTATTTCGGCCCATAGAGCACTAGAGACGTCTGCTGGCTACTTCAGCTTTAGCCCTCCGGTAACTTGAATAGGGATAAAAATGATTTTATCGTGCAGCTCTTCTATAGCCTAGAAATCTAGACGCACCCTAGCGGCAGCAAATGTAATTTGCAGCCAGGGTCAGTCTAGCAACTCTCCGTTGGCTTGCGAGCTGGAAAAACCAAACTCTGGTCAGGCCAATCACATTGTGTATAGAGTCGGTCGGCGGGCTAATGACGGCAGAGTTGCAACGGTTCCGTGTGAATTCCCTGCTACTTAAAAAACAAAGAAGATGGCTGCTGGGTCTGGCTTGTCAGGCTAGCTCTTCTAGACTTTCTAAATGTGATAGGACTGAATGGATTACATTCTGATAGTGAAACAAGTCATTTCTCGGGGGGTTGTGACAAGTATCCACTGATTTACAGATGTCTCTTTCGCCATGTAAGTGTATGGGGGGGGAAAGGTCTTTATGGGCCAGAGGGCATCACGTGACAGACAGGATTTGTAATTCCACTGTTTGGCCGCTACGTCAAATGGGCTTCAAAGCCCGGCGCACTTCCTGAGGGCCTGATAAAAAAAACCTGTGGCTATCTTTCCCGTAATAAAAAAATACTATCTGCTTTTTTGACATCACATCATGAAACCTAAATTTAAATTAACTCCAGGACCACGGCATCTACCATGGGAAGAAAAGAAACTGCCACCGTTGTGAAAACAACAAAAACAAGTACTGATAGAGTAACAATCAAACCATGAGCCAAACTATCAATATTTGAAACCAATCAATGCTGGACGAGCACTGCGTTTCAGGAAGAACTGAGGGAATGTGCCTTTCTGAAGGTGGTATCAAGGACAGGGGAGTCAATAAGCCGTGTGCACCAGTGAATCCGACAGCAGAGTGGGACTGATTTACATCGAGCGAAGCTGCTGATGGTGATGGACACTTGGCTACTAAGAGAGTCTTCTGGTGCAAACTACTGAACACAAGCCCCACTAAATCCACTCTACATTAAAAAAGGCCATGTTAATGTTTGTGTTGGTAATGTCAGGCTTACAGTGATCACTTGCTCATACTTGTTGGGTTTGCTTTTGTTCGTTTGTTTGCAGATTATGGGATGCATCTGCACAGTGCTCTGCAGGACTACCAATCTGTAACTGTTAGCTGCAGTTGTGTGGACAGGATTTATAAATGAAAAGACAGAAGAGGAACTCACACAGCGGTGGGAAATGAGTGTTGTGTTACATGAGGTTCATGATGCAAGACACTATATCTGAAGAATTTCTCACGCCATCTTGCAGCTGCACATACCAATATCTTAGTTGATGTATCATACTCAATGCAAACTCACACTCTTTACTTGTGGATCAATATAGAGACGTGCATCACCATCGGAGGGGAAAACTATAGCCGCCACAATATGCAACTAAGGGTTAAATGCTGACGAAGTGATGTAGCTAGCAAAAAACGTCAGATTTGAGCATGTCACATGATTATTTTAGCATCCTTTGTCTAAATATCTACCAGAGAGGATAAGTTAGCTGTTAGTAAGCTAATGTTAGCTATGTGTTAGCAGGCTAAGGCACTGAACATAAAACTGCATAGCTTTCTGATTTATTCACATTCCACTGTAACACAAGTTGCAGTTGAGGCAATACTAGTCCCGTGCGAATAGGGCTTTAGAGTTAGAAAAAGGCATTCAAAGCAGTAGTAGGCATCATATACTGACTATAGCCCTGTTCGCACGGGATTAGTATCATCTGGGGACTTTGTGTGATTTAGAAATTCCCCCCCCCCCCCACATCTGAGTTTCGTTTGGTGCATTCGCACGGGATAAGTGTAGCCTGCTTTTACTTGAATTTACTGGCATATGTACCCCAGAGTTGGGTACCCGGAGGCGCGCAGAGGACGGCCGTTGCGAGGCCCACACAGCATCACCGTCAGCCCTCGGGCAAAGCCGGGACTATTTTGTCTGCCATTTCATCACTGAATTGACTTTTGAGACTTTTTGTCTCAATTGTGTTTTGTTATTTAAACAAATGATTGAAGAAATAAACTTGTCCATGAGCCTATTAACAGACCTCCAGCTGACAGCGGGGTCTGTGAGCATCACTGGTCGGCCGGCGAGCGAGCGAGCGAGCGATCGCGGCCGCCACCGGCTGGCTGTCAGACTGCAGCTTCTCAAGTCCGACAACATCGGAGCAAATGTGCTATTCGCCATAAATTTTTGTAAAAAATGCCCATATTCGAACCATGCACGTTGATTTCTCGCATAAAAAAGTCTCAGAAGTGAATTTAGTGATGAAATAGCTGCAGCTAATATGGCAAACTCCCGATCTAGATTCTAGAATCGATTGCTTTTCCTTGGGTTGCCAGATGTTAACGCTGAATTTTGCATCTGAATTTGGTATATTGCATTTTTTTATGTTGAATTTTGGATTCTGAATTTATGAACTTAGAAAAAATAAAAGGTGAAAATTAGTTATTGAAAATGTGAAGAGTAAAATTCTGAGGCAAAAAATTCAGATACATAATGTCAATGCATCAATATTCAGTGCTAGAAATTCAATGGCTTTTTAATTTCAAAATCCAATGAAACAGATTTACTTCCATAGGACCTCGTTGTTCGGTGAAATATGGTGGGTCATTTGCGGGGGAATTTTTACATGGCTGATTCACACGAGATTAAGATCACTCCGTAATTATTACAAATGACTGGAGGTGCGAATAAGGCTTATGAAATAACCCCATTAAGCTAGCTGGAATATGACAATACAGCCCAGTCTATTCTGTAAACAAAGAGTGCTGTATATTTGCATTGAACTCAAGCATGTTCTCCAGAGAGAGAAAAAGCGTCAAACATAAAAATAATGTTTCTAATAAATACAGACAGTCGCTGATAACATGTGACTCTGCATGCAAACAGGTAACTGACAAAAGACTGTTTGATTCAACGATTCAATGTCCTCATGCTTTTCACATGAGTAAAGTATCCTGTGACACGTGATATGACCTGTGGAGAGACCAGCCTGCAGCATCAAGCCTTTTTATAGTGGATGACAAATCTACAGTACAGCTCTTTACAACGGGGAAGTGAAGCCATTATAGCTATCTATGCTCTCTTCAAAGCCACCAGACTCATTTGACAAAAAAACTGTAATTTTACCCTGGACACTGGTCTACCGCTGCCCTGATTGGTTGGTTTGTTTGTGTTATTTTTATTATTTTTATTTTTTTTTTAAAGGGATTCAAGACAAGGTAAAGGAGTGAAAATATCCCAAATATACGGTGGCATGGCAGTACAAACCACAACACCAATTCACACAACACGACAGCAAATCGCCACAACACGATAGTAATTCACACAACATGACAGCAAATCAAACACGACAGAAAATCGCCACAACACTACAGCGAATCATCACAACACGACAGCAAATCGCTACAACACGTCAGCAAATCGCCACTACACGACAGCAAATAACACAACACGACAGCAAATCGTCATAACACGACAGCAAATCGTCATAACACGACAGCAAATAACAGAAAATCGCCACAACACTACAACGAATCATCACAACACGTCAGCAAATCTTCACAACACGACAGCAAATTGCCACAACACGACAGAATTGAATTCACAGAAAAGTGAATTGCTGTTGTGGTTTGCACTTCAGGGCCACTGTACAATATAGTGTACACTTAAACTGATTAGATTTTTATTAGACGGGCCTTCTTTTTGTCTAAGATACGTTTAGCTGCTGCCCCCGACCACAGCTGGACACTGCTTAGCTTCTGTGTCGGTACTCCTGCCTGCTTCTCCAAACTGGGGGCTTGCCGACCGCCATCTACTGTAGGTTATAGGGGTGAGAATCACCACAGGCCCCACGATACAATATTATCACGATATGATATTATTGCGATTTTAAACACATTGCAATATTCTGTGATATATTGCAATTTGTTACCTTTTTTGTATCGTTTCCCCCCCACCCCTAGTAGGTAACACACTGACTATGGATAAGTACCTCATACAACCCCACTTCAAAATATCCAAACTATCCCTTTAACATTACCTAATAAACATGAGGGCTGAATAACAGATTACCACTGGTGTCTTTGAAGACAAAGAATCTTCAGATAATCTTCGACATAGTAGTAACAAATCAAATAGCTTAGCTATCATGAGCTATGAACTTCCCATCCGCTACGGTACAAAATGTGCTGCAGCTTCAATTATAATACACACATAAAACTTCATATACAAAAACAAAATGCTGCAAACCAATCAGGGCTGGCAGGCTGGCTGGAGATGCATAAACAGGTATCAAACACCAGCTGCCACAGTGTTTAATATACATACAGTTCATTGTACCGCATGGTCTACCGTCTGTTGTCTCTTTACACTGCTGTTCATGGGCTCTGTCCATCTGTATGTAATGTGAGAGACTTTATGCCGTCCGTACGTTTTCGTACCAATGTCACCGCCACAAACTGTAGCACATTTTGCACTTGTCAACGGAAGTGATTGTTTTTTGTGAAAACGAGCCAGCGCCGGCAATTTACTGCGATTATGTGGAATTTCGTCACACCTACATACACACAGGTGTTTGATGGTTCCTATGACAGCGAAGCACAGAGAGAGTGATGAAGAGTCTAAATCTGGCTATGGCCCTTTTCTGATGCTCTTGACTTTATTTAGAAACCAGCGAACAGGGAGCGCACTCACTGTGGAAGGACTAGCTCTCCAGGTCAGACTGACAGAGTGACGTCATGTGTGTGTGCAAATCCTCATGTGGCGTGTGTATTTCTGTCTGCAAAAATAAAATAAAAAAATGTGTACATGTCATATTGATGTAAGGCCGGTGTAGCGGGACGCGGAGCAGGTGCATGTGTGTTTTTCTAACTGCTGTTTTATGCAGTATGAAGGAGTACTGCCTTGTGTCGTGAGGCCAATGCAGATGTGCTAAATAGAATCTGCTACTCACACAGGTATGAGGAATCATCTCAATCACACACACACACACACGCGCTTTGGGAGGGGGGTATCAGAGCCGTTGCCATGGAAACTGGCTCTCAGTGCCAAAGCTGCGGGGAGCGGGGGGGTGGACGTAAACATGCGGTCACCATGGTAACCCTTTCATTGCCACTGGCTACTGACTGTCTGTCTATTCAGTCTGACGGATGGATCGACTCGTAACGTATCGGATGTCAGCCTGTATTCCCAAATGTTCACCTGTCCTTCATCTTGTCCGTTTAAATATTTGTCTGGCCGTCCATCTGTGTACGTCCACATGTCGAACCATCTGATGAGAAGACTTGATAACAAGCCATTGTTTCCAAGGATGCAATTACATAGATCATATCTGAAATAAATGTGGGTCAGGCATTACTTTAATTTGGTTTGATTGGCCATGAGTTAAAATCAGGTTAAATGCAACTCTGTCCTCTTTTGACCAAAATGCAGTGCAGTTTGTCAGAAATCAGAATACTTGTGATTTTGAATGATATTTAAAAACTATTTAAAATTGAAATCACGTTTGGTAAGAAACGTCTGATTTGTCATGATTTGTCATGATTTAAAAAAATAAATAAAATGAAAGCAGGCTTACAATCAACGGAAATCCTAACAGACATCCCACGAATATTTTCATTACGGATTCATCTGCACACAATTAGTCAATATGGGGCACGAAATGTCAGAAAACATCACAAAAATCACGATTTCCGAGAGCCCGTCGGGGTG
The DNA here is from genome assembly GCF_031162955.1 of Sander vitreus. Lineage (NCBI taxonomy): Eukaryota > Metazoa > Chordata > Actinopteri > Perciformes > Percidae > Sander > Sander vitreus. Next base: position 28,949,266 of record NC_135858.1, read on the forward strand.
ACGTCTTCAAATTGCTTCAAAATGTTTGTGCGACCATCAGTCCGTAACAAAAAGATAAGAAAAGACTTAAACCATTAATCAATTATCAAAATAGTTAATCCAATTCATTTTCTGTTTAAACCAATTAGTTAATCCATTAATGAATGTTGAAACATCGAGGAAGGGATGAAGTGACCCTGCCCGGAGGAAGCCCGGACCCCCCGTCTGGAGCCAGGCCCAGATGGAGGGCTCGTCAGCGAGCGTCTGGTGGCCGGGTTTGCCACGGAGTCCCGGGCCGGGCACAGCCCGAAAAAGCTACGTGGCGGACATCTCTCCATCCCATGGGCCCACCACCTGTGGGAGGAACCGCTGTCGGGTGCGCTGCCACATGGGTGGCAGTGAAGGTCAGGGGCCTCGACGGACCAGACCCGGGCAGCAGAGGCTGGCTCTGGGGGACGTGGAATGTCACCTCTCTGTGGGGGAAGGAGCCGGAACTTGTGCGGGAGGTGGAGCGCTACCGGTTAGATCTGGTGGGGCTTACCTCTACGCACAGTCTTGGTTCTGGAACCATACTCCTGGATAGGGGTTGGACTCTTTTCTTCTCCGGAGTTGCCCAGGGTGTGAGGCGCCGGGCGGGTGTGGGGATACTCACAAGCCCTCGGCTGAGCGCCGCTACGTTGGAGTTTAACCCGGTGGACGAGAGGGTCGCCTCCCTACGCCTGCGGGTTGTGGGGGGGAAAACTCTGACTGTTGTTTGTGCATATGCACCAACCAGAGTTCGGAGTATTCGGCCTTCTTGGAGACCTTGAGTGGAGTCCTGCATGGGGCTCCAGTCGGGGACTCCATAGTTCTGCTGGGGGACTTCAACGCGCACGTGGGTAATGATGGAGACACATGGAGAGGCGTGATTGGGAGGAACGGCCTCCCTGATCTAAACCAGAGTGGTTGTTTGTTGTTGGACTTCTGTGCTAGTCATGGATTGTCTATAACGAACACCATGTTCGAACATAGGGATGCTCATAAGTGTACTTGGTACCAGAGCACCCTAGGCCAAAGGTCAATGATCGATTTTATAATCGTTTCATCTGATCTGAGGCCGTATGTTTTGGACACTCGGGTGAAGAGAGGGGCGGAGCTGTCAACCGATCACCATCTGGTGGTGAGTTGGGTCAGGGGGTGGGGGAAGACTCTGGACAGACCTGGTAAGCCCAAACGGGTAGTGCGGGTAAATTGGGAACGTCTGGAGGAGGCCCCTATCCGACAGACTTTCAACTCACACCTCCGGCGGAGCTTTTCGTGCATCCCTGTGGAGGCTGGGGGCATTGAACCCGAGTGGACAATGTGCGGTGAGGAGCTGTGGTCTTAGGTGCCTCAAGGGGCGGTAACCCACGAACACCGTGGTGGACACCGGTGGTCAGGGAAGCCGTCCGATTGAAGAAGGAGTCTTTCCGGGATATGTTATCCCAGACGACTCCGGAGGCAGCTGCAAAGTACCGAAGGGCACGAAGGGCTGCAGCCTCTGCCGTGAAAGAGGCAAAGCAGCGTGTGTGGGAGAAGTTTGGAGAAGACATGGAGAAGGACTTCGAGTCGGCACCAAGGTACTTCTGGAAAACCGTTCGCCACCTCAGGAGGGGGGAAGGGGAACCATCCAAGCTGTGTACAGTAAGGATGGGACGCTGTTGACCTCAACTGAGGAGGTAATAGGGCGGTGGAAGGAGCACTTTGAGGAACTCCTAAATCCGACTAATACGCCTCTATGGTAGAGGCAGAGCTGGAGGATGAGGGGGGGGATTGGCATCAATTTCCCTGGTGGAGGTTGCTGAGGTAGTTAAACAACTCCACAGTGGCAAAGCCCCAGGAATTGATGAGATCCGTCCAGAAATGCTTAAAGCTCTGGGTGTGGAGGGGTTGTCTTGGTTGACACGCCTCTTCAACATTGCGTGGAAGTCTGGGACGGTGCCTAAGGAGTGGCAGACCGTGGTGGTTCCCCTTTTAAAAAGGGGGACCAGAGGGTGTGTGCCAATTACAGGGTATCACATTTCTCAGCCTCCCGGTAAAGTCTACTCCAAGGTGCTGGAAAGGAGGGTTCGGTCGATAGTCGAATCTCAGGTTGAAGAGGAACAATGCGGATTCCGTCCCTGGTCGTGGAACAACGGACCAGATCTTTACTCGCAAGGATCCTGGAGGGAGCCTGGGAGTATGCCCAACCAGTCTACATGTGTTTTGTGGATCTGGAGAAGGCGTATGACCGGGTGCCCCGGGAGATACTGTGGGAGGTGCTGCGGGAGTACGGGGTGAGGGGGGTCCCTTCTCAGGGCCATCCATCTCTGTACGACCAAAGCGAGAGCTGTGTCCGGGTTCTCGGCAGTAAGTCGGACTCGCTTTCAGGTGAGAGTTGGCCTCCGCCAGGGCTGCGCTTTGTCACCAATCCTGTTTGTAGTATTTATGGACAGGATATCGAGGCGTAGTCGGGGTGGAGAGGGGGTTGCAGTTCGGTGGGCTGGGGATCTCATCGCTGCTTTTTGCAGATGATGTGGTCCTGATGGCATCATCGGCCTGTGACCTTCAGCACTCACTGGATCGGTTCGCAGCCGAGTGTGAAGCGGCTGGGATGAGGATCAGCACCTCTAAATCGGAGGCCATGGTTCTCAGCAGGAAACCGATGGAGTGCCTTCTCCAGGTAGGGAATGAGTCCTTACCCCAAGTGAAGGAGTTCAAGTACCTTGGGGTCTTGTTCGCGAGTGAGGGGACAATGGAGCGGGAGATTGGTCGGAGAATCGGCACAGCAGGTGCGGTATTACATTCAATTTATCGCACCGTTAGACTGAAAAGAGAGCTGAGCCAGAAGGCAAAGCTCTCAATCTACCGGTCAGTTTTTGTTCCTACCCTCACCTATGGTCATGAAGGCTGGGTCATGACCGAAAGAACAAGATCCAGGGTACAAGCGGCCGAAATGGGTTTCCTCAGGAGGGTAGCTGGCGTCTCCCTTAGAGATAGGGTGAGAAGCTCAGTTATCCGTGAGGAGCTCGGAGTAGAGCCGCTGCTCCTTTGCGTCGAAAGGAGCCAGTTGAGGTGGTTCGGGCATCTGGTAAGGATGCCCCCTGGGCGCCTCCCTAGGGAGGTGTTCCAGGCACGTCCAGCCGGGAGGAGGCCTCGGGGGAGACCCAGGACTAGGTGGAGGGATTATATCTCTAACCTGGCCTGGGAACGCCTCGGGATCCCCCAGTCGGAGCTGATTAATGTGGCCCGGGAAAGGGAAGTTTGGGGTCCCCTGCTGGAGCTGCTACCCCCGCGACCCGACCCCGGATAAGCGGATGAAGATGGATGGAAGATGGATGGATTAATGAATGTCTAGTCTAATTGCAAGACTTAGCATTGATTTGTATTATCATTTTTGATTTAATTTATGTTATGTTGTGTTGTTGGGCACAAACCCACTTGCCGCGGCCATTACCAGTGATGTGGGAAAGCCAGCATACAGCAGATAAGAGCCGCTCTCAGTATTGATTTAGATTACAACCTGGGCGACTTGACTATGTCTTTACTTAATGCACACAGTTCAGAGGTGATCAGGAGTAAAAATATACTCCATGTTCATCAAAACGCACTTCAGCTTTGATCACCACAGAAGAAACAGCAGAGTGCAGATAAGCTGTCATGCCTAGCTCAAACTACAGGTACTTCTCTTTCAGGTGTGTTTTGACTCCCTGTAGACACAAAGATGAAATGTCAAGCTTTGTTGGATGAAGGGGTTTTAAAACATCCAATAAATAATCTACTTGTGACTGAGTCCACGTGACTTTTGATTACAATCTGTGATTTACTTGGAATCGCCAGGCCCCCAGGAAGTGCACCAAGTTTTGAAGAAAATTGAACATAGCGGCCAAACAGTAGAATTACAACTCCCGGCCCGTCACGTGATGCCTGCTGGCCCAAAAAGACTTTCCCCCCATAGACATTACATTAGGAAAAGGAAGTCTGTAAATCAGTGGATACAGTTTCTGAACGACACAACCCCCGTGAAATGACTCGTTTCACTATCATAATATGATCCATTCAGTCCGATAACATCTGGAAAGTCTAGAAGAGCTACGAGATTAAATCATTTAATTCCCATTCAAGTTAGCGGAGCGCTGAACAGGAAGTAGCCGGCTCGGCCGGTGGAGGTCTCTAGTGCGCCTGCTCTATGGGCCGCACAGTAAGAGAGCAGTGCTGATGGGCTGTGTTGGCTGAGTCCTGCAGCGGCCCGGGTTTAAGTCCGACCTGCGGCCCTTTGCTATGTGTCATCCCCCATCTCTCTCCCGCTTTCCTGTCTATCCACTGTCACTATAATAAAGGGAAAAGCCCCCCAAAAAAAGAGAGCAGTGCTCATGATCTGGGTTATTTTTGGCTCAATGGCGGCTTCAAGCACCACTGAGCAACTCTAATCGGAGTGAACGCTGTATCCAGTTCTTATTATACATCCATGGAAATCGTCAGGGCCTTCACACAGCAAAAACACACAAGAAACACACAAAAGTATACGTTTCCACTCTGGTTTAGAGAAGAAAAGTTAGGGTTGGGCATCGTTTGGATTTTAACAATTCTGATTCCGATTCCGATCGATTCTCCATTCCGATTCTTTGAGGGGTGGAGTTGAAACGGGTCACATGCTTATTTCACAGATAAGAGGAACGTTTTATTTTGATTCAATGGTGGTTTGCAGTTTTACCGGTTGTAAAACAAAGCCACACTAGAGCGCTGCTTACTCTCCACGGCTCCATGGCTGCAACACAACAAGCGCCTGGCTGCTACGGAAACAACAACTTGCGCATGTTAAATTTAGAACCGATGATCGGATTTGAAACCAAATCCTCCAAACGATTGTGTTGGAATCGTTTGGAGGAAAATTCCAAGTAGGAATCGGTTCTCGATGCCCAATCCTAGGAAAAGTGGAGATGTGATCTTGGTGTTAACCAAAGGGTCAGGAGCCAGAGGAACCTGAGCAGGCTTCTGTCGAGTCCCTGCAGGACATGAGCAGCAAAGTAAAGAATCTAAATCCCACGGCAAGAGAGCCCCTCTGCTAAGGTCAAATGCTAGTCATTGTTGCTATAAAGTGAAAAGTCAAATGCTTCAAGGAGGAAGAGTGGAGGTCAGAAGTAGCATTTCATTTTAGCTTATCATTAAAAAAGGTAAACAAACCGTATTTACACATGCAAAATGGCCTTTATGTGCAAAACACATCGCACACGTCTACAGTGGTGCTAAAGTATGAACGCACTCTGCACATTTGGGTTTGTGTTGTCGGATCGCCCTTTTAACAAGACAGAATGAGTTTCCATCTCTCGATTTTTTCTCAAAATACATGCCGTGGCCACTTTATTAGGTACATCTGTACAATCTAATGCAACCCAATACAACTGAAAAAGTCATAAAGTGGACTTCTATGATGCCTGGAATGTTTTTGACATTTGTCATAAAGGTCTTACCTAAATTATGTTTTAACATTGGGGTCATAGTTAGTGGTGGACTGCACTACATTTGGAGGTGTTTCTAATATTCTGCAACATCTAAAATTAGAAACAACTCTTGCTCTTATATGCTTTCTGGAACTTTACAAAAGAAACAGAAAAGAGGTTTTTAATGAATGTGCAGAAGCTTGTTAAACATGCTCTAAAACGTGTTTCCTTGATCCCCTCTCTCTTTGCATCTTTTTCTTGCATCTCTACCTCATGTCTGACCTGGGAGGGACGGAGACGCGAGGATAAGATGCAGGTGTGGGAAACAATGAAACATTTAAGACCAATTTGACAGAACAGAAAAGATTTTATTTTAAACAAATTCTCCAAAAGAAGTTTAGCAGAGCCACAAAGATTAATCGATTACTTCCCACTGCGATGTGTCGCTGAGCAAGACACTTAACCCCTAGTTGCTCCAGAGGCGTGCGGCCTCTAACATACAGTATATAGCAATTGTAAGTCGCTTTGGATAAAAGCATCAGCTAAATGATATGTAATGTAACTTGACAAAAGTCTCTGATTGCAGCTTCTTAAATGTGAATATGTTCTAGTTTCTTCACTCCTCTGTGACAGTAAACTGAATATCTTTGAGTTTATATACAAGACATTGGAGGACATCATCCTGGGCTTTGGGAAACACTGATCCACATTTTTCACAATTTTTTGGCATGTTATAGACCAAAACTAATCGAAAATCGAATAATTGAGAAAAAAAAGTGAGTTAGTTGCAGCCTTAAAGTTTACACTTAGCAACTGCGGTGGACTGCAAGCCATTCCTCTGAAAGACTTTTGATGACTACTTTAAATAGACTGTAATGTGGGGGTGGACATGCGAGCGCTAGAGATCAAAAGCTCTGTGATAAACATCAGCCTGGATCCTGCTGGGCCATAGAGGACCTAACCGGGGCTTACTGAGCATACTTTTCCCAACAGGGGTGAACTACTACTGACTTGCACCTGGGATACAAGGTGTAAAAGAATGCAACTAATTGAATGTACTGACTGATAGGCATAGGAAACCAGCAATACATTGATTCAGAGATCCAGGACTGAGAACCACTCAACTGAAGGACCAAACAGGTCCACATTTTAGCCCAGGTTCAACAAGGCTTCAAAAAAAAGTCTGACTAGGGCTCATCTGACCCGATTTACTTCTAAATCTATAGTCTATATCCACGACCTTCCACTTCTGGGATTTCCCCATTGCCGCCAGAAATTCTCGCGAACATCCCTCTTTTCAGCAGGATGTCCGTTACCTTACGCTTTCTTTGTGTTACAATTTATGAGGACTATGGTTAACTGCTCCTCAGATATCTGCAGGGTGAATCCAGACAGCTAGCTAGACTATCTGTCCAATCTGAGTTTTCTGTTGCATGACTAAAACAACTTTTGAACGTACACATGTTCCACCAAAACAAATTCCTCTAGAGGCTGTTTTGCAGAGGCAACTTGGCTCCGTCCAGCGCTTAGCACCGCCCAAGACAAGTGTGATTGGTTTTAACCTACAATATGTAATTTTCTGCCGCTAGGGGTCTCTCAATCAAAACAATGGATGGTAATCAACGACTTTTGATGACGTTGTGAAGTTGTGGAATTATGGGAGTTGTAGTTTTAATTGTTAAACACCATCGCCAATGGGAATCATAGACAGTATATAAGAATGGACCCCGTTGCTCTGGACGGAGACCAGTGAAGGATATTAGAAGCACTTTTCCGGTGAGCGCTGAGCGTTACTGCGCAGCCTCCAACTGAGAGAGACGACGTAAATGTGACGTGAGCAACCTGTCTGAAAGTTGTAAGTCTTCTGGTAGCTGTGCCAAGAGAAATCTCAATCATTCCGAATACTGCAGAGACGGAGAGTGTAGGTATATGTAAGGAGATAACATAAGTACAGGCTAATTATTGCTAACTAAAATGCTAGCTAACATTAGTAATTAAACTTAAACAGCTAATGCTACGGAGCCATAACGTGAGATACAAGGTAATGGAGCCTTTGTCGTGTTTCTTTAGAAATAAACAATGGACAAATAGAGTCTTTAAACCCTTCAGATGTAAAGTTATTCGCTGTCAAAGTGACATCAAAATGAATGGCAGTCAATGGAATGCTAACGTCGGGTGATCGTTTGGTAGAATCAAAATGGCACCATAGGAGGTTCGAGTTCTGAAGAGAAGCTTACCCCCTTGATTAGAATGCATCTGTTCACGGACGAGTTTACCCATTCAAGTTTATCCACATTACATTTAGTGGGCTTCTGGGTTCTGATAGGGCCCGTTTCCTGACGGTTCATTAAACTGCCGTTAGCGTCGTAAGCACCCGCCGCTGGAATTAAATGCTGGCCTGGTTTGGATTGCTGTAATGATAGTGGCTTGCTGCTAGCTGGCTGGGGGCTAACGGTAACTATATGTCCCAGGGGCTGTTGTCAGCTCTCATCCCGACTGAAGTCTCTTAATGCCGCGGGAGTGAGGCAAACAGACCGGGGTGTGCTAGCTAGTCGTCTATCTATACAGCTAACGTTACTGGTGAACTTGTTCGTATAAAATAACTTTATGAGCGTGTTGAACAATGTCGTAACCTTATAACATTACCCACCAAGCATTTGCTAGCGTTACTTGTCTACCAGCACATTATAGTAGCCTAACATTCAAGGGGTGATAAAATGATTATATAGGGTATTTTACACTGTTCCTTAAGGTCTCCTAATAGGGTATGCAACATTGGTTGGCCTGAAAATTGCCCAAATGCTATTTTATTAGGCTCTTAACTACACTGTGAATATGGCTCTATTTGGAACAAGACCTTTTCTTCCAAATATGGTATGCTCATGAATATTTAGATGAGCTGTGTGCTGATTGGTTTGAGTGAACCCCATAGAAACACATTGGAGACGAGACAGCAGGTCTCATATTTCAGACACTACAAAGGTATACATTGTTTGTCGGGCTATTTCGTTATTAAATTCACTTCTGAGACTTTTTTAAGCGAGAAATCAACTATATAAAGCTCAAATATGGGCCGTTTTACAAAAATTAATGGCTAATTGCAAATTTAGTAAGACGTGTCGGACTTTAGGAGCTCCACACAGTCTGACGAGAAAGCGGAAACCTCCATACCCAGTTAAAGTCACCGTTTCTCGGTTACTGGACGACCGGGGCTCGGGGCTCCGCGGAGCTCCGGAGCTGCAAGCTAGGCTATGTGTCCCATTTAATCCTATGAAAAGATATATATATAAGATATGAAAAGATCGTTGCTACACTTTCGTATATTTACAGTTTGAATTTCGTCACGCCACTTACATAACCTCTACCCCAAGGTCTTATAAAGCTAACTATGGTGTCTGATTTCAATGTAATGCATTTTTGTGAACATTAGGGATTTCGTTAGCTGCTACTGTCCCTTCAATCCTATGAATCGCGGCTAGCTGCAGGCCCTGGAGCTCCTTCAGGGCCTCTGCATTTTGTAGTCCAGTAACCCAGAACCGGTGACTTTGCGCGGGTATGGAGCGCCGCGGGCTTCCCTTCGTGATGGAGGTCCAGCTAGCTCACAGCAAGCCGGAGTCTATGAAGTATGACACGCCGGGCGGCGAGGCAGCACCGGCCGGTGTCATGTAGCCTGCTGAGCTCCTGCTGAACTGCGACACACAGTCGGACAAAATTTGCAATTAGACATCAATTTTCGTAAAAACTGCCCATATTTGACCATTACATAGTTGATTTCTCGCATAAAAAAGTCTCAGTAGTGAATTTAGTAATTAAATAGTGGACGTCTGGAGATCTGCATGACCTAGCTAGATTCAGAAGACTAAGATGACCTCAGGTCAGTGGTGTAGCCTATGCAAATGTTGGGGCGTGACAAAGACTATTTGATTGATGGTTTGGGATGCTGACGTCAGCTTCCAGCTTTGTTGAGATTCACCCGTTTTCAGCGGCAGTTTCAAAATGTGAGATTTGAAGAGGATAGGGGTATCAATGGGATTTTGAGCTTCTATGTATGTCCTATTTACCCACCGAACTGTCGTTATTCAACTATGACAAGGTTTTGCATTCTCTCACCCCTTTAAGCTGGATCGATTGATATTGAAATCAATCAATATCAACAAATAAGGTCTCTGCTGTATTACTGTGTTGCAATGTGGCATGTAATTAATGAAAAAACGATGCCATGTGGCAGAAAAAAGCAGAATTATAACTCTGTGACATTGTATGATTTACAATTAGTCTCAAACGTATCATCTGGGTGCCAGTGTTTTGACGGGCGTTAGAGTAACCAGAGGGCTCAAAAGGTTATGACGCCACTGACAGGCGACCAAAAGAGACGTCACGTGACAAAAATAAAATTACAGATTTCTCTGGGTTTGAAAACTACTGGAAACATTTAGGATAGTGTAAGTAGACAACTCAACAAAATATATATAACATAGGTACGGTCATTTTTAGACCTTTTAATGCAGAAATGTTACATATTGTACCTTTAAAGAAATGAAGACATTTTTCTCCCATCCCAGAATGCTGTGTGGACAAGCCAGACCCTCCTCCGCAGCGCTGTGGAGGAGGGTCTGGCAATGCGAGACTACTTTAGGGGTTAATCATGATTGTTTACATCTCGGAATAAGAAAGAAAATTGAAATCATTCAAAACTGTGTGTGTCTAGTGTTTGAAATGACGAAGGGCATGGGTGTAACTAGGCCACTTGCACCAGAATGAGTAACAGCAGAATCACTGCTGGCCAAGTAGGCCACATTTGCATGATGCCACAAGCTTTACCTGACACGAAAAGCAAGCTGAAGCAAAGGCCGTGTCGCAGAACAAGCCGCCTCCTGCACACCTTTCTGCTCACGCGACACATCCCATAAACTATTTTAACTGTGGATCAGAGAACTGAGGGGTGCATGACATGTACTCCGTCCCACACGTGAATCCATTGACAGCAACATAGCGAGAATTCTTTTTGTTTACGAGGTTTTTAATATTTAGCCGTTACATTTTTTATCTACATTTTCTGCCTCGCAGCCGTAATGACCCAAATTCCCCACAGAGCCATGATATTCATCTTATGACCATTTAGTAAATGTCATCTCCCCATGCCCAATTTCAAACAGCTCCTTTCACTCTCCAGTACTGTATACTGTAAACACTCTTCTCACATAGAACTGCATTTTTCCTGAGGATCAACATACTACAGGCTCCTTTATTATGTTGGTCCTGATCTGTTCGCAGCATTTTTATATGGTTTCAGATCTTCATTTATGTTTCAGGTGGCTACTTTCAATGTTTATTTTTAGTCCTACTCTGGGACAAGCGTTTGAACAGATTCATGTAAAAATCCTGTTTGTTTGCAAACATTTGTTCAATAGTCATTCCTGTATTTAAACTTTTTATTACAGCCTAATTTATGCTCATATTATGTATTGTAAGATTGCTTGGGCGGCCACATGTCACAGGCTGAAAAATAAACTGGAATTATCCTTTGACACTTTGACAGATGTTCTTCAGGAGTTGAACAATAAAACTCACTTTCACACATTATCAATTTAAACTCCATGTAACCCTCCTTTATTATTAATTTAACAGAAAAAGAACTCATTTGGAAGCGGGGGGCATTGACCGCTATACCTTTTAAAAAGAAAACGGACACACGGGGCATCGTGTGTGGTTTAGACGAATAAGACATCCTCATCAGGTTTGAACCCCCGTGCTCCTAACCTTTGTTTACATCCCAACCAGCCTTTTCACTTCAGAAGATGGGGTTTTTAAATACATAAAAATAAACTATCTCCACGCTCACCTCGCTCCATGTTCACTTGCTTTGCCTCCTCGTACAGAAAAACCACTTCGGCAGACACGGTTACAGGTAACCTAGAAGCTAAGTTGCTAAGCTAACTCAGGCTCAGTAATGACCCAAGCTGCTGCCATCCATCTCCACAACAACAAAACTGACACACACACACACACACACACACACACACACACACACACACACACACACACACACACACACACACACACACACACACACACACACACACACACACACACACACACACACACGGTTGAATGTGCTTACATGACTACACAAGCATGCATGCACACATAAAGAGTTGCTCCCTCACTCCCACTCGGTGTGCTTACATGACTGACTACATACACGGCTTAGCCCCTCTTAAAAACAAACACACACAAGCATCTTTTCACGGCTCAACGTGCTTACATGGATGACTACATGCATAAAGAATTTTTTTTAAAACACACACGGTCCGTCTCTCCTTTGTGCGAATACACACTAACACACTGTCACTCTCTTCACACAAAAACATAAAGTCTATCAGACACACACACACACACTCCAGTGACGTGCTGCAGTGTAGCACACTCTGCCAGCCCAGTAAAGCTGAGCGAACACAGCTGAGGGAGGCTGCCTGCAATCACGCTGCCTATCACACACACACACACACACACACACACACACACACAAATATAGACCATGAGCACTGCAGTCTCATCAATGCTGCTGCTTCCTTTCACGGCTACAACAGCAAGCAGAATTTGAGTGTGTGGCTAACACTGTGTGTGTGGTTAACAATGCTAAGCTAACACATGTGCTACCCTGGTGCACGACCCTGCTCCCGACCTGGGTTTCACACAGGTCTAACACCGCTCGGCTTCTGTAAGGAAGGATTAATGGAGAACACATTTTTTAAGTGGCTGAATAATACAAGAAGTTCATCTAAGTTACGGAAAAACGGCTGCACTAACTGCCATGTTGAATATTAGGGGTGGGGGGGAAAATCGATACAGCATAGTATCGCAATATTTTCCGTGGCAATACTGTATCAATACACAGACGCCAAGTATCGATCTTTTATTATATATGTGTTGGTCAGTTTGTCTGCTTGACAATCCCATTTTGCAGCAATAACATTGAAGTGAGATGAACAAACAGAGAAATGTCTCTTTTTAGATAAAAACAGATGTTGACAAAGTTTTCTTTTGGGGACATAATTTGAAATTGGGAAAGGGTAAACCATTGCAATAAATCGCAGAATATTGCAATATGTTTAAAATTGCAACAATATCGTATCGTGACATAAGTATCGTGATGATATCGTATCGTGAGGCCCACCCCTACTGAATATACAGCCTGTCCAGTGACACTAAACACACACACACACACACACACACCTTTTTCTCTCCCCTGATAACTAAACTCAAGGTTTTGGCCAATTAAGACGACTCAATACCAGTGCTCTTTATCATTTTTTTTTTATTTAAAATCCGTGTCATACAGATTTTAAATGTGTATACTATACTCTACATGTAGGTAACATGAGGCTCTAACAACACATCACTACTATAAGTAAAGGGCATCTATTAACCAACATTCTTTTAGGCTTGTAGAAAAAGTTTTATTGACTGAAGTATGTATTTTTTTTAAAGCAATGTCTGGAAACAACATAGACTAAGACACAATATTAAGACACAATATTAATTAATAAGAGTCACATTTAGCCACTAAAATGTCGGTTTATAATAAGCTTATTGTCTCTGATGATTCAGTGTATCAGATGGGTGGATCAGTAATTGTGACAATCTCGTTTAGCAGAGACATGCACAGAATACAAATTGAGACCTGAGAACAGTGTAGATATTGCAGTAACTTGTGGTAATACATGCAGTGTCCATGGTGATGCCAAATCAAATGCCAGTTGCACATCTGAGCCACTTATACCAGCTGTGCTGCACACTCATGAACTGAGGCAGGGCTGCAACTGACCACCATTTACATTACCAATCAATCAATAACTGTTTACAGAAAAGCACACATCACAATTTCTCAGAGCCGAAGGTGACGTTTTAGAAGGGTTTGTTTGGTCCACCAAACGTTCCAAAACCCAAATATATTCTATTTATAATAATATAGTATAGCACAAGAATATAGAACTTCGGTACCAACTCAGTACCGAAATTCTGAAAACGTGACGGTACTCATTTTTCTACAGTACCGGGGGATGCAATTCTTCCGGTCTTCTAGTCAAGAAGAAGAAGTAGTAGTAGAAGTAGTAGTAGTAGTAGTAGTCCCACCAGTACAGGAAAACAGAGCGCCTCATGTCCGTTGCCGTGCACGACGGCTTGACCTGACCGCAGTCAGCCTCTGGCTTTACCGTTACATTACATCAGGGGGGTCAAACTCAGTTTCGCTAAAGGGCCACACTGGAAAATGAGAATCACATCAAGGGCCAGACATGTTTAGTTTAGTGACATGATTTTATGTAATCAAAAAAGTTGGACTGTAGTATTGCATGTCTCATAAAGCCTATATGGTCCACATAAAGACCTACAAAAGTCAGCAAAGAGTTTCCTTAGTCATTGTAGAATTTAGCAAATCAAGCAAAAACAATTACATTTTTTAAAAGTAGGCTACATACATAGCCGACATAGATGTGCGGGCCCGGATCAAAACTTGTGAGGGGCAGTATTTGGCCCCCTGGCCTTGAGTTTGACACGTGTGCATTACATCTACAGCAACGGCATTCCTGACTACACCTGGAGCTCCCATCCAGAGAATACCGACTAGTAGATCTTTGGTATTGTGACATCCCTAATAAGAACAAATGAAAGCAGCAAATCTTTGAGGAGCTGCAACCGGTGAATGTTTGATAGTTACCAATGTGTTGTGTTGTTGTGGTGGACTGAAGGGTCTGAGGCCCTGACCATGGAATCACAATGTTTTGGGGGGATGCTTTCCTTCCCTTCCCTTCATTTCTTGTCTGTCTCTACTGTCTACTCTCTAATAAAGCCATTACAATTTCAGCAGTCAGCATTAGCTGTGAATGTACAAACTGTTGAGGGCGAAGTAAAGAAAAAGAGGAGGTAGCCTACTTTTCGAACAAGTGGCGCATTGACAAAAAACGTACAGCGAAAGACCATGCAAAACATTTCAGACCGTCCTGCAAACCTGTATGTAACATCAGTGTACGCTGTAACGATTTTTCAGTCGCTGAAAGCTGCTGCTGTTGTTTTAATCCTGTCGGCTCTCTGCTGCTCATTTCCACACACACCCACACCCCCCCACACGGTGGATGCAGGAAAAAATGATGATAGATGAGACGACACAATGACCTAAATTGAGGACAGCTACGCTCGTTAGTGTAAGTGCAATGATAAGTTAAAGTCCAATAAGTACTTAATCAAACCGTATGAATGTGTGTCCCAGGCCAGGTTAGGAAATTAACTAACAATGTAAAGATCAACAAGCCACTGACAGAAATGTTCAAATTTGATTCATTCAATAAATTATTATTTTTTTGTCTTAAATCTACCAGGCATTTTCATATTATACCAACATTTGCAGCATCCTGAGCCTTAGTAGTTTTATTCTCCCCAAAATAGGTTTCCTTTTCATTTTTAAAGAACTATAAAAAAGCAACTTTTACTGTCTCCCGCAACTTCATTGCAACAAAAATACAAAAGACATCGCAACTTTTATCGCAATTCTTTACAAAAGCTCCCGCAAAATCAGGCATTTTGGGCCGCAACAATCTCAAAAGAAGGCCGCGAAATCCTGGAGGGACTGGTTAATGCTATGTTACTGAGAGGTGAGTCAATATCTTTTTTTGTTCATTAAACATGTAGGCCTACAATTACTGTAGAATATGACCAAACACAATTTTACCATGGTCTCGCAGGCTTTTTATCACTTTTTATTTGCCTATATTAATAAAAAAATTATAATAATAAACATAAAAAATAACGTATTGAAGCAATTGAAAATATGCTAGTGCACTTTTTATGAATTTGGATTCCGGAAAAAGTGGCTGGTAAAAAATATAAGTGGCTGGTAAAATTGGGCATCCACCAGTCACAGTGGCTGGTTAGTTAATTTCCCACCCTGATGAGGACTCTATTAAATATTTGATTTCACTACTTTTATATTTCCCATCTGTATGTTACTGCCTCACTTTTGTTTATTTATGTTATGTTGCTCACAACTATGTAAGGTTTTACTGCTCCTTTATCATCTCAATCAGGAAACACTACAACACTACATGCAACACTACAGTGATGGAGTACTCGAGTCCTAGCCTGGTCCTACCAGACTCTTGAAGGCGGGTACTCTGTTGAAGTTTTAAACTATTGGATCTGCCCAGAGCTACTCTGGTAGCCTGGCTCCGCCCTCCTACGTACTGTCTGGTAGGACCAGGCTAACAAGAGGGGAGATGACAACAACTATCGGCTTAGCATCGCTAGCGTTCGCCTTAGCCTACTCCTTCACCACTAACGGAGCGAGCTGGAAAATCTAACTTTTCCCCAACCCCGTGGGGAGGAGGGCCACAACATCATGGACACCAACACAACTCAGCAAAGATTGTTCTTGCTCGGGCTTTAACTTCTGGATATTCGGCAGCGTTGCCACAACGGACCGCATCTTTCTCCGCCGTCATTATGGAACTACAACTCAAACTAGCGCACGTCACGACCTCAACGTCATCATTCTCAGCCACTCCCTCTGTTCGCTGATTGGACCGCCAAATATTTGGCCGGAGAAAACCCAAGAATATACCACAAACCCAGACGGAGTACTGAAGGGAAATGAAAATTGAGCGGAAGTACGTAGGAGGGCGCAGCCACGCTACTCGAGTCCTGGACTCAAGGCGCTATTCTCTGGACGTGTGACTCGACATGGATTCACGCACTGATGACTTGGACTCAAGCATTCATGAAATAGGACTCGGAAGTTGGATGAAGTGTCTGACTACGTTTAAGTGTAATCGGTCATGAAAATGTGATATAACATATTGATGTATATTTAGTCTGTAACGGTTTCATGTGGGGGCCAGTGATGGAGGACTCGAGTTGCTATTCTCTGGACTCGTGACTCGACTCAGACTCTTCTTCGGTGACTGGGACTCGAACACTGGGGACTCAAGACTTGACTTGGACTCGACAGGTGGTGACTTGACTACAACACTGTAACCTTATATAAAGGATTCTATTTCCCCTCATTTAACATCATACTGATCAATTCTGACACGGATCTCATCAGGATGCTACAATGTGAGCTGGGAACTGAAGAGATTTTTGTCAATATTCAATCACAAGTTAATCTTGTGCTTTTTTTTAATTTATTTATTTTAAATGCTGCGATCTGCTTTGATCAGCATCTTTTCCTGAGCTTAGAATAAGAGCTGACTGAAATGATCTGGATGCTTTTCTATTTGAAAGTGTGCTTTTACGTATCCATCTACCCATCCGTGCAACGTTGCTGAGAAACCACAAAACAGATGCAAAGCGAGAGTGAACCTTCTTCAAACTCCAGCAAAAGGGCTTGAGAAAAGGAATTCCAGCTCAGAGGAGAGCTTCATTCTTGCTATTCCCCAAAACACGTGAGGAAGGGGAGGGGGGGGGGGAGAGAGGAAAGGAAAAAAAACGCTGCAGACTGACGTTTCAGCTGTTTGGGTGAGTACGGAAACATGATCAAAGTGACTGAATCTAGGCCTCAGACAGGAAAGAATTCTGTCTTTTCTCTGCTTTACCCCGAAGTGCAGAAAACTCGGTTTCACATTGCTGATTCATGGATTGTGTTGGGAATAAAAATACTGGAGGAAAAAAATAAATAAAAATAAAACAATCGTTCATTCAGCCAACAGAACAGTTGGGGGCACTTTGGTGTGAACGCTGCACCACTGATATGAATCATTAGTGATTTGCACATACTCTTATTCCTGCAACACATACTCTTAGTCCTACAACACATACTCTTATTCCTGCAACACATACTCTTAGTCCTGCAACACATACTCTTAGTCCTGCAACACATACTCTTAGTCCTGCAACACATACTCTTAGTCCTGCAACACATACTCTTATTCCTGCAACACATACTCTTAGTCCTACAAAACAAACTAATTCTTACAATTAAAATTCTTATTTTGCAATACAAATCCTTCATCTTGCAAAGCGAACTCTTATTTTAGTGCAAATTACATTGGATTTATTAACAATACACAGTACATGTATAGTACATTATTTATACTTACTTATTATGTTAATATGAACTTGCTTTGGTTTTGTTGGTTTGCTTCAGTTTTTTTTGTCTTTGTAATATATATTTTTTGTCTTTTAATGCACTGATCAGAAGGAGCGCTCCTAATTTTGTTGTATTCTGTACAATGACAAAAAAAGGGCTTTGACCTACAGATCACCATCCTCACCGTTTAACAAGACATTCCTACCATCTCCTTTTAAAAACATACCAACGCAGTAATGTTCTGTTCATGCCAGGAGAGTGTGTTAACACCATCACCACCTATTCCTTTGTACTGTAAGTTCTTCCAACGCGGTAATCACATTTCCAGACAGAGATCAGTTCCTCTACACATCCCTCCGCCGCGATGACGTTATCGCCAAGTTGTTTCAAGATGTGGCAGATAACGAGGAGATAACTTGAGGGCCGCCTGAAATGTAGATCAGATACTAGACACGCCATCACTGCATCAGCCAAAATCTCATCACCTCTCCTCTGAACACAAGCCGTAACAGCTGTAAACTGGGGCTGAAACGATTACTCGAATAACTCCAATAATTCGATTACAAACAATCCTCGATGCAAAATGATTTGCCTCGAAGCTTCGTTAAATCAATGTTCCCAACGTTGTATTGCTGACGGACGGTGTTTCCACACGGATCATTATTATTGTCGCACACCAGACGCTGCTCAGTCTGCGGGCGGCACATGCCAGAGCGTAAATAGTGCGGGGCTAAGAGAAGAGACAGGCTGGAGAAAACCACAGAAAGCGTCCAAAGTTTGGAATCAGTTCAAACGTAGTTAAAACGAGAACTCTGTACAGTGTGAAAACCGAACTAGCTCACCACAATAATAGCACGACGTCAGTGCTTCAGCATCTCAACAGAAAACATTTCTCATCCATTCCACGAAGCGGACCCGACAAAAGTAAATCACGGAGTCGTATGGACGATGAAACTACACCAAACACAACAACTACCAAAAACAAAGACAAGAAAATACGTAGCAGTGACCACGATTTGATCTAAAGAGCCGACGTGTTGACTATCTTTTCGGAGAAACGGCTGATTGTTGCGCACCATTTTCTCTCTCTCTCTCTTTCACGGAGAAACAGCTGATCAACGATCTACTAGCATAAGTGTAACAGAGCTGTGTAGCATTGTAATCAAATATATAAATTAAAATAGATTGAGTATAATTAATATTTACATATACATATATTTACATATAGGCCTATATACAGATCAGTCTCAGGTTGAAACTTGTAGTTCTGAAAGTTAAGTTGCACAACTTAAGGTCATGTTTATGTATGTTTAATGTAGGCCTTAGTGTGAGGTTGATGTCATTTCAGAAAATGTTTTCTTTAAAAATGTTACAATGTAATATGGCACTTAAATGCACTTCATGTGTTTAGTTTTTTGAGAGATGATATTGTAAGCAATGTAGGCAGCAAAAATGTTGCTTTTTCCGACAATTTAACCAAATTATTGTTTATTATTGCTCTTGAATAAAGCAAAAGTATTTCTTATCCGATTACTCGATTAATCGATGGAATAATCGATAGCTGCAGCCCTACTGTAAACCAAACTGCACAGTTCTAAAATACAGCCAGAAAGTATGTATTTCACTGATTCTGCCCCCCATCATGCTTTGTTATAAACTTCATCTTAAACATCATGTTTGGATGTGGCGCTGTAGGCTTCTAATTGTTTTAACTGTAACTAAACGTCCCTGCTGGGATAATAAAGCTGATTTAATGTAGGAAGGGATCAATACAACTGGTATTATATGAAGTGCAAGCTCATATAAACTCACTTTACCTAATATATTACACATTAAGGAGTTTGCCCTTTCAAGCCTCAAACAATGATTCAAATAAAAAAATAACATTAAAAAGGTCCTATGACATGCTGCTTTTTGGATGCTTTTATATAGGCCTTAGTGGTCCCCTAATACTGTATCTGAAGTCTCTTTTATATAGGCCTTAGTGGTCCCCTAATACTGTATCTGAAGTCTCTTTTATATAGACCTTAGTGGTCCCCTAATACTGTATCTGAAGTCTCTTTTATATAGATCTTAGTGGTCCCCCTAATACTGTATCTGAAGTCTCTTTTATATAGGCCTTAGTGGTCCCCCTAATACTGTATCTGAAGTCTCTTTTATATAGGCCTTAGTGGTCCCCTAATACTGTATCTGAAGTCTCTTTTATATAGGCCTTAGTGGTCCCCCTAATACTGTATCTGAAGTCTCTTTTATATAGGCCTTAGTGGTCCTCTAATACTGTATCTGAAGTCTCTTTTATATAGACCTTAGTGGTCCCCTAATACTGTATCTGAAGTCTTTTATATAGGCCTTAGTGGTCCCCTAATACTGTATCTGAAGTCTCTTTCCCTAAATTCAGCCTTGGTGCAGAATTACAGCCACCAGAGCCAGTCCCACAATGAGCTTTCCTTAGGATGTGTCATTTCTGTGTCTGTAGCTTTAAATGCTATTGAGGAGGAGAGAGGGGGGGCAAGGCGGAGGGTAGGGGTGTGGCCTTGACCAACTGCCATGCTTCGCTTGTTTGCAAGCCATGATGTCTCTCTCTCATGGGTGGGCCAAATTCTCTGGGCGGGCAAAGCAGAGAAAGGGGAGGTAACCTTTCCCCTTATGACATCATAAAGGGAAGATTCCAGATCGGCCCATCTGAGCTTTCATTTTCTCAAAGGCAGAGCAGGATACCCAGGGCTCGGTTTACACCTATCGCCATTTCTAGCCACTAGGGGACCATAGGCAGGCTGGGGGAACGCATATTAATGTTAAAAAACCTCATAAAGTGAAATTTTCATGCCATGGGACCTTTAAATAGGCAGCCGCCAACAACATTAGGGGTCCTATTTTAACGATGTAGGCGCACGGCGTGAAGCTCCTGGCGCAGGTGCGCTTAGGGCGTGTACAAATCCACTTTTGCTAGTTTGACGGCGATAAAAAGGGTCTGTGCGCCGGGCGCATGGTTCAAAAGGGTTGTACTTAGTGTCTTCATTAATTCATAGGTGTGTTTTGGGCGTAACATGCAATAAACCAACCAGAGTGTCATCTCCCATTCCCTTTAAAAGCCAGGCGCGTTTGTACCTTGGCACTTTGCTATTTTGATGGCGGATTTGCTGAGCAGGAAGGAGAGATTTTCAGGAGAAGAAACTGATCTGCTTGTGCGTGAAGTGAAAGCCCGCGAGCAGATCATATCATGATACTATTTCACATTGCAATATTTTTATTTTTAATCTTTTGCATGTTTGTGTGCTGCTGTGCGTCCCAGTGTGTGTAACAAGCATAGCTGTGCACATTTTACTAATGCGCTGTTAAAATAACGTTATTGACTTCAGACCAGGTTTTTGTTGGTCAGTGGCGTGATCACTTTCCGGTGCCTCAAGATAGCAATACACCGAGAATTCACCTGAACACACCTCCCTGTAAAACCTGCACGGCAATGGGCGCAAAGATGGGCGCAGGTGCATTTGCTTTTTAAACGACGCGGGCGCAGGACGTGAAATTGACAACTGAGTCGGTCTTAAACTAGCAAAGACACTTTCGGGCTTTGCGCTGCACGGTGCCGGGTGTAAGATAGGGCCCTCCAAAAACAGAAGTCAACTGAGAAAACTCTCAGCACTGACAATACAAGCAAACATGGAAGTGGCTGAGGTGAAAACGACGGCGGCTAGCAGACATGCACAAGAGCAATGAATGAAAAAAAAAAAATCTTGTGCTCTTTTTTTAAGAGGTGGTAACGATTCCATTACGATAATCGTAATGGAATCATGAGACCAGAGAAGATTCACACCCCTAGTAAACGCACCAAATAATGTTGATGAGGAGTGAATGATCATGTTTCCCTGTTATGACAGCGCAGGCACCCTCTCACTGCGGTATGGAGGCCTCGTGCTCAGCTGAGAGACTGCTGTGTCACCTCCAACTTAGAAAAACTCATGACTCATCACTGCTCAGTCTGACTCATAAATATTACAAACAGCAAGCCATTATGGAAAAGGAATACTAAAATACCTTCAACAGAACAATTCTACACCACTATGAGCGAGACGGACACCTGGAAATTAGGTCCAATAATGCTAGGGATGGGTACCGGATTCAATACTTTTTATGCACCGACCAAATTGCCTCTAAAAGTATTGAGTATCGAAAAATGCCTCGTCATTCAATACCCAATTACAATACCTACGGAGTTAATCTCATCAGCGTCAGTGAGCTAATAAGCACGCAGCATGCTTCTACCAAGATCTTATAATGTCTGTGATTGGCTGTCTAACGCTACACGTCGTAGAGACACGCAGGAAAAACTCTACGTTACACACGTGTAAGAGCTGAAAAATAAATTAAAAGATTTGTGCCGTAATGTGTAATGTTGTAATTTTTTTAAATTGGTATTGAAAAAAAGTATGATTTAGGAACCAGTGCTGAAGTCACGGTATTGGTATCGACATTTTTTGAACGATACCCTTAATGCACCTTCTGTTGGCTGGAAGGGAGGAAACGCTGAGACGGAGAAGAGGCGATTGAAAAAAGTGTGCATATACGAGTTTAAGTATAAAAGTAAAAAAAAAAAAAAGCAAGCAGGTGCACTTGGTAGCAGACAGAGTGACGTCAGACAATGAAAACAAGAATGTTTCTCATGCCGCAGGAAGCTACATTTGGAAACAAATCACCAGATTATCCCCTCTTCTCAACATTCGATTCCTTCGCCCCCTCTCCTCTCATCTCAGTTGCCTCCCACCTGAGGTGCGAGTGGAGGAGGCGAGGAAGAGACACGAGGAGATAGGAGTCGAAGCAACAGGCACATCTGTGCTTGGGAGCCGTCATTTTAAAGCGACTTCAATGAAATGTGACGTGTGGTACAGCTGCCATGGTTTGCTGTGTCACGCCACTTTTTTTTTTACGTCACGGGTCCCAAAAAGACTTAGGATACACTAGGGCTGGGTAATCGTAGGTATCGTCTTTAATTTTGGATATCGTAATATCGCAATATGACAAAAGTGTTGTCTTTTCCTGGTTTCACAGGCTGTATTACAGTAAAGTGATGTCATTTCTCTTGTGTAAATATTTTGTAAGCAGCAATTATCAACCCTAAAATATCGCCGCAATATCGACATTGATGTATTTGGTCAAGAAGATCGTGATATTTGATTTTCTCCATATCACCCAGCTCCAGGATACACCTGTGCGTCCTGGCTCATAGCTCCTCCGGAAAGCCTCCTCTCCCCTCGAGATGCATTTTAGGAACTGAGACATCCCATTAACATGGCGCGCTGAGATGGGTTTTGGGGTCCCAGACAGGAGGCCGGAGGAGCGAGGAGACGAGGAGGCACAAAATGAACAAGAGAAATGAAAAGAGCCCTTTGCAGTTTAACTTCAGCATTACTGAATGGATCTACAACAACACAATGTTCTGAGACCTCTCTTTTCCTAACAGGTTCTTTTATATAGGATATTTTAGGTGCTTAAAGGCAGGGTTGGTAATTATTTCCAATATATATATTTTTTTATATATATTGTTGGAAATGGTCTTTACACCCCGACAGCTATAAATAACTTATGGACTCTGAAAAAGGAGCGAAAACGATCTATCTGTAGTTGCTGTGATCCTGTAAAAACGCCCACCAATCACAGCCTTGCGGTCCTCTTGGAAAGAACCAATGAAATGCCTCCTTGCCCGGCTCTACACCTCCCGTGTACGAGCCTGAGCTCAACGCGCGTCATCGCCACATTGCTACCAGCAGTCGTGTTTTCTTTAAACATCTAGTATGATAATAGGCGTTTGCTTACCGCTGAATGAGACGTGAAGTAAAACTGCGGTTCTTTCTGCGCTCTGCTATGAAGCAGTGACACAGCAGTGCTCATGCACGTCTGTGTGTGGGGACGAAGCCCCGAGGGCAGGGGGAGGGGTTAGACGGGGAGAAGCTACTTTCAAATCTTGCTAGCATTTCAACATTACCATCCCTCCCTTTAAGTACTACAAAGTACAACCATTTTGAGGTGGAGTTTGGTGGTTTCTAGTCTCGCATTGGCAGACCTTCCTCCACAGCGCCGCAAAGGAGGGTCTGGCTAGTCCACATTCCGGGATGGGAGAAAAAACGTGCTCTGGTTTATTGCCATTTCTTTAAACCAATCACAATCGTCTTGGGCGGCTCGGCAAAATAGCCTCGGGAAGGAACTTGTTTTGGTGGAACATGTGTACATTCAAAAGTTGTTTTTAGTTGTGCGACAAAAAACTCAGATTGGACAGATAGTCTAGCTAGCTGTCTGGATTTACCCTGCAGAGATCTGAGGAGCAGTTAACCGTAGTCCTCAGAAATTTAAGAGTTTAGAACGCCAACACAAAGAAAGAGGAAGGTGAGGGAAATCCGGCTGAAAATTAGGGACATCCGGCGGAATTTCCGGCGGCCACGGAGCAGATATAGTAGATCGTAGATATAGACTAGGTGGTTTCAGACCAAATGTGCAAGAGTGAGTAGTTTGCGTAGTAGGTAGGTAGGTAGTGCCCAGAATGAAGAGCAGCACTTTATCCAACACAGCAGCTAACTACCATCCCATAGACTACATCAGCATGTGAGCAATTACAATATTGATATTCTGACCCAGTGTCCTCATGCTCTGATATTTTCTGCCATGCTTGAGATTCTTTTGTAAAACTTCCAGAACTTTGTAAATCAGAGAAGCCCAAATTACCCTTTTCTCCTCTCTTCTGTCCTGTACAATTCTAATGCTCACTGCAACTTGCTGTCAAAATGCCAGCTGCTCTCTCTCCATTGAAAATAATGGCCTTGCTCTGTGCAATGTTGCACTTGCACTTTTGGTGCGAGAGCCCCGTTAGCATTAGATCAGTACTCTGTTGCCAACAGAGCTGAAAGCATTTGTCTTACCGCTGTCTTATATTACAGGATCCTCCATTCATGCGCGAAAAATAGTAACACAGAACACACTCGCACCCGGATCTGATGTTCAGCTGGGTCACTGTATTAAAAAGGGCTCAGGAATATGTCCAGAATTGACACGCTAAACACCCTCGAGATTGAAGCTAAAAAACATTATCATGTATTATTTAGTATCAAAGCTGCTGCGTATAAAGGTTTTTATAATGACCTACTTTTCTAGTGTGTGTGTGTGTGTGTGTTCGTGTGTGTGTGTGTGTGTGTGTGTGTGTGTGTAAAACAAACCTGCTGCTTGTCCTTCTTGTGTATTTTCATCTTCTATCCCTTCACTGCATCTGTTGACACAGAAGGACAGAATTCGGATTACTTCCCGAAATGAACACAAAAACAAAAACCGGGACAACGTACTGCTGTATGACGTCGCACAATGTAGCTGCGAGTAAAGTTCTGTAAAGTCGAATGCTCAAAAGAAATGAAGATGATTCGACCAAATTCAACATACTCTACTACACAAAGCAATTTCAAATTATGATAAAACACCCACAAGTGGGACATACTAAAATACATATAAGGAGTTATGCTCAGGTTTTAAAATTGGATTCTCAACAGCTAACCTTTCCAACCCATATTAGGAAACTGTTTGCTCAGCCAAATGTTTGAGCAATAACTTTCTTTTGCTTTTTTTTTATTGCGGTTGCGCACATTAACTCCTGATAGGGAAACCCATTTGACACAGAATGCATTTTCAAATGTGTCGTTCTTGGTGTTGACAGGGCCCAATTGAGCACTTACTGTATGCGCAGCTAGAAGGTCTAACAGACAAAGGATCACCTGTTCAAAGACGTGGCACGTTTTAAATGTGCTTTATGCTCATAAAAAAACAAACAAAAAACAGCCAATAACCACTGACGCTTTATCAATATGGCCATAATCGGTCTGCTATTGTTTATTGCTGTTTCTGAGTCCCATCCTGAGTGGGGAAACAGAGAGGGGAGTGTGGTCCATGAACATCTTTCTACACAAAAAAGCAGCAATCGCACAACAACCAGATCTACAAAATACCAAAAGCTAGAATACATAGTACACATCGCTGCCACAGATATCAGCATGCTGGAAACGTTCCACCAAAAAAAAAAAAAAAAAAAAAACTGTTAAGTTATCTAACTGGCAACAGAGCAGAAGTTCCGCTTGTGATTCAACACTGAAATAGCACGTTTTCACTTATTTTGCATTGAATGCACTCCCAAAATCTAAAAACAGTTATCTGATGATCATTGACAACCTTGATGCTCACAGCAGGGATCAGTACAGAAACAGATTCAGGAGTAATCTCATTTTTGTAGGAATAGTACTGTAGTAGCATCAGGAGTGCCAAGGTTACATCTATTAAGGCAGTTACACACCGACCAGACGGCCGACCATTGGCAGAAAAGGCAGTTGGACTGATCATTCTCCCAAATGTTGGTCAACAAAAAGTGCCTCGGAACACACCAAAGTGACGAGACGTAATACGTCTCCATAACAGCAGGTGGCGCTAATCTGTATTGTCGCCCAAAAAATGAAAACCGGCAGCTGATTGGACGAACGCGTCACGTGGGTCTGGTTTCTCCGGAAATTCAAAGACAGACTGTCATGGCGGCTTGTTCAGATTACGATCTCATATTGTACTAAAATAGTTCACCGAAACGTGTTTCTGAAAACATTTTAAGTGAGAAATAGGCCATGCAGTTGCTGAATCTGTCTTCATTTCAGATCAACAAAGGTCAGTTTTTGATGATCAGATTTTGAGGGGCTTAGTCACGCTCATTCCGCTCGGCACGGAACACACCAAACAGACTTGAGAAATAGGCCATGCAGTTGCTGAATCTGTCTTCATTTCAGATCAACAAAGGTCAGTTTTTGATGATCAGATTTTGAGGGGCTTAGTCACGCTCATTCCGCTCGGCACGGAACACACCGAACAGACTCGAGTCACCGACCTCGCCAGACTGTCCGACGGCGGATTATCGGCTCTGTGTGTAGCTGCCTTTAGCTGTACTGTATGCTGCTGAAACACTACAGTGCAGTGTGTCTGCGTTTCTTAACCAAGTACCTGGGGAATTACATGTTCTACAAGTGGTTTTCCCCCATGAGTAGGACTGGGCTGCGAGAACCGGTTCCAACTTGGAGTAGTAGTTTTTTTTTTTGTTTTTTTTTTATAAATTGGAAAGGTTTGGAAAATTTGGTTTCGAATCCGATCATCGGTTCCAAATTACCCGCAAGTTTTTTTCCGTAAGCGGCCGCCGTACTTCCAGGCACTTCTTGTGTTGCAGCCACGGAGCACTGCAAGCGGCGCTCTAATGAGGCTTTATTTTAAGAATAAAATGTCCTTTTATCTGTGAAATAAGCATGTGACCCATTTGAACTCCACCCCTCAAAGAACCGGAATCGAGAATCGATAAGAACCAGAATCGACACGAAGAAGCGGAATTGGAATCAGAATTGTTCAAATCAAAAACGATGCTCCAACCAAACCCGAGACCCATCGAGACAGAATTCTTACCAGCACTAATGCAGAAGAAGAGGGAGAAAAGATTCTACGATAGTTACAACTTGAGCTTTTACTGAGGTTTTAAGTGGAAATGTTGCTGGTGGTGTTGGTTTCGGGCTGCAACGTAAATAAATGAGTTGAAACGGATTCATTTCTAAATAACCAGAACATTCTCACACAGCTCCCCGCTACATCTAAGGCGCTTTTAGAAAACGTAGGTACAGTAGCAGTACTGTATGACAACGGTGGGGTTGGTTTCATGCTGAAATATGGGAGGTGGAAGCCACAGCCAATAGATTTCATTCAACTCCATGCCTCTCTAGAACATTACCGAAAACTCATTCAAAACCTCCACTTCCAGGACGTTTCACTCCCGTTATGCAAATGAATGAGTTCCCATCATCTGATGACAAAAGAAAAATGTTGGGTATTGACTTTAGGATGTGAGTCAACAGGCAGCCTCTGCACACTTATTACATATTATTTTCAATTCCAAGGACACACTGTTCTCAGTGTAAGTTATACAATTTTAGCTGAAAAAGACAAAGATTTATAACTGTGAAAGCTCAAATTAGAGATAGGAAAAAAAACTCAAAGACAATGACAACTCTGTTTAGAGCTTCAGGGGAAACTCTGGATTCAGTGTCTTGCCCAAGGACACCTTGACATGGGACTGCAGGGCCAGGGATTGAACTACCAACCTTCTGACTGGCAGGCGACCGCTCTACCACTGAACCATAATCTTTAAGTGTACGTACGGCCAGAAGCCAAAAATGAAATCAGATTTATAAAACCGTGCGTACGCACATCTGTAAGCAATGTTCATATTATAAATCACAGATTACCCACAAGTGTGCGGACGTGAATCAGCCTCTTATCCCGCCCTGTAAACGCCCATTTTTAACCATAAATAGTCAATGCAAAGCACCTCATGAATGCTGATCAGTGTGTTAATGACCCCGGCAGTTTTTCTTTTGTTACGCCGAATCACGACGACTGGCGGGGGAAAAGAAAAAACTTCTCAGACGCTTGGGAATTGCTGCAAATTGAATTATAATTTCGGCCTGTTCTCGCACAGTGTAGGGAAACCTGATCTATAGACTACCTATATTAATGATACTGTCCAAAACGGCAGGCATTGCGGCACTCGATATATCAGACCAATAGGATAAGATTTAAAAGAACTATATTTTATATCCAAACAAGCCTTACTGATAAAGTTGAAGGTTATATATAATATTTATATAAAAACACTGTGTGCCATTTGACAGCCGGTTGCCCCCAGAGTGGCGAGGACCTGTATTTGGCCCGGAATGGCACGGTTCCAGCGCGTTGCCCTCTCTACTGGACCCAATTCAGTACATAGATCCAAGAGCTCAGCTTTAGGGAATTTAAATCGCCATATTAGCCGGTCATCGTCATGGTCCCTGAAGTCTCTTTCTCTCCTGATTCTTCCATTGGCGTAGTCCTCCTGCAGGGCCAGCAGTGTCATCATGCAGCATTACACACGAGGGGTTCACCGCAGTATTTATAATGGTTTTAAAACAATTTGTGATTGTTAACACCTTGCCAACATTACAGCATCAACTGGTGTTATCCCCAACCCCGAGATACAATTTAAAGATTAAAGACTAATAGGCAAACAGACTTTTCTTCATGCAGGTTTTGTCACAAACAGTATTAAAGTTAGGACCGATAACGAGGCCATTAAGTGTAACGATTGCGCGGGAGCTTAACGGCTGTATTTCCAGACTTTGACATTTGATGATATATGCACAGTATTAAAGACAGATATTTAGTTTTTTAAGTGTTCTGCCATTATCTATAATGGTAGGGTATTTGATGCTGTCCTGTATTCCATGCACTCGGGCCATCTCCTCCTCCTGCGCTCCGTAGCGGACAATGTGACGGTGAGACAACGCCGATTAAATGTTTAGAACAAATTTTTATTCGAGATTCGAGTTGGATTTTACAAGGTGTTTATGATACAATTATCACTCAGTACTCAAATAACACTGCTGGATTTAATCTTCATGGTAACGTGGATGATATGGAGTGAAGAAATGTGCGTGAGGCATCAATACTTTTATATTTATAGTTATTCCCGCATTTACTTTCTGCAGTCTGACTTCAGTTCACCACCTCACCATCTGCGTCGCCAATTCCCTTCGTCTCCATAATGTGCGTACACATGGGTCAGAGTTTACGTGTTCCCACACTCCTTTGCGTAGGAAGTGGCGTACGCACATTTTCAGCCCCGTTTTGTGCGTACGCCACGTTTATAAATGAGACCCCAGCACTGTAGGCCTTCAGGCTTTCCCGTGAGTACAATGCGGTACTGATGATGAGATGTTGAAAATAACCTCTTAATGTGAAGTAAATTACAACATAACATGAATGCAAATTAAATCCCAGCACACCGTCAGTTTTAACATCTTAAGTCAAGTCTCATTGAGACACAGAGTACCTATCGGTCTGTCAATCTGTGTGTGCATACCTCCACCCTTCAAACATCCATTTTCCTCAGTGTATAAGCTTCTCTGCACCAGAAATAATCCTGAGTGAGTCAGTCTTTAGCCCGTTTCAATCGGTTTGATCTGCCCTTTGCAATTCCATGAAAATAAAAGACACTTTTTATCATCACTGAAAACAGTAACCCCCCCCCCCACATCCTACCAAGTACACACTGAGGATTGCTGCACTGCACAAAGTAGGTTATGAAAACTGAGCCATTCCAAACAACCAGTATTTACAGGTCCATACTTGTGTTTTGGGTTTCTACAAACAGATCATTTTTCCTCATACCTGTATTCACCCTTTGTCTGAAACGCTCCGTTTTAGCGCCCGTCTCTAAAATAAAATCCACATTGTGGTT
The DNA here is from genome assembly GCF_031162955.1 of Sander vitreus. Classification (NCBI taxonomy): domain Eukaryota; kingdom Metazoa; phylum Chordata; class Actinopteri; order Perciformes; family Percidae; genus Sander; species Sander vitreus. Next base: position 28,979,087 of record NC_135858.1, read on the forward strand.
GTGACATCACAACGTACAGAAGTACTGACGGCTCGTTTAAAAGCACAGTTTCTGAATACGGGCTGTGTACATTTCTCTATGGATTTTGATCCTTACAGTATTTTTATTGCGCCTCGACCTGCTTTATTATTTTAAAAAAAACAACAAAAAAAAAAAACATGGAAATGTCATTTTTTACTATATGGGAGCTTTAAGTTGCTTTAAGTGTCATTTTTTATATTCCTGTAGTTAATTACTTTCTGAGAATGTAAATGTTTTAAATAATTTTATTTTGGAGCCATTTAAAAAAAAAAAAAAGTGACATTATTATTTTTGACATGTTTTTATCAGGTCCTGTAGCTTTAGAAATCTAAGCTAGGACAAACACAGTCATCAGGAGCCATGTGCAACAAGTGAAGCAGGAAAGCTACAATCCCGTTAACACTAAACTACATGTCAGCCTTATCTAGCCCGGCAGGTTCCCATTTTTAGACAGACAGCTCACACACACACCTGTCTCCACCAGCCTGCACACAACAGGTAATGCATCCATCCAGAGAGGGGGTTCTCTCCTTATTTGCACTTCTTGAGATTTCTTCCATTTTTTTATGTTTTACATTTTTTTCCTGCTAACAGGGTTTAACACAGAGTGTTGTAATCTATACAGGTTGTAAAGCCTCTTGGTTAAAATGAAAACTCTCATGTGGAGACTACAAAAAGGCACTAACCAAACTTAAACACAGAGTAAATGAAAGAGACGCTACGTTCAGACTACAGGCAAATCCGATTTGTTTCACAAATCAGATCTTTCAGACAGACTGTCTGCACTGGTATTTGCAAGGGATCACATCCAATTTGTGTGTCCAGACATCACCAACCTATCTGCACGGATTGCCCATGGGCGTAACTGTTATCTAACAATTTAGGGGGGGGGGGGGAGACAATAAACATAAAATTTCTGAAGAGCAATTTTTGAAGGGGACACAAATAATACAGCCACAATTATACTTGTAGAGGATGTGTGTACACAGAGTGTCCCTTAATACTATCATTAGTGTAGCATGGATTACCTTTGTGCAGTCACTAAGATCTGAACTAAAAACGGTGCTCCTGTCCACTGTGCTGGTGCTAGCAATATCATCTCCTTGCGCTGCTCTTTCTGGATCTGTCCCTGGTTCTGACCTTTTCTCTACACTGTCTCAGAACAGTCTGACTCCTGGAAAGGAAAAAAAAATATGTTTCCCATACTTGTAGTAACTACCTCATCCAACCAAATAGCAATACTACTATGAAGACTTAAATCACACTTGTTAAATTAGCTGATCATAATTACTGAGCCACTGGTAAAGCTCATCTGCTAACCCTGACAGCCACCTCCAAAAATATGAACTAAGCTCAACACACTTACCTACCTACACCGGACTGTCCCTGGTCTCCCTGAGAGACTCTCCACCTGACTGTCCCTGGTCTCCCTGAGAGACTCTCCACCTGACTGTCCCTGGTCTCCCTGAGAGACTCCACCAGACTGTCCCTGGTCTCCCTGAGAGACTCTCCACCTGACTGTCCCTGGTCTCCCTGAGAGACTCCACCAGACTGTCCCTGGTCTCCCTGAGAGACTCCACCAGACTGTCCCTGGTCTCCCTGAGAGACTCCACCAGACTGTCCCTGGTCTCCCTGTTCCTCAGTTCTTTCTGTCTCCTTTGCCTGTGACATAGTGACGTTAGAATTTCCATAAGCACCCATTCTTATAAAGAGGTTACCAAATTCTCTTGATAGGACTTATTGTACTTACTTGGCGTTTTGATGCACTGAAAAAGGATCTTATGTCTGTTTATCTTTTCTGTGTCATCTATTTTATTTATTTTTTAATATAAATCAATCAATTATCATCATCATCTGCATAAGTATAGGCACAATCCATAACCCAAGGCTACATGAGTGACGCAAAAGACACTTTGAAATCCGATTTGAGCAGCCTGAACGTCCTGACTGTAGGAACCTGATTGGAATCGGATTATGAACCACCTCCAGATGTGGTTTGGATCTGATTCTGCTGTGGCTACCCAACGATGGAGTGGCTTTGGGCGAGTAATCACTCTATATTTTGATTTATGTAACGAAATATGGGGTGGGTCGCCAGGCACCACAACACAATAGAGGCTGCAGACTTTTGCGTTTTTACCCTTTAGACGGGGACGCGACTGTGGAGCGCTTTTAAGATTTCCACTCCGGAGGTCGGTTTCACTTTTTTGCGTTTTTAAGCCCCAAAAACGCGGTCGCCGTCTAAACGATAAAATATTTTGACATTTTCACCCGCGAGCGTTTTCGTGTAAACAGGGCCTTATACAAAACATGACAGCAAATTTACAACATTTTCTGGAATTATTCTTAAAATGAATATGAATCATTGTAAGGTGCAACACACACTTAGTGGCCACCTATCAAATCAGTAATAAGCATATACAGTAGTTAAATGAATACTTCTATGATCAAAACTGATTATGTTTCTGGCTCGGTTTGTCCGTTTGTCAGCAGGATTACAGAAAAACTACTGTGCCTATTTTTATGAAACTTGGTGAAAGGGTGTAGGATGGGCCAAGGAAGAACGGGGTACCCCCAGGGTCCTCCAAGTTAAATGTAAGACTTCTTAAGACCTTCTTAATACCACCTAGGATGAAACTGAATGCCAACTTCACAGCCATATCATGGAAAACCAGTGTCGATTTTTAGCCCCAGAAAATATTTACCAAGTTACGTGAATTTAATAAAACATTTTATTATAACACACATTCATATTAGCGGCGATAAGGAGTTGGGCTCCGAGAAAAAATTAAGACCTTTGTAAGCAATATTCAATGCTTTTAAGTCCTTATTTTTAGAATATTAAATGTAAAGACTTTTTTTAATACTTTTAAGACCCTGTGGGTACCCTGAAGAACCCATTACCTTTAGAAGATCCGACTCACAGGGCGGACAAAAATAGTTTGTCATTTGAGTTGACATTGCGAGATAGGGCATTTGTGCTGCATTCATGTGGTGTTGGAATAATTGGAAAAATTCACACTGCATTAACATTGTGAGATAGGCTATTTGTGCTGCATGCATGTGGTTTCCTAATCAGTGAGCAGCAAAAGTCTGCATTGAGTCACATGTTTTTCCTTGACCATCTTACATAGGTTCTAGTTGGGCGCACCCCCCAGGTAAATGGAGACCCGCCCAGGTAGATACAATCCAAATTAAATTTTCTATGGATATTCTAGGATATACTGTGTTGCCTCTTTTGTACTTTTTTTTCCAGATATCTAAAACATTACGCAACCCCTTTTTGGTTGCAATCTCTAGTCCAGGGATCTTCAACAGGGGGTCCGGGACCCCTAGGGGGGGTCCTCAGAGCCACTGCAGGGGGGCCTCCAAATTATTGTTAATTTTTGAAAGTTTTTTTCAAAAATTAAAAAGTCTTAATGATTCCAACATATTATTAGTAAATATAAATCCCCACTGATGATAGGCTTATTGGCCAATAGGTGATGTAGTCACTAAGGCGGCCATCCACAGATACAGTTCATCCTAAAGGACTGACTGTTCCACGTGTGTGTTTAACATTCAAACGTGATTTAGAGGCTATTTGAATAGCTTAGTGTTCTATGCAAAAAGGGTATCTATAAGTGCTCTAGGCTGCCCTAAAAGTTGTAAGACCAGATTAATATGCAACTTCATTTTATACAATGCATGTAGTAGGGGGTCCCTGACCCGTCTCTTTCAGTTAAGGGGTCCTTGGCTTAAAAAAACGTTGAAGAGCCCTGCTCTAGTCAATTCTCAGGGATTTTGTCGAGAACATTCATCTCGACACATTTTAAGAGTGCAAACTCTTCCAGGCAGGACAACAAGGATAACCGAAGCATCTTTGTTTCCGATGGATTGTGCGCTTTACGGGGAACATTCGACTAAGACAGACAGATGTTCATTTTGCAGCCGTTTTAACGAGCTCTGCAGTACACACTGGCAGTAAGTCAAGTTTGTGAACAACACAACGGCACACAAAGTGCTGCTTAAACAAGAGAACAGTCGTCAGAAAGCAGGTGTGTGCACGTTTTGTATGCTTTTAATGCAAGCGTAGCATTTCAGTCGCCTGTGCTTAGGTTGACTTTTAATCCAGGTGAGAAGTTTATTTGGAGGTTTTATTACTGGTTCTTTTTTTTTAAGATTTGGGCTTTTCCGCCTTTAATGGACAGGACAGCTAGGTGAGATTGGGGGGAGAGAGGGGCAAGACATGCAGGAAATCGTCACAGGTCAGACTCGAACCCTGGACCTCTGCATCGAGGCATAAACCTCTCAGTATATGTGCGCCTGCTCTACCAACTGAGCCAACCCGGCCACAGCATATCAGTTTTACACAAGTTAACTAGTAGTGGTGTAATGACACTGATAACGATCGATCTGGATCGATATATTGATTCAATGAGCAACGATCCAATATCATCGATGCAAAGTAAAATGATCAACAAAAAAATATTAGATCGTGCAGATCGAAAGAAAAGGGGGGGATGACGCGCAGCAAAGGGACGCAGGTTCATATCATCTTTAAGACGTGCCTTTATTTTGAAAGGTCTTGAACTTCATATGTATTCTTTTTATTAAAAAGTATTTTTATTTTTTCGTTTAAAAAGGCTGGAATAGCTCAGTAATACAATTGTTAAATCATATTTTAATTGCTTTTTGTGAGTTGATATAAATGGAAGTGAATGTGTTAAATGGGCACATGATATGGTCTCATATCGATCACACTGTATCGTTGTCCAAAGAATTCATATAATATCGTATGGTGATCAAATTTGTGCTATACCGCCTATTAAGTCAGGTGAATATCTGCAGGTATATATGGAAGTTTGGATAAACAAAAAGCTTAATGCCCACTCCCTCCATCATTCATTTAAAGCTCAAGTCCGTAACTTTTTGATATTAATGAACGTCCGTTACATTCAAGCCACTGCCAAATGAGTTGCTACAAAGCTAATTAAGACTATCAGCTCCACACAACACTCTCTGTATTTCTCAGTATGGCTTTGTTCAGAACATGGTGACGTCCGGTGACTTTCCCGCGCAGAAGCTCGAGTGAAGATAATGACCTCTTCTGAAGAGTCCATCATGTTTTTGTAATCCTCTGTGTCCTCCTTGGCTACTAGCAACTGTGTGATCACAGAAGGCTTGTATCATGTGGAAGCGCCGACAGTTTTGTTGTCATTACTTAGAATTCCTCATTGGGGGGGGGGGCGACAGAAACTCTGCACTATAGCTTTAACTTTCTCATCCCCTTCAAAACATCTCCCCTAGAAAGCCAGTGTTTTCCCTGAGTTCGTCAAAGAGGCAGAGGGGTTTAGGGGTCTTTCCTCAAGAAAATGTGATGATTTTCAATAAAAAGATTATGCAATTTGACATAATTTTGGACCATTATCACCACCATATCTGTGTCTAAAACTTTGGAAAAGCTAGAGCAGAAAATAACACAAAAAAGCTTAAAGACTAAACTTGTTAAAAAAAAGTCCACCAACAATCAATGGATGGTTTGATGCTTCTTTTTTTTTTTAAACATTTTTGGCGCTTTTCCCCCACATTTCACATTCATTTAGCTTAGGTGCTGCCAAAAAACAGCTTGGGTGCTCCGCATTTACACTCCATACATGACATCCAGCAGACTCGTCCTTTCGCTGCTAACACATGGATGATACTCTGCAGCAGCAGCAGCCAGGCACTCCCACCACCTGTCTCACTGTACCATCAAGGATGACTGCAGCATCTGCACAGAAGTGCCATCTTTAAAAGTGACACTTAATCCTCCTTACACTAGAAATACTGTACTTTCTGTCAATTAAGTTGTTTAATTGCAAGTGAAGGAGACAATCCGTCTGTGATTGTGTCAATTATTATTTTTCCTCATTACACACCGGTCATGAAGACCAGCAAACACTAGGGCTGGGCAACGGAAAAAATTCCCGGATCCTACGAGTATCGAAAAATGATTTATCTTTTGGTGCCAAATGCGTCCGAGCGCGTAAGCGCAAGCTTATCTGTCCTCTGCTTATTGACACAGAGCGGAGCTCCGACCGACACGCGCACGCAGACACAGTAAACTACGTCGGCTCTGCAGTTTTGTTGAAGTCACAGAGAGTCACGGCAATGCCGATAAAGTGGTTTCAAGCGTGGTTACAGTTTTTAAAAACTTCACGCAGACAGCATTTGCTGCGATATGATATTAATGGCGAGCCGAAAGCGGTCGCGTGCTGTTGTTTTACACTTCCTCTGAGACAAGCAGGCACAACAGTGGTTTCTGTGCCCTGATGACTGACTGACGTCGTAAGGAAAGGCAACTTCTACAGCACCTTTCAGCAACAAGGCAATTCAATTACATTCCTTTGCACTTAAGTTAGTTCTTCATTAGTTCAATGTTGACAACAGGGCAGTCACCAAGTTTATTGTTAAGGTTTGTGTCATTATGCAGTCTGCACTAAAAAGTCTTTGTTCTTTACATTCCTTTGCATTTTAGTTAGTTCAAGATTAGCCTGTACACAATGCCATGTGTTTATTTACTTTTTATAATATGTTCATGTTGTGGCAAAAAGGTTTCTCTTTTTTTGTTAATTTTTAAAGTTGGGATTGATACCAATCCTGAGTATCTGACTGGCGCACCCCTATCCAAAAGCACAACCAATTGCATTAATGTTACTCTGAGTGAGCAGTGTTACCAGAATTTTTTTAATTTTGATAACCGTTTTGATTCACAATTAAGGTGGAAAATAAAAGTTTTGTTTAATGTATTTTTGTTGATGTTGAAATGGATTTTAAAAACATATGGTATCGAAAAAAGTATCGTTAAAAGAACCGGCATCGAAACGGAGGTATCGAAATTGGCACCGGATCGAAAGATTTTGAACGATGCCCAGCCCTAGCAAACACACAGAAGTGGAGCACACATACTTAAAAAATGCAGCTGTATATTTTTTTCCAAACAGGGAAAGAAACCCTGTCTGTTTTAATAAAAGTGCTTGTGACATCTCACACGTGGCTTTGACTTACAAAAGAACAACAACAACAACAAAAAGAATACCCAGATATTTATCGTGTGTCACCATTCAGCAGGAAAATACTGAGATATGATTTTTGGTCCAGATCGCCCAGCCCTACAATCCACATAGAAAAGGTACATTTTCTTTCTAGCTCAAAAATTCACTATATCTGGAATCAGTGTTTTAGTCCCCTCTAAAATCGCTTCCGAAAATCCCATATCGGTGGGACTCTACTAACAAAACGAAAGCCAACCCTTATCATCCAAAGCCATCAGATTAGCCCTCATATTGACAGACTGCCAGGTGATCTGTGGGAAACGCAGGGCAGAAAACATCACAGCAACAAATGCACATATGGTGACTAAAACAAGCTAGAACGTGTGCTCAGTTAATTGCTTTGGGGTATGTGGGACACTGTGCACCCCGAGGCCCACCGACACTGGAGCCCTACTCTGCGAGGCGCCGCCCGTGTGATGCATTTCGTCTGTCACGTGGGAGGACGCGTCATGCTGAGGGCACGGAGTGAGACTGAACACAGAGGGAGAGTAAACCAGTATGGAAACAGGACAATACAGCATCATAGCCTCGTCACTTTGTCTCCTGTTGCCATAGAGACACTGAAAGACACTGTGCAATTTGTCAATCAAGCAATCCGTTCAATGTGTGCATAAATGAGTTTGTGTAAAATATTATATTAATATAAAACAAAGAGACACTCGCACACAATCACAAATCTATTCTATTTCATTTATTATGTGTGGGTAGGGCTGGGTACCGAATTCAATACTTTTTAGGAACCGATCGAATTGCCTCTAAAGTAACGAAAATCGAAAAATGCTTCTACCAAAATCTAATAATGCTGCCGATTGGCTGTCTAACATTACATGTCGCAGGAAAAACTCTACGTTACACAGAGACGATGCTTACATAGTAGGAGCTACAGTAAAAAAAAAATAAAAAAAAAAACTGTCAAAAAATAGTGTCCTGAACTACAATTTTTTTCCTTTCTCCATTTCTATATTGATGTTCCGTTAAGCTTGTTGGCATAGCTTTGGCCCTTCTTTCCTCATGCCTTCGCTGTTAATTGCTTCCATGTCTTTGTTTGACTTCACTGTCAAGCATTTTTTTTCTTCAGGAAAGCTAATTAAGATGCTAATATGATAACATCATGCAAGTAATACTTAAGAGAATAAACTGCTTCAGTTGCGAGTACAGACAGAGTGCAACGGTATTTTAATTCTCGCTCTCTGTCAATAGAGTGTTGTTGTCGCATGCACATGTGGCGCTAGTCATTTTCAGGTGTGAAAGTTTCTCACGGTTTCTGTAAACAGAGTGTGATTTGACATTAATAGAACATTTCTAGGGGGTCACTGCTCCATCCAAAGAGGGCGACAAAGAATACTGGGAAAACTGTACACCCTTTCTACAAACTAATATTAAAATGATATGTGATGTTCTGGCTCAAACCCTGCATATTAATATGTCATTAATTAATCAGGAAATTAGGGGTGGATGATAATGGACTAAATTAATGTCACTATTATTTATAAAAAAATATATAAATAGCGTGGCCGGGTTGGATCAGTGGGTTTATGCCTCAACGCAGAGGTCCAGGGTTCGAAACCGACCTGTGAGGATTTCCTGCATGTCTTCCCCCCCTCTTTCTCACCTAGCTGTCCTGTCAAATAAAGGCGGAGAAGCCCCCAAAAAAAAAGTATCTATAAAAAAATAGTCACACTGCATTTTAAATATTCAGCTTTTCTATTCATCTACTTATTCAATCCAATAGTTTCTGTAGCCTACATAAAAGGGTTTTACATGTCAACATAAAATGTTTAACTCAACATTTATTTGCAAATGTGTAATGTTCAATAAAGTTTCTTTAAAAAAGTCAGAGTGTGTCTATCTGTAGAAACAATAAAACACAAATATTGAATTACTGCTTAGCCCTGCTGGAGCCTTAACCATGAATGTTTAACATTACAACATGATTTATAAAATCATATTATATATATATATATATATATATAATAATTTTTGGGCATTTTAAGCCTTTATTTGTATAGGACAGTGTAGACTTGAAAGGGGAGAGAGGGGTGGAATGACAAGGCAGCAAAGGGCCGCAGGTTGGAGTCAAACACCTCTATATAAGGGTGCCCGCCCTATCAGGTGAGCTACCCAGGCGCCCAATGGTTTAGTATTCTATGCAAAGAAAAGGTATGTATAAAAGGTTTTAGGCCGCCCTACAGGTTAATGTAGTCCCAGTTTAATATGCAACTTCATTTTAAACCATATATGTAGTAGGGAGTCCCTGCTCCGTCTCTCTTTCAGTTAAGGGGTCCCTGGCATAAAAACGTTGAAGACCCCTGTTCTAAGCCATTCAGTCAGTAGCCTAGGTGATACAGGAGAATAGAGGATGGATACCGGTTCGGACAGATATTGAACATTTTAAATTTAAAACAGCTTATGTAGGTGTGCGCCTGTGTTAATGTGCGCTTGTTGTCCCGTGTGCTCTGATGCGCTCATCTGTTGACATTTCCGAATGCCTTCCTATAGTTGCTTAATAAAAGCGGGCTTTCCACACAAACAAACGTACATGTGTCATTAGTATGAGAAAATAAATGAGATTTTAACCGTGTCGGGCTCGGACATAAATTCAGTTGCTGCTCTGTCGGACGCGGTCCGGGCTTGGACAGAAAAATGCAGCCCGATCCGCACTCTACAGGAGAATAGGGATGTAACGAGAACCGGTACCAACTCAGTACCAAAAATTGATGAATGAATTCATGTTTAAGTATTTTTTTTATTTTTATTTTATTTATTTATTTATTTATTTATTTTTTACACACACCGTGGTATTGACTTTGGTATCGAGTATCATGTACTTTTGTTGGTTTCGGTACCGACTATCTTTGGTATTGTGACATCCCTACAGGAGAACAAAACTTCCTCACCAACATTACAAATAACTGATAGTGAGAGGCCTAATGCCCTGACAGTGAATTTACAAAAAATACTCCTGTGGCCTTAAAGTACTGTATGCATGACAAAAGTGTAAGAAAAGGGAAATAGCAAGGTAAAGGATGTGTGGACTTGTTCACATGTTCTCCTTGAAACCCCCACAAAAAAATAAATAAAAGATAGTAGTTAAAGGGGCAAAACCGATTTTACCTTGTCATAGTTGAATAATGACAGTTTAGTGGGTAACTAGGACATACATAAAACCTCAAAATCCCATTGACACCTCTTTCCTCTGCAAATCTCACAATTTGAAACTGCCTCTGAAAACGGGCAAATCTCAACGAGCCGCCTAGTTGACGTCAACTCGTCGGCTCCTCCTCATTTGGCTCTAGTCTCTATCTTTGTCACGCCCCAACATTTACATAGGCTACACCACTGACCTGAGATCAGGTAGTCTTCTGAATAGGTCGCGCAGATCTCAGAAATTGTATACATTGTTCATCTGCCATTTTACCACTAAATTCACTTCTGAGACTTTTTTTATGCGAGAAATCAACTATGTAGAGGTCAAATATGGGCCGTTTTAATTTTGTCCGACTGTGTCGCAGTTCAGCGGCCGGTGCTGCCTGTGTTGCTGCCTCGCCGCCCGGCCTGCTGTGAGGTAGATAGAGCTCCGTCACGGCTGGCAGCCCACGGCACTCCATACCGGCGCAAAGTCACTGTTTTTTGGGTTAATGGACTACCAAACGCCGCTGCCCTGACAGAGCTCCAGGGCCTGCAGCTCCCCTCTTCCTGCTAAATGGCCGGTGTGTGTGAGTGAGAGCGCGGTCAGCGAGCTTGTTACGCCAGCAATCCCTTACCACAAGTTCCAGTTAATCTTATAATGTGTGTAATTATAATGTGTTGAGTTATTTAAACAAACGATCGGGGAAATAAACGCCTCTTGTCCGCGAGTCTCATTGATAGAGCCTGAGGCTGGATGGAGCTCTATCAATGAGAGCTAGCTAGAATTCCTCTGAAATTCACAAAAATTCATTAAATTGAAATCGGACACCATTGTTAGCTTTATAAGACCTTGAGGTAGATGTTATATAAGTGGTGTGAAAAAGTGTTTGCCCCCTTCCTCATTTCCTGTTCCTTTGCATGTTTGTCACACTTAAGTGTTTCGAACATCAAACCAATTTAAACAAATAGTCAAGGACAACACAAGTAAACACAAAATGCAATTTGTAAATGAAGGTGTTAATTATTAAAGGTGAAAAAAATCCAAACCATCATGGCCCTGTGTGAAAAAGTGATTGCCCCCTAAACCTAATAACTGGTTGGGCCACCCTTAGCAGCAACAACTGCAACCAAGCGCTTTGCGATAACGTGCAATGAGGCTTTTACAGCGTCCCTGGAGGAATTTTTGGCCCACTCATCTTTGCAGAATTGTCCTAATTCAGTTACATTAGAGGGTTTTCGAGCATGAACGGCCTTTTTAAGGTCATACCACAACATCTCAATAGGATTCAGGTCAGGACTTTGGCTAGGCCACTCCAAAGTCTTCATTTAGTTTTTCTTCAGCCATTCGGTGGTGGACTTGCTGGTGTGTTTAGGATCATTGTCCTGCTGCAGAACCCAAGTTCGCTTCAGCTTGAGTACACGAACAGATGGTCGGACATTCTCCTTCAGGATCTCTTGGTAGACAGCAGAATTCATAGTTCCTTTTATCACGGCAAGTCTTCCAGGTCCTGAAGCAGCAAACAGCCCCAGACCATCACACTACCACCACCATATTTTACAGTTGGTATAATGTTCTTTTATGAAATGCAGTGTTCCTTCTACGCCAGATATACTTGGACACACACCTTCCAAAGAGTTCCACTTTTGTCTCATCGGTCCACAGAATGTTGTCCCAAAAGTCTTGGGGATCATCAAGATGTGTTCTGGAGAAATTGAGACAAGCTTTGATGTTCTTTTTGCTCAGCAGTGGTTTTCTCCTTGGAACTCTGCCATGCAGGCCATTTTTGCCCAGTCTTTTCCTGATGGTGGAGGCATGAACGCTGACCTTAACTGAGGCAAGTGAGGCCTGCAGTTCTTTGGACGTTGTTGTGGGGTCTTTGTGACCTCTTGATGAGTCGTCGCTGCGCTCTTGGGGTAATTTTGGGCGGCCGGCCACTCCTGGGAAGGTTCACCACTGTTCCATGTCTTCGCCATTTGTGGATAATGGCTCTCACTGTGGTTCGCTGATTCCCAAAGCTTTGGAAATGGCTTTATAACCCTTTCCAGACTGATAGATCTCAATTACTTTCTTTCTCAATTGTTCCTGAATTTCTTTGGGTCTCGGCATGATGTGTAGCTTTTTAAGGATCTTCTGGTGGACCTTACTGTGTCAAGCAGCTCCTATTTAAGTGATGCCTTGATTGTGAACAGGTGTGGCAATAATCAGGCCTGGGTGTGGCTAGAGAAATTGAACTCAGGTGTGGACAACCACAGTTATAGTATGTTTTAACAAGGGGGGCAATCACTTTTTTCACACAGGGCCATGATGGTTTGGATTTTTTTTCTCCTTTAATAATAAACACCTTCATTTACAAATTGCATTTTGTGTTTACTTGTGTTGTCCTTGACTTTTGTTTAAATTGGTTTGATGTTCCAAAACACTTAAGTGTGACAAACATGCAAAGGAACAGGAAATGAGGAAGGGGGCAAACACTTTTTTCACACCACTGTAAGTGGAGTGACGAAATTCAAACTGTAAATATACTCTACGCAAAAAATGAAGCTAAGAATCTGTACACATAGGATTGAAGGGACAAACAATAAAATGGGAAATAGCCCAACAAACAATGTATACCTTTGCAGTGTCTGAAATATGAGACCTGCTGTCTCGTCTCCAATGTGTTTCTATGTGGTTCACTCAAACTAATCAGCACGCAGCTCATCTAAATATTCATGAGCATACCATATTTGGAAGAAAAGGTCTTGTTCCAAATAGAGCCATATTCACAGGGTAGTTAACAGCCTAATAAAATAACATTCGGGCAATTTTCAGCCCAACCAATGTTACATACCCTATTAGGAGACCTTAAGGAACAGTGTAAAATACCCTATATAATCATTCTATCACCCCTTTAAATCTAAGTGAGAAAGACAGCATGTGGAGTCTTTTATCGAGCTTGGTGCCGAGTTGGTCTATCCCGACACACCTGTCACACATGAATATTAATGGAAGAGCATGCGGTTTTCAGAAATGAAACAACCGCTGCTCACTCATTTCGCAGCCTTATGTGGCAGAACTGGCACACACAAACGCACCAGGGTTCCCTTTATCCGGTAATTGCCGTTCTTTAACCAAGAAAAATCTGTTGGTGGACATGTTTAAATCTCACCGGTCATTAATCCATCGGTGAAAATAATTTGAGATCTCATCGCTGAGATGACCTCGTTGCCACTAACTTTTATAAGGCCTCGCTTAAGAATGACATTGCATGTCACAATGAGATTACCTTTCTAAAAATCCCCAAATGTAACCCCAGGATACCACCACGTGTAGCTTCGCTGTGTTCTGGCTATGCCACAGCCACCAGAGCTCTAGACAATAAACCACAAACCCCCCCCCCCACCCGATTCATTTGCCTTTTTAGTTTAACATTCTACTAAAACAGTGAACAGTAGTCATTAATATGTCGGGACTACTGAAGTATGGGTTACTAACTACGAACGCGGACTATGAAAGAACAGCAATGGAAATGTAGGAGTTAATGGAAGCAGGAGTTTAAGTGGCTAGAAAATTAAACATCTAAGGACGTAATGTTCTGCGGTTTTCTACTGCTTTTTGCAAAAAAAAGATAGACTGTAAACTAAGAGAACATATGGACAACATTTACAAAGAACACAAGTTTCTATTTAAACAAATAATTATATATTTTCATTCCGTTAGTCTTCATTTATTGAAATGCCACAATTATGCGTTAAATTGCCTTTTGTGTAGGTTTTACTTACGTTTACATTTGGGCCACCAAAAATGTACTTCTGCCACCAAATTTAGGGGCTTGGTGGCCCGTGGGGCCAGTGTTTAGAATAACTTCAAGTTGCAGATAAAACAAATGTCATTTTTGGTTATTTCTACACTGTATATATCCTATTGCAGTTTTAAGTATTACCAGTGAAATCACTTCTAGAATAAAACAACCTTCAGGATTTATTCTCATCACCTGAAAAATTGGGTGCCGTGCCACAGCAGACTTTACTGTGCAGCCACAGACAGAAATCCTTCTCGGACGTCTCGGGCAGAGAGAGCCGTTCTCTTTTCAATGACCTTATTCCCTTGGCTCACCCCCTTACCCTTGCACAAAAGAGCCCAACGGTTTGTGCGTCTGAGAATCATCAGGAGACTAATCACTTGAGGGACGAGGAGGAGCAGCCGACTGTGCTAAATCAGAACCAAATTCAGCCCTGTGTTTCCACGCACAAAGAGAGGGGAGTGTGTCTTTAAAATGGGACACAGCTCGTCCTCGCTCCGTCCCTGCTTCAACTCTACAAGCTCCCACGAGGGACCAAACAAAGGAGCGGACAGCGTTGTCAGTGGCAGCCTGGCCTGGGTTACAACACAGTGATACGCTCATTAGGGGTGGTACAGTTCATGAAAAAACATCCGAACAGCTCGGTTCGCATTTCTCGGTTCGGAGCATGCGTGTGTGTCGCACGGTTCGTCAGTACACTGTTAATGTGCACTAACCACTTACTGCCGTAGCGCCCACTTTCGACACCCATGTTAAAACACTTACTGGAAACGGCGAGGAGGATGAGCGTGATGAACGCAACACATGGCAGCTGACTGGACGAACGCGTCACGTGGTTCTCGCTGCTCCCGAATTTCAAAACAGACTCTAATGGCGTCTCGTTCGGAATACGATCTCGTATTTTTTACAAAAATAGTTCACCGAAAAGTGTTTCTGAAAACATTTTAAGCGAGAAATAGCCCATGCAGTTGCTGAATCTGTCTGTTTTTTTGATCGACAAAGTCGTCAGTTTAAAAGATTTGTCAGATTTTGAGAGGCGCAAAAAAAATAAAATAAATAAATAGTTTTTCCCGGTGCTACAACGATACATTTAAAAAGGTGCCTGAACGGAAAGAATTATATATGTATATATTTATAATTAAATGATTTATTACAAATGTAATAACAATAACTTATTTCACCAGTAAATTCCTGTTAACGACTGAAAACAAAAAACACTGGATGGGAAAAGGGTATTTTACAATTACTTTGAATGCAGCACGAAGCTGGCGAGGAGAGGCTGAGTCTGTGTTGTTTTTCAGACAGCGGCAGCTACAGTCAGGTGTTACAGTCCTCTCCAGTGAAATACAGACACTTCTACACCGTTTAGCTGTCAGCATTTTAACCGTGTTTACTCATTTTGGATTTCATGTTACCTATGATGACAGCAGAAATAAAACAATAGATAGAACTGCCACTGTACGCATGTATTGTGCAACATGCATTCAATATGCTAATTTTAGCTATATCTATAAGTATATTTCTGGAGTGTTAAAGATTAAAAGAAAAAATAAGAACCGTACAGAACCGACAACCGTGACCCTAAAACCGTGATACGAACCGTGGATTTTTTTAACCCTACCACCCCTAACGCTCATGTTAATTAGGCAAATCACTAATCGCATCCAAATCTCAAACTCTGCAACATCTCCTGATGACACACAAACCCTTTTTTCCCCCTCATGCCAAGCATCCAGCTGACCTAGTCCGCTGCTACTGTGGCATTGACATACATACACTACTGCAGGGGTCATCAACTACGTTTTTCCAAGGGCCAGAATTTTTTTTTTAAGCAGACACTCTGGTTGCCAGACTTTCAAATAAAGAAAATAAAAATGTATTTATACCCAATACGCCTATCCTTGTTTGATATTTTCACTTTCTTACTGAATGAATGCTATATTTATTTACATGTATAAGTGTGAACAGACTAGGCCTGCACGATATTGGGAAAAAAACTTACATTGCGATATTTTTTTTCCCTGCGATATATATTGCGATATGAAAAAAAGACTAATTTTTACAAGAGGACATAAATAGCCCTATTTAAAAATACTAAATCATTCTCAACTACTGGGGTGATTTTGTAGGGGAGTGCATCTACAAAGAAAATACAAATGAAAAAGGACATTTTCTTATGTGAATCAGTCTTTGTTGAATTTTAATGCTTTAAAAAACCAAAGCAAGTAAGCGCTGTGATTACTCTTCTGAAGTGATTTTGGAGAGGGAAATTAGGAAGAAATACACTGGTTGACTGACATGACACCATTGTATTCATATAATATCAATCCAGGCTAAAGTGAATGATATTAATAATGCATGCATGTTGCTTCCTCTAAATTTCAGGTTGTGGTCGACTAGCGGGGCCTGCTTTGGTTGTTTGATAAATTGATTAAAATTGATCATGATTGGTTTGCTGTGCATGCAGAGCCTGCATGTCACATGCAGTTTCCAGCGTCGCGGCTCCGAACCATAACATTAGTTGGGACAGACGCCTTGTTTCTTTAGGCTAACTATGTTAGCTTTAGCCTGGCTGGTAGCAGCTTTCTGCGGTGAAAAATTGCCGGGATATGTCGTGATTACGTTGCATTAATCAGGTGATTTAGGTTGTCTTTGCAGCGAACATAAAACACTGACTACTGTAGCTTCACTACCCATGGAAAAGCATGTGCATCACTGTGTCAGCGGCAGCTGCCGCTTACGGTACTTTTCTACAAACGGGAGAGCCTCACTTCCCATAACAACCCCGTCGGACTAACGTTACGTCACATGACCACCTGTCTTAAAGGGGAAGGGTCGGTCGGTAACAATCATGGAAAAGGAGAACGGTGAAAGTTTACGTTTTGTATCCAGCAACAAAGAAGTTGTAGCGTCAACATCGCAACGTCCTGCGATGTGACTATCGCGCATGCGCACATCGCGATGTAGACGATGAAACAAAATATCGTGCAGCCCTAGAACAGACTCCTAAAAAACATGGAAACTCCATAATGTTACTAGGCTACTTAGAAAATGATCTCAGATTTGGAGGCAGTTCACTGAGGGGTGATCGTTAGTATGTATGTATGTATGTATGTATGTATGTATGTATGTATGTATGTACACACACACACACACAATTTGTACGCCATTATTGGCGTGTTATGAAGACGCATACTTGCTTTTTAGTGTGTTCATCAACGGCGTTTGGCCTCCATTGACTAACATTACCATGCGATTGCGTGTGAATTTACGCCATAGGGAGTAGTATGAAAGGGCGAAAATCCACATAGGGAGGTCGGTTGGGGTGGCGGATGAGTAAAATGCAGGACTTTCACCGAGGAGAGCGGGGATCGCGTCCCGCGTGTGGCATTTCCTCGCTCTATTGTTTGTGTAAAGCCAACCCCGTTCTTCTTTTCCTAAACCCAACCGGTTTTTCTTCTCCTAAACTCAACCATAGCATTCTTCTCGCGATAACACGTCAAGACGGGGATAACACGCCACATGGCGTGCATGTTTACGTCCGCTGTATACAGCATAGACATACACACGGATGGCTCAAAATGCGAACAGATAACACACCTCTTGGCTTAAGAAAGTCGGCGTGTAGGTTTACACAAAGTCATGATACCATGTTGCCCCATCTCTCTCCCACTTTCATGTCTTCAGCTGTCTTATCTGAAAAAAGGTCTAAAAATGCCCGAAAAATAATCTTAAAAAAAAATAAAAATAACGTGGCTATTAAGTAGCCACAATTTAACGGACTCCTCTAATGATGAAGCTCAACCAAAGAAGACGCAACAAAGACTCAAGTCAAGGTTCAACCTCCACTACTATTCAAAACTTTATTTTATAAACTACATTTTGGGGAGAGTTTTACCAAGAACAGATTACACTACAATATCACCATAATGTCTTACCGGTACTAGACTTGTAGTTTTATGTAGATGTACAGCTGCCTTCTCAGCCTAAAACACAGTTTTAGTGAGGAATAAAAAGAGGAAAGCGTTCTATCCCAACTAATTCAGACACTGATTGACACTAATTAAGACACTAAACTGAGAGTCATCCAGTCTGCTTAAAAAAAAATATTTCTTCTGCCTCCACCCACAGACGTGACAAATTGAAGGGGGGGGGGGGGGGGGGAATAACACACAAAACATCTTAACAGCAGCGAGTGTGTAAAACGTTTTCTCCTCTCTCATCCCACTGGATTCTTTTGATAGAAAACATCACAGTCTGTCTGGGTGAAGAATGCCGTGTGAACCTTGGATCATCATTTTACAGTATGCCTAGGTATTAAAGTGGCCATATTATGCTCATTTTCAGGTTCATAATTGTAATTTGAGATTGTATCAGAATAGGTTTACATGGTTTAATTTATATAAAAAAAAATAAATAAAAAAAAAACATTTTTGTTGTACTGCACATTGCTGTAGCTCCTCTTTTCACCCTGTGTTCAGGTCTCTGTTTTAGCTACAGAGAGAGAATAAAAAGATGGGAAACTGTTTTTAAAAACTGCAATTATACGACACTCAAAGCAGAATTTGACTCGGACATTCCCACAGAACCGGAGAGTTTGCATATTCAGGCTGTGAAACAGGTTGCTGTAGCCTAATTTTAAAGAATGTAATCATTGTTTTGATGGATTTGCCAAACTCTATGAAGGCTATGGAACTTTCTTGCGGACTTTTTCAGGGCTTTATTTCAAACAAACTGCAAGTAAGAAGGCTTTATGAGACATGCAATAATACTTACTATATATAGCTTACTTTTTCAATTAAATAAAAGCATGTCAATTACTGTAACTATACTTGTCTGGCCCTTTATGTGATGCTCATTTTCCAGTGTGGCCCTTAGTGTAATTGAGTTTGCCCCCCCGTGTTAGACGGTCTTGTATGCCTGTAGTTATTGGTTTGGATCAACTTTTTGAGATTCACTAGATCCATCAAGCATAATACTGCAAGGTGGAAAGTTCTAAATAAACTGGTCACCATGTTGTAACAAAACACGTGCATTTGGTCCACAACATTTTTTTGTAAAAAGAATGAAACCGATTCTCATGTTAGATGTAAAAGTCCATGAGCCTTGAGTTGTGTCCCAAATCCACAATACACACCTAAATCGAAGTAGGAGTATGCAGCGAAGGAAATGAAGTATACTTGAAACGGACTGTTGTTGATGCAATGCACAAAGGAAACAAAAAGGAGCTAATCACAGCTGCAGAAAAGTTGAACTGTGGATGGTGGCGAAACATCTCAAAGAACACCTCCGAAACCAAAAAATTACATTTTAAAAAACTATTTTGTCATCTCTTTGATAAGTTTAATTGGCAGTGACATTCTTAAGTTGCAGTCTGATTGACAACAGACGTCAGTTAGTGTGGAATTGGGGCACAGCTAGAGTGTCTGCTTTTCTCTCATATCAAAAACAACCAAGTCTGCTCCAAGCACGATTGTGATTGTCATTCGCTGTGAAAGCTGCAACCAAAATGTAATTAATATTGAGTTGTATGGGGCGCCTGGGTCACGTGGCTCACCTGGTGGGGTGTGCACCCCATGTGCAGAGGTTCAGTCCTTGCCGCAGCGGCCGGGGGTTCAATTCCAACCTGCGGCCCATTGATGCATGTCATTCCGCCTGTCTCTCTCCGCCCCTTTACTGTTTTCAGCTGTCCTGTCTAATAAAGGCCAAAAATGCCCAAAAATATATATATTAAGTTGTACTAAATTATTTATTTATTAGAGAGATGAAAAAGTTTGCCGTTAGGATTACTCATGAAAAACAACTTTGCTAGTTATTGTTTTTTATAAAGCGGTATTGTGCCAATATATTGTTCGATTGCAATTTGCATTGCATTTCCTGTTGCTCTCACGGACATCGCAATGTAAATGCTGCCAAAAAAATATATACTGCTCAGGCATACATATATCTCTATCCATCCATCTAACCATCTATCTCCTATAACTTATGTCATCACTTTAGTGGCAATTCCACCCTTTCGGTATACTACCCTTAGAACATGTACCTAAACACTAGTTTCTGTGTTTCCACTGGAGACAGTAGGTGATTCTTACATGTAGACGGGGTTGTTCCCGAATGGCAATAGCTGTGTCAACCACGTAAGTACTATGTTGTTTTTAGTTTTTACATTTCCTCCTGCATTACTCGGATGGGCAATGTAAGCGGTGGACAGCCATGTGCTGAGAAACGAGCTGAGAAACATTTTCATTCTTCACTGCTCCATCCAGCTCCCGCTGTATTTCCTCTTCACCGACGATGCAGGGAAACATCTGCACCAATCAACTGACTGCAGTGTTTTCTAGTAGGGATGTTAATGATTAACTGTTTAACCGTTTTTTTGCTGTTGTTTTTTTTTTTTGAAGATAATTTCTATTTTGCTTTTTTTAGTCCTTTATTTTTGACAGGACAGCTTAGACTTGAAAGGGGGGGGGGGGGGATGACATGCAGCAAAGGGGCCGCATGGTTCGATTCCGACCTGCGGCCGCTGCGTCTAGGACTGAGCTCCTGTATATGGGCGCCGCTCTACCAGGTGAGCTCTACTATATAAAATAGGCTATACAATAGCCTATATTTCCTAACTGATAGTTGACTTGCTACTACTAATGTTGCACCAGCAAGTTGCATTTTAAGCCCTTTTTTATTTGCCAAGTTGGTGTCTCTCTGCCGCACGGCGCTCACAGCGGAGAGCTACATGACACATGCCGCTATATCGATGAGGACTGGCGGGTTAAATCGGCTGTCACACAGAGTATGCCAGGCAGACACAAGGCTGACAACCTTGCAGGTGAATGCGGGGTAGACAGGCTCGGACACATGTTCCGCGGACAGCTGCGGACTTGTGTCGTTCGCACGACACGCAAGCGGTTCCAGGAAAGAGGCTGCGCGTGTCCACGTGGCTGCGCGACTGCTCCGAGCAGGCAGCGGTCTGCAGACAGGGAGCGCTGGAATTATATCTGAGCATTCTGAACGAGTGAACTGGGACTCAGTTGCCTGCTTGTCCGTAACGGTTAATGTTCGCTTTAAAAACTCATTTGTTCCTACCTTTGTCAAACTTTTAAAAAAGGTCCTATGACATGCTGCTTTTTGGATGCTTTTATATAGGCCTTAGTGGTCCCCTAATACTGTATCTGAAGTCTCTTTTATATAGACCTTAGTGGTCCCCTAATACTGTATCTGAAGTCTCTTTTATATAGACCTTAGTGGTCCCCTAATACTGTATCTGAAGTCTCTTTTATATAGGCCTTAGTGGTCCCCTAATACTGTATCTGAAGTCTCTTTCCCCAAATTCAGCCTTGGCGCAGAATTACAGCCACTAGAGCCAGTCCCACAATGAGCTTTCCTTAGGACGTGCCATTTCTGTGTCTGTAGCTTTAACCCTTGTGTTGACTTCAGGTCACATTGACCCATTTTAAATTTTTGTATCAGAAAATATGGGACGTAGAAATAAGCGCTGGAAAAAAATTTTAAACGTTGGAAAAAGCAAAAACAAACTCTGAAAAAAAGGCGTCAAAAACGTCAAAAAAAAATGCTATTAAATGCTATTGAGGAGGAGAGGGGGGGGCAAGGTGGAGGGTGGGGGGTGTGGCTTGCGGCCACGGTTGTAGCTCTATTTCCTCATGGGCGGGCCAAATTCTCTGGGCAGCTGTGGGCGGCGGGGCAAAGCAGAGAAAGGGAGGTAACCTTGCTCCTTATGACGTCATAAAGGGAAGATTCCAGACCTATCGCCATTTCTAGCCACCGGGGAACCATAGCACCATCACAATTCCTGCCAGATGTCCCTCATTTCGTCACAAATTTCTTTGTGTTGTTAATTCTAAACTCCGGTGGATTTATGAGGACTATGGTTAACTGCTCCTCAGATCTCTGCAGGGTAAATCCAGACAGCTAGCCAGACTATCTGTCCAATCTGAGTTTCCTGTTGCACGACTAAAACAACTTTTGAACGTACACGTTCCACCAAAACAAGTTCCTTCCCGAGGCTATTTTGCAGAGGCACCGGGGCTCCGTCCGACGCTTAGCACCGCCCAAGACGATTGCGATTGGTTTAAAGAACTGCCAATAAACCAGAGCACGTTTTTCTCCCATCCCGGAATGCTGTGTGGACTAGCCAGACCCTCCTCCGCAGTGCTGTGGAGGAAGGTCTGGCAATGCGAGATTACTTTGTTAGGTACACCTCTAAAATGTAATGCAATCCAATACAACAGGTTAGGAATGTTCAGTTTTGATTCGCACTGTCAGAGAGGTATAATTTAACTAGGGCCTACATGTTTATTTTTGAGATTGTAGTTTGCACTGGTGTTGTACTGGACTGCCGTATATTTTGCCCACCCCATTTACAAACATGAGGGGGGGGGGGAGAACATTACAAACGCATGTCAGTACAGTGGAGTCCAGTTCAACACCACCACTAACTACAACCCCAATAATTAACATAGAGGCTAGTTGAATAACTCAGTGTCAACAAAAACTGAACATTATAATCTTCCTCAATGTAGAATTTGTGACAGACCTGTTGTATTGAATTTAATAAAAATGGTATAGGTGTTCCTAATAAAGTGGCCAGGGAGAGTAGATGTAATTGCTTATCTATCCGGATTTATTATTTAACACTGATTACACTGATTCAAATTGTTTGCACTCAGTGCAGGAGATGAGCACACGTTACTTCAATTCAAATGTAGAAAAATAATTTAACGTAATGTTTTTGTTCGAACAGGTGGATCCTTGAAATATTTCCCCTGGAAGATTTCATATTATTGCATAAATAAATTATCAGCAGAGTAAAGGTGTGCTTTAATGGAAAAGCCACATAATACTGCAGATGATTATTATTTATTTTTTTAAATAAACGAAATAAAGTAGAACTATGGTCCACATGCAACAACACAACAAGACCAAAGCAAAGCTGGGCACCTCACCCCCCCCCCCCTGTGTGATGTTTAACCACTGGGTCACGTGCAGCCTGTTGATGAAACACTGCAAGTGTCATCCTGAGGAGAATCGAACCAGCAACCTTTTGAGGTCATTACAAACCAAACGCACCAGATGAGAGGAAATTCAACACATTCCCATCTACAGATTGCTGTGCCAAATATAGAAGATTTGAGGGGGGGGATATGTGGAGGACAAAGTCTTCATCCTAAAGTCTGAGTATACTGAGGAAAACTGTTCAACTTTAACTTGTTTTTCATATTCACAATTCATACAATTTCCCATGAAGACAGACTGGGGTTAGCTCTTAGCACACCCTTTTGTCTGTTGCCCAGGGGCTGTCACACCTGGCCAGATGAAAGCCCATGTATAGACGGACAAACACCACCACTTCATGAGTCAATGTACTTGCATGACTCATTGTATGCCCACACACATGCCTGGCTGCTACAGCTACACATGTTTCAAGAGGCTAACTGGCTAACAACCTAGCTTACACCTCTCTGAGGCTATATAATCAATGCTAGCAGACGCAGGGGCTAACATACAGCTAGCTTGAACGTTGCAAGCGCACTGGATTGCCACAAGTTGGGAAGAGCTAGCTAGGGGGGGGGGGGGAGAAAGAAGTTCCGGGCGAGCACAACGGGATGAAAAACACAAAACACACACGGACAGAGAAAAGGAGACACTGTGTCCTATTTCATGTTAGCTCCCGTTGCTACCGAGCTAGCCTTCTCCGCTAGCTCAGTAATGTCACTGCATCGCTGTTGTAAATACATACCAGCCCTCTACTTTAACGTTACACGTGTGGGCAGCCTCTTAAACTCCTTCTCGGGGACATCTCTGCACCGAAAAACCCTCCCCGGCGGAATGCTCACCTGCTCCAGACACCGGACACACGCTCTCACCGGCGAGACATCATCCCGGTTAGCCCGAAAAAACACTGGCGCTTTTTATTTCCAAGGACACAAAATCGCCATGACAGTTTAGAAAAATGCATAAAAAATTAGCAGGCAGGGGAGGGAGGGGAGAGAGGAGAGAGAGCGAGAAAGAGAGCGAGAGAGAGAGAGAGAGAGAGAGAGCGAGCGAGCGAGAGATGGGGAGGTGAAGGGGAGGGGAGAGGAAAGAGGAGGAGGAGGGATGAAAAGAGGAGGAGTGGAACTGTGTGCAATATCTATTTAATCCACATAAAGCTACCAGCTCCGCGGAGTTTATTCAGTCGCCGGAGTCCTGCACTGTTTTGCCACCACAGTCCAGTCTAGACACCAAACACACTATTCCCTACACACACACACACACATCTCCACAAAGACAAGCCGCATCCAAAAGTTAAAGGGCGCTTCTTAACTAAAATGGCCACTGCAGCAGCCAAAGCACAAATAGCTTCTTCTTTTTTTTTTTTTTTTTATTTGGTGGAAGTTGAGCAGCAGCAGCAGCGGCGGCGGCAGTGTGGCTGCTGCAGCCACCCTAACCTTACCATTTGGACCCAGTAGCAGCTCAGCATTTCAGTATTTTCCATTGGCTGCAGCCTAGCACAGCTGGCTCCATGCATATTTCCATTGGCCCTGCAGCTGTCAAGCATGCTGCAAACCCGAGCGAGTCTCTCCCGGGTTTGTCTGAGAGCTATCGCGGCAGCCCCGGGCAACACCATTGTGTATTGTGTGCAATTTTTTTTTTTTTTTTTTTCCTCCCTTCTTGGCATTGATTTGAGCCCCCACGCACATCGCCTGTTGTTTATTAAAGGTGGTGGTGTTGTTCTGTTGTTGTCCTTACCGCAGACTTGCCGGGAAATCCTTCTCGTACCGGTGGAAGCTTTCCCAGCGCACCGCACCGCCCGGCTGGCTGGCTCCTGCTGTCATTGAAGGAAGGAAGAAAAAAAACAAAAAAAACAAGAGGGGAGCGTTCAGTTTTCAACCCCCCCGATGCAACACAACCAAGCGGTTTACATTTCTCCTTTGCTGGCTGCATCCACCAATCATGTCGCTTTTTACTCCTCCATCATTACCGGGTTTTGAAGGGCGGAAGAAAAGAAATAAGACATTCCACGTCTTTTGCAGATCAGGTTTCGTTTCCCGGATGTTCCGTTTGTTTGTTTGGTGGACTTAAATGTCTGAGCTGCTGTGTGTTTTTTTGACGTGGATGCAATGTGCGCTTGTTTTTAGGTGTGGTTTGGGCTATAATGCTGATGAGGAGTTGTTATTTTAACTGGCCTCCTTTCCGAACTTTACCTGAAGTCTGTGGGCTTTCTTCTTGACCCACCGGTCACTATCTCTCTAGAAGAGTTAAAGACACGTTTTTTTCAGAATACAAAAAAAAAACAACCTACACATCACTTTTTTGGGCCAACATAAAAACGAAATGGCTATATCAGCATCCTATCTTACCAGTTGAGGCACTACACTATATGTCACAAAATTAACTGGTGTGTCATATTGTAATTTCTAGGGGTGCACGATTCAGAAAATGTCACGATTCGATATTGATTCTTAGGCTCAACATTCGATTCAAAATCGATTTTCGAAAAACGACTCACAGTATGTAAATGGAGTTACTTTTCCCATGTGATTTCAGTAGACGTACAATAAAATAATAATAATAAACTGGGAAGTTGTGGCCATGCAGGACATGTTTGACTAGGTTTCACTAGGGTAAATACCAGGAATGTGTAGGCTTCACCGGTCTTGCAGATAATGCTGCAAATGCAATAAAAAATTTAAAGATTAAGTTTAAATGTGGAAATAGTAGTTTGACACATCAATCCCCGACTCAAGATCCACTTGCTAGATTTGTCTGGAGCTTTCAACCACATCACACGGTCTTAATCAGCGGATGGACTTTGCTCAGTTGACATGCAAGATCTGTGGCTGTTATTTCATCTATGACCTGTCAACCCAGCAGGCTGAAAAGATACCCCCCCCAAAAAAAGAAAGAAAACATATCACCCACTGTTTTTGCTGTCCTCCAGTGGTTTAACTTCTGGACAAGTGTACTCCAAGGTGTGTCGGCACACACATGACATCACTGTTGGGTGTGTTTACAGGTGCAACAGAGCACACTCGTGACCGCACCAAAACACACTTTTAACTTTCGACCAGAGAAGCGTTTTTTTAGAGATCCTCATGTTTTAAGACAAATGCTATACAAACACAGTTTCAATAATAATTTGTGTCTAATATTGTTTTTCACAAAAGAAAACCAAACTCCTGACCCTTTTTCTCTGCTGGATGCACGCTGTCTTTTAGCTTACTGAAAATGAAGTCCCTTCTCAGTGTTTGTGCACTGTAGGAATCAAGGTTTCCATTTCGCTTTGGGGTAAATTGCATGCTGGATTAGGATTGGTGTTATGAAACAATCTGATCACGATTGTTATGTGGTTTATATCCCATGATCTAGTGGCTTGACATCTGTGAGTTGATTGTGAAAGCAGTTACGAGCAATCGGAGAACAAAAACACAATGCAGGGTTCAGTTCACAATGTTCTAAAGGTTTACTGAGACACACAAGGACAATACTAACAATTGCTCCATTCACTTCAATAACACCATAGGAAAGGAGGATTGGTTCAGTGGGTTCACGCAAATAACTCTTCAGGAAGGAAAACAGCGTAACAATTTATGAAACAAATGTATGATACAAATTAAAACGGATGAGAGAGGCTTTGTTCAGAGTTTTTACAGAATGGAATGTAAGAGCTTCACAACAATTGGCTTCCAAACTAGTTGCGACTTCCCAAAATGTCATCACGTGGCCGGTTAGCTCAGTTGGTAGAGCGGGCGCACATATGTAGAGGTTTATTCCTCGACGCAGAAGGGCCAGGGTTTGAGTCTGACCTGTGAAGTTTTCTGCATGTCTTCCCCCCTCTCTCTCCCCTTTCATATCTCAGCTTTCCTATCCATTAAAGGCAGAAATGCCCCAAAATAATGCGTGTTAAACTGACTGAATGTTCCTCCTTCATCAGTTGAATGTGACAACAAATTCTGCACACAAATCCTTCTGCAAACATCTCAGTGAAGCGACAGTAAGTTCAGTAGACGTCCTGAAAGTGCTTTGGACAAAATCATAGCAGAGCTTGCAACAGATACATACATCCGCATGTCAACTGAGCAAACTCCATCCACTGATGTAGACGCATGACGCTGTAGATGCATCAATGAATGCATCTACAGGCTTACATCCAACCTGTAGGATGTCTATGTCTATCATACGTTAAATAATGCTGTACAATTAAATACATAAATGTGATTAAAAATCCAAACACAAAAGCAGCCCTACAGTTCTTCGTCAGTAATATGACGTCACCTATTCTCAAGTCAGATAAACCAGCCCTCTGGCCTGTAATTCTATAAAGACAGTAGCGTTCATGTTTACATCATAGACAGTAAAAGAATGGACGCAGCGACCCCATACATTTCGACGGAGACCAGTGAAGTCACTTTTCCGATGATCAATTGTCCTTTAATAAACTATTACCTGTTGAAATGAATTCACCGCCCAGGAAACACATTTACATTGCCTGTCGTGGTGGAGGAGCAGGAATGAACACTGGGAAAACCAGTTGGTAGAGATGAGAAGTTAATGAATTACATGCCCCTGGGCGATGTCGACATCAAAACATGGTATGGCTTGAAAAGATTTAACATTTAATGTTTACTTTTTGGAATACTTATTTATTTTTAACCTTACCTTGTATTGCGTTTTATTTTTTCTTATGTCGAACTAACTATAAATGTATGAGAATGTCCATGTTTTTTTTTTTATTCCAGAAGTAGCAGTCTTAGCTGTAGACATATTTTGATAATTACATTTTAATGTATTAACCCCTCAACCCAAACCCTTTTCAATGCAGTCCTAGGTCTTCTAAAATCAAACTACAACTGACAAAAATGAGGTCTACTTCTACTGCACTAGTGCTATACATATAGTTTATTTTATACAATACATAGGCAAATACACAGTGCTGGAATAAACTTTGTATCGTATTATGAAGAAGATAAAGTGGTATAAAAGATAGATGGATGTACTTTTGGTATTTTAAATGGCTACTTAATGTAATGTAATCAATCAGCAGGATTTTGCTTGGCAGAAATGTAATGGTTTATCATTTAAAAAAAGTCATTTTCTACAAGGTATTTATGTTTGTTAATAAGCATGGCAACATTTCACTGTTAATTATGATGAGACATCAGTAAGAGAACTGGGTAGCTAACCTGGTTGAGCGCCCCACATACAAAGGCTCAGTCCTTACCGTAGCAGCCGCGGGTTCAATTCCGACCTGTGACCCTTTGCTGGATGTCGTTCCCTCTTCTCTCTCCCCTTTCCGGTCGTCAGCTGTCCTGTCAAATAAATGCCTAAAAATAAGATTAAAGAAAAAAACCTGACATAAATACAGTTGTTCAGGTGGCGAATCCGACCCGAGGCCCTTTGTTGCCTGTCATCCCCCCCTCTCTCTCTCCCCCATTTCCTGTCTCTCTTCAGCTGTTCTAAATAAAAGAAAAAAGCTCTTAAATATATATCTTTAAAAAAAAAAAAAAAAAACATGATTCATAATAACCAATGGTTTATTATAGATGAGCGTACTCATTTACATGTAGAAGATAAATCGATTAGTTTTCAACTATTAAATTAATCACCAACTATTTTGATAATCAGTTTAAGTCATTTTAAGTCAAATTCTCTGATTGGAGCTTGTTAAATGTGAATATGTTCTGGTTTCTTCACTCCTCTGGGACAGTAAACTGAATATCTTTGTGTTGTGGACAAAACAAGACATTGGAGGATGTCCTCTTGGGCTTTGGGAAACACTGGTTGACATTTTTCACCATTTTCTGACATTTTATAGACCAAACAACTAATCTAGATTCATGGATAATGACAATAATGGTTGGCTGCAGCACTAGCAACATGTGAGACATGTGAAACTGCTCGTTTCCAGAGGGACAATGAGGCAAGTAGGAGCTCAGTGTGTTTCTTTAGGACAAACTGGTGCGACAGGAATCAAATGTGTGACCTTTCAAACCATGAGGCTACCTTCAATACACATTGTTTGTAAAAGCATGTTGTACCACCACGTTGTACTGTCGTACTGTCCCTTTGTATTTACAGAATTGCAGGAACTGTGTTTACCCTCAGTTGCACCGGCAATGTTTATTGAGGTTTATAAACTAAAGGTTATGGTTTGAAATACTGAATATCCCTTTAGATAGTTACGAAAATCATTCAACAAAACAAAAGTAATTTGAATGGCATGATTGAGGTATTATAGTTTAGATGTTGAGGTCTATAGCCTGGTGGTATTAGGGGTTGAGGCGCTGAACCTGAACTATAACGTCCCTGGGGACCTTTGTCGTTTGCCATTTCTCATCATCTCTCTACTGTCGGCTATCCCATAAAGGCATAAATGCCCCCAAAAATGTTCATTAAATAAAAAAAGTCTATAGCCTATAGAATGCATGTTTCCACTACATGGTATGGCTGTGCTCGAGACGACTCACTTTTCTGGTACCAGTACGTTTTTTTTTGTTTTCCACTGCTGATAGTACCCTCTCCATGTCCGTGTCTCCGTGTGAGTCAAAAATGTCAAACTGTATTTAGAAACATCACAAATCTCCATTGGCTGGCTAGTATTTTCAGGTCTCAGCAAAGACTTTCTGTTTCTAAAGGCTCACTCGTTTATCCTGCCGTTTTCAACATTCTGCCATGATTTCATGTTTATGTGCACTTTATGTGTTGGGAAGGATACTTTCAAAACGTATTCCGTTACAGAATACAGAATGCATGCCCAAAAATGTAATTTGTAACATATTCCGTTACGTTACTCAATCTGAGTAACGTATTCTGAATACTTGGATTACTTCCACATTAAATAGCATTTTATAAGTGTAGGAATGCGGCCATCACATACAGCTTGCTAAACAGCCCTATTCTGGTGTGTTCTTCTGTTCCAACTTGCTGAATGTGTACCTAAACAAGCAGATAGATTTTTGTATTTGTAGTCCCGAACTGCATACTACAAAAATCTAACCGCAGTCTAAGCTACCACGAGCTAATTTTAGCTAACGTTAGCTAGCATGTCAAACGGGGCAAGTCAGTCTTTCAACGGCTCTGGGGATAGTAAATCAGCATGTAGGAGAATGTAAAGTCGCAGGTCAACTATAAAATAGCAAGGTGACCAGTAAAACTACAGCAGACGACTACCCTTGGCTAATTAAACCAAATAACTTCCTTTAAGATGCTTCTTCAGGTTGGAGGTGGAGTAATTTGGACGCTGAAAGGAAGTTGGTTGCTGGTAAGCAGAGGTTGCACTGCAGTGCACAGTTATATTTCGTTCTCCCTTCTCTTTCTTTAATGTGAAATGCTGTTTGAATTTCCAAGATAGAAACGCATTCCTGCCCTGGCTCTGTTGTGCCGGTTCCGGCTCCATCTCTACCTCTATCAGTGATCACGTAAATAGCTAATTTCTTCGTTTTATATTGGGGCTTCTGGGAAATGCATGGAGTTGCGAGAGTGAATAAACTCGTGAAACAGATTAGTATCGTCATGTAATCCATTGATTTCAACAATGTAACTGTATTCTAAATAGCAACTATTTAAATTAAATGTAACGGAATACAGTTACTCATGATTTGTATTCTGAATACGTAACGCCGGTACATGTATTCCGTTACTCCCCAACACTGCACTTGGTTAACTCTCCCTTTTCCCAAGCACTACATAAACATGATTATACTCTAATTAATGTTATTACGATAACACGACAGAGCTCAGTTTTTCAAAGACTTGCATTTGTCTTTTGATTTACAGACTGTTTGCATTATTTCTATGGTTTGCACTAATATCTGTGTTTATAAGCTTTTGCAGATCTGAGAGGCCTCATTAGGAAAAGATTACATTACATGGTCATTTCAAAGAATAACAGAATCATAATCAAGTGCCTTTTAATGATGGAAATTAGTTTTACTTTTTGACGAAACAAAGACAAAAAGAAAACTGATTCCAACACCAAGATAACGTTGCTATCATCTGCAGCTTTGTCGGTATTGCATCACGAGCTCAATTCTTTCGTCCACAGCACTCAACCTGACATGAAAGAAGGGGTGGATAAATTCTCAGGCGTTGGTTGACTTGCCAGTTTCTTTTACTATTTCTTTAACGTCTCTTATTTCTGCGTGTTTTCTAATTTGACTTCAGTCTCATCTGGGGTTTTTCTTTCTTCATTTTGCTTCCGCCCACTGAAGTTTCACTCACCCAATGAGACTAAGATATATTTGGTTAGACTTACAATAATTACCACAGTTTAACGCTCACTGTCTTATCAGTGTAATCCAGCACTTCCTCTGTTCTGCATCTTGATTCAGCAGTGCTTCTCATTTTTGTGTCAGGTGTAAAACACTGTAGCACTCTATTTTCTGTTGAATCTGTGATGTTATGCAGTTTAATGCACTCAAGTCAAGTATGTAATTACTCATTGTAATCATCATTGAAAGACAGCACTCCACTTAAATTGTTTCTTTGTGCAGTGCATTAATAAAAAAATGTAAGCGTAGTGCTGTCCTACTCTTGATTTTTGTAAAATAACAATGTCATAATGTTTTTTTTTTGTCTTTATGGTATTATTTGAATTGCGGTGTAAAACATTATTTTTAAAGTATTTTTTTCTGTGCATGCAAATATAATAAACAACCTATGCAGGAACTGGTGATTGCAATCGATACAAGCTGGAATAACTGTGGTGCAACAAACTGTATCTGGTGCTCACTATGTGTCATACCAGTATAAATAAACCATACCACACCAAAGTAAACCCCACATCTCTGACCAGAGTGTGCAGCAGGGAGCTTCAGCAGGCACTGATGTTCAAACTAATCTCCTCCATCAGATGATGTACTGTCTGTCAGCAACTTCCTCTTACGCACACATAAACACAAAACACACAACAAAGGACATAACTGTAACTACAACCCATAAATAGAACACATATTTCCATTTGTGAAAGGATTTTATTGATTGATTCAGTTGGGAAAACTGAGTCATCATGCTGTGTGCATCCTGCAGAAACATGGATTAAAGAAAAACTGCTGTTCAATGAAAATATGGCTTCTTACCACAGCTGATCATACACTCAATGCACAAATGCACAGAAACTGTCCTCTATTCCAGTGATTCACATCCAGGTGTACACCAGGAGGTACTTCTGCTGTTGCCAGGAGGTACGTGGAAAGATTGTAGAGTAAGATAAGCTAAGATAAAAATAAACCTTCATTGTAACTGCACAGAGACCCATACAATGAGTGCCACAACTGAAGGTACATTAGAGTAGCTCAACTAATTTGAAAAAGTAGAAATTATGATTTGATTGGAAGAATGGACACATTAAAATAAAGTCAACTGTGGCCGATGTGTGGCAGGCAGAGTGAAAACTATTTAGCAAGCACACACATACTTTTGGCTAAATGACTAGATGGTAGCAATAACTAGCTAAAAGTAATAACTAAACAGTTTGAATGATTAGCTAAGAGTAATAGAGAAACAGTTAAAATAGCTAAATGTTGTAATAGTTTGCTAAGGGTTGAAATGGTTAGCTAATGTTTAAAATAGTTTGCTAAGGGTTGGAATAGTTAGCTTACGGTTGAAATAGTTTGCTAAGGGTTGGAATAGTTAGCTTACGGTTGAAATAGTAGCTATGGTTAGCTAACGGTTGAAATAGTTAGCTAACTATTCTAACCCTAGCTAACGGTTGAAATAGTTAGCTAAAAGTAATGGATAAATGGTTGAAACATTTGCTTCACTCCAAGTGGAAGTAGCCTGGTAAGCTAGTAGTAGTATCATTGCTGACCAAACCAACCTTAATATTGAAAGTTCAGTTTTATGAAGTCATTATCAATATCGACTTCTATATAAGGAATAGTGTTATACATTGTGAATTGATGAAGCGGTATGTGAGTTCATCTGACAGTACTGTAGGGGTACCTCACGCCAAAAAGGTTGGGAACCACTGTTGTATGTCATACAAACAGCCTTATTGCTGCATTTTTGCACAGCCAGTAAGGATACGTTCGTTTTAAAACACTGTGCTAAATGCTGTGAGGTGCAGTCACAGTGCAGCAAATGTTTCAGGCTGACAAGCATCCATGCATACATAATTAGTGCGCCAGCCATTGTAGATGTTTACCTGACTCTGTCTATCCCGCGTTTTCTAAATGATGTCTCTTCTGGGGGAAGAGAGCGGAGAGCAGCACTGCCTCACTCACGCATGTAAAAACTAGGATTTATGCTATACCTGAATGTGGATGTGAATATCAACCACTGTGATGCTGCCTTAATGCCTGTCGTGTTGTATTTGGTAATAGCAAAAGAAAGCATCAGAAAAGCTCCACATCCTGTCCGTCACTCACACTGAAGCAACAACTGCAGCCTATCATTCATTAAAGGATTTAGATTTGAAAACACCTACAGTTTTGTAATTATTAAAATGCTACTTTCTAGAGTGTGAAAATTTGAATTGTACAGATCCAGTTTGGAGTTTAATGCCAGGCACACACTAACCTGTAAGAAAGTGATATATTAATATTGATATAAAGAGTTATTGCCCTTCAGTTGTCAATATGATAATTTGTTCAGTTAAAGCTGGGATAGGCAGGTTTTTCTTGGCATCATTGTGCAAAAATTCCACAATAACTTTTCAGCATATTGTAATTCAAGTGGTCTGAGAGAAAACTAGACTTCTGCACCTCCTCTGTTTTCAGGCTTTAGAAAATCTAGCCTGTGACGGGAGACTTTGGACAATCTCAGGTAATTTCAGAGAGAGGGCATTCCTATTGCCTGTTCTACAATTGCAGATGCGCATTCACATCACTTCAGAAGGTGAAAGCCTGATTCAATGGTGGCAACTGGGTTTCACAATTCTGGCGTTTTCTTTTTTCCGTTTCCAAAACACAAAAAAAAGTTTGTTAGTTGTTTTGGTAAACACTTTCAAATTATGCTGAGTGCTCATCACAATACTGCACTAAGTGCAACTTGCATAAAAATTGTTTTTTTTACTTACATCTTTATAAATACTATTTAAGTGGGTTGTACATTTGTATTCGCCACTTGTATATACGTTTGTACATTCTTTCCTTTGAATTTTCTTTTAATCTTTATTTTTGAATAGTTGTTCTTGTATTTGATCCTTTTTAGTATTTCTTGTATATTCTGTATGTGTGCTATATGTCTTAAATTGTGCTGCTGTAGCACTGAAATTTCCCAATTTGGGATCAATAAAGTCTATCTAATCAAATCTAATCTAATCTAATCTAACAATCATCAGAGTCCCATGTGTCAGAACCTTTCATTCATTATTGGTCTTTCAGTTCCATACAGTCATACATGTCTTTCACACAAGGCATCAAAGACATATTGCATATAGTCTTAAAGTTCATCAATCAATAGAAAGGATTTCATCTGCAGAGTTTAGCATTTTGTCCATCCATGACCTGAACATCGATCTATTATTTAAAAAGAAATGACTTAGCATGATTTAATAATGATTTAGATGCTAAACTGGGCTTATCCCTGCTGGGTAATATAAACATCCTAAAAATGATCACAGTCCCACAAATCAATTATATTACTTATCTACTACCTGTAAGACTCCCCTCCTCGTTACTAACAAAGTTCAATAAGGCAGTAAATTATTTTTTGTGGGCAGGCCAAAGACCTTCTTTTAGCAGATTAAAACTATATGCAGCTAAAGAAGAGGGGGGTCTCGGCTGAGTGGATTGGTACCACTATGCTTTCTCCCTTAACCAGCTGTCCAAAATATATATGGTAGAAGACCAAGCGCCTCCATGGGTCTCGATGGAAAAGGAACTTACCGATCCATTCCCCATATAGGCTTTTATATCGCAAACAGGTGGAGAAATCCCATTTAGGAATCCACTGTTGGCATTTGCGAGAGAAACCTGGAGAGTTTCACATCAGGTGACAGGATTAAGGCCCTCCTTCACAAAAAAAATCATCAATCTGGCATAACAAACTATTGAAAGTAGGCAAAAAAACTCTATAGGAAGACATGGGTGGAGGCGGGAATTATTTTTATTGAAGATGTGTTCAAAGAGGATGTGTTCATGACATTTGAACAGATAATGACCACGTATAACATTCCTAAGAAAGAGTTTTGGAAATATCTTCAGCTGAGAAGCTGTATAATGTCTATACAAAGAAAATTTCCCCTAACATCTTATACTGTGATAAAGGAAAGATTTCAGGGTGGCCAGCTGGTTGGGGGCGGCGCATCTAGATTTTATGGTCTTATGCGACAGGCTCATCCACCGAGGCTCAGTGGCCTCAAGAGAGCATGGGAGGAGGATTTGAAGGTTGGATAGCTGACGAGACTTGGGAGGAAGTGGTGGGGTCCTGGTATAAAACGTCAAGGGAAGTTCAGACTCGATTGATTACTTATAGGATCATTCATAGGGGTTACTGGACTCCCTGTAAGATGGCGAGACTAAAATTAGTGGATTCAGATGTATGCTGGAGATGCGAAAGAAGCAGAGGCACATTGATGCATATGTTATATGAATGTCAAATGACGACAAACTTATGGGAAGATATTATAACATTCGTTAACAAAGTACTACGGGCAGACTCGATACAGAACCCGGCACTTTGTATATTAGGCATAATACCAGCAGGGGTGGGCCTGTCAGTTCAACAGACTCTATGGTGCAGACTGGCCTTCACCACAGGTTGTAGGACTGTGCTAAGACATTGGAAAACAAAACACATCATCCCTTTCAATGAATGGTGTGGAGAAATGACCAAAATGGCCAGCTACGAACAATTAATTTTTAACTTGAACAACAGACAGGAGGTATTTTGGAAAATATGGGGCCCCTACATGAATGCAATATTTCATACTTAATGGGGCAGAATTTGACTAAATGATTTTAATGTCTGTATAAGTCACTGCTAAGATGTTTGAGAGATGACTGGTATTGCATGATATTGGTAGAACACTCATAATTTGTGCTACTGGTGTGATGATATGTGTAAGGTATGGAGACGAGTTAGACCAATGTTTACCCTGTGTATGTATATTTATATTTCTGTGTTATTTTTATTTATTTTTGCTCATTTGTTGTCATCTCTCTCGTTTTTGCTTAGAGAGAGAGATCACTATTGTTCTTGTCTCTGTTTCTATAAAAAACAATAAAAAATGTGAATGACAAAATAATGATTTAGATGAAAGCAGATGTTTCTGTTTGGAACAAAGCTTTGAACTGTGTTTCTAATCAGGAGAGCTGAATGCAGAGCCCGACGTTTGGCCGAGCAAGAGTTAAATCATTCTGCATCTGTTCCATGCACCCCTGCAATCCCCACAGATCCTGCCTGCGTTCTACTGCTTTTCCTCCCTCCCTCTCCTCTTCATCCCTCCTCCCTCCCCTCCTCACCCCCTTCCTTCCTCCCCTCGCTTGGCCCCGAGCCCAGAGAGAGCTGGAAGTAGGAACAGTCTTTTCTTCCACCCCAAATATAAAAAGCTTAGATCATGTGTTTCTTGAGTTTTTGTTCGCCAGATGCGAAGCTGAATGAAAACCTATTTATCCATGGAAAACAAAACGCGTCGATTTCCTTCTGTAGTTACGTCTTCCACCTAAACACAGGAAAAAATAAACTAGGATTTGAGGCAGTTTCTGCGTCTTTGTGCGATGTAGGGCTCGTGAACTCATTGGCCTCCCATCCCACATGGCTGCTGAGTGTCACGCTTTGAAAACATCAACGTCTTGTATTTCTCTGTTCTGCTCTGCTGCAAGTAAACAATCTCAGTACTCACATCAAGTGTAAAGTAACTGATGGAGCCGGCGAGAGTTGCAAATGATTATGAAGCAGTTCATTATAAGATAATGAATTGGACATGATACAAAAGGGAGTAATGAAAGTCTTAAAGTAAGTTAGTCAATGACTCAGGTTACAACAGACAAATGATGACCAGATCAAACATATCAAATGAAGATCTAGCGTAATCTATAAACACAGAAATCATACTTCAGTTGTTTTAAAAGGTAATGGGAAAATAATTTTTTTGTTTGTTCCCTTGTACCTTTTCATTTTCTATTGTGGAAGAATATGGCTACACCACACATGTAACTCTCACCAACCATCTCCAAACTTTCACCTTCCAAAGTATCAGATCACACAAACACTCTGGGTGGTATGCGAGCTTTTGTTACACAATGTAGTGGATAAGCAAAGTCATAGTCTATATCGACAACGTTTCATTTACGGGATAGTTCCGGTGCTGCCGGAAGTTCCGCCGGATGTCCCAAATGTTTTGGCCAGATGTCTCTCACCTTCCGCTTTTATTTGTTGTGTTGGCATTCTAAAGTCCGGTCGATTCGGGAAACATCCTCTGAGCTACAACCGACAGTCAAATTATATTTTTTTTTTTGGAGTAAAATTCTCATCACACACACTCGACAGCCATTTTGATTCCAGAGCTTGCCTCGCTTACGTGCACGTTCCACCAAAACAGGTTCTTTCCCGAGGCTATTTTGCAGAGGCACCGTTGCTCCGTCCGACGCTTAGCTCCGGACAGTACACAGGGTCAGCAAGGGAAGTGAACTGATAAACATCAATTACTGAGCTGTGGAGAAGGGGTAGGATTAAATAAGTTTATACTTCTTCCCACTCCTTTTCAGGCATGGCTATGCTAGTTACTGGAATATATGTTGTAACAGGCTTTTTTTATTTACTTTCCCTATTTGTGAACTCATTTATACATTTTTGTGTGTTTTGTTTTGATAGGTCTGAAATAAATTTCTTCATTCATTCATTCATTCATTCATGTTCGTAACATGCAGCTGAATGTAGCTTCGGCTAAAATAACGTAATGCAAATTAATGTGAACTCTATGTAAATGAATGTAATGTAATGTAAATATTAATACAAAAATATAAAAGTCTTACCTGATGCAGCTTTACTGAATGGAGCTCAGCGCAAATTCTTTCAGGAAGACTTCTAAATAACTTCAGTCACCGCTATCTCTCCCTAAAAATATTCAGCGGTTAAAAGGAGTTCACTTTTCAGTAAACCAACCAGAATTGGCCACGAAATTCATGATCCAATCACAGCATGACATCCTGCTTTAAATGTCTTCTCTCCTTGCTATCAGCTGTCTTTTCAGGCAAACGTGCAACTCTCCTACCCCCCTTCCACCTCTGGTCATCGTCAACCACGGCAACCTGAGTCCCTTTCCGGCAGACAGCTCCTTCGTTCGGTCTCCGGGTTCCTTCTCCACCATCACCAGTGTCTAGGCTCCATCGGGGGGGAATATGTCTGGCTTCTCTACCCCTTTAAAATATTTTTAACGATGGAGTCTCATCCTCAAAGACTCTGTACATTTTACATTACGCTTATGTACAATAAATCTTTGCATATCTGCAACGAAGTCTCTCCTGATTGAAATGGTTACACATGCATGTGGAGTCTGAAACTGTAGGGCCGTGGATGCTGTGAAAAACACGTTGATTTTGCCGGGTTTGGACATTTACCTCTCTGACCTCCTCCACAACTACACCCCTACCCTCTATACCTGTATATGCACACTTCACACTGCTGCCATCTGGCCCCAGATACAGGACTCTGACGTGTGGACTCACTTTGGCAGAAGTTTTGTCACTTCTGCCATAGCACTGCTGAACAAACTATCTCGCTGACTTTGTACAGATCCGATGTCGTTGTTGTAAATCTGGTTGTTTCTATGTGTATATATACACCTGTCTTTATATTATCTGTTGGTGTATTTGTGTATATTGCCATGTGCATGAAACAGACTGTGAAGACAAATCCCCCTAATGGGACAACAAATATCTATCAATCTATCTACCTACCTGTACTCTCCGTTTATACTCCTCCATGCTCCTCATCACCCCTCCTGCACGGCTGTCTTCCATGGGGTCCCGAGCCTTCAGCCGTGCAGCCTCCCCCCCTCTCTGGAACTCACTCCCACAAGCCATCCGTGACACTGACTTTCTCCCAACATTTAACATTCAGTATTTATCTGTTGTTGTGCATTGCTTTGTAATTCTGCGTGGTCTTTGTTGTGCATCTGTTTTTATCTTTTACTATATGTTCATGTAAGGTGTCCTTGACTATCAAGAAAGGCACCCAAAAATAAAATGTATTATTATTATTATTAATTATTATTATTATTATAATAAGACACTGAGTTGGTTTCAGCAGGTTGCCCAACGTTTTCGTCGCTTAACGTGAACAATACAAAACTATTTTCAGTTCTCAAAGCATAAGAGTTCTTACGTTTATATTCTGTGGCACTTTTGTTTCATTTCAGGGAATACTGCAGAGCATTACTGATAAAATATGAGGGCCGTAAGGATTTAACTCAATGCATCTCAACTTTATTTATGTCTCACGTGCAGCTTTTGTAGCCAGAGTCTGGACTTCAGTTTCCCTGTGTATACATGTACTGTTGGTAGAGCCAAGGGCGTAAATCCCTTGGCTCTACCAAGATGGGGGGACAACCATCTAATGGTTGTCCCCCCCCTAGAAATATTAAAACAATGCTGTGTATTGTAAATAACATAATGATGTATACTTAAAATATCTGTGTAAGTAGTAAAACAATACAAACCCCAAAAAATGCTTTTTAAGTTTAGAAACATTTTGAGTCCCCCCTCCCTTGCCTCACAGTGGTTTGGTCCACTGCCTGCTGTACGTCAGGATCTGCATTAGACTCACAGTCACATCGGGTAGTGACAGGAATGTATTAGTAAGTAGGCGGTTCAAGGCTGTTTTATTCACATTAAACATCAAATGAAGTTGTTCTTTTCTCAAATAGAAATGATGCTGAGTAATTAACGAATTAGTTCTGACAAAAAGTTTGCTGCTATGTTAGTGTAATATAATGTAACGTTAGCTAGCTTGTTTCACAGCTTGTTGGATAGAAATGCACCCACTACAACTAACGTTATCACAGAGATAAGCCTAACGTTATGTGTGTGAACTGATATTAGGGTTAATATTGAAGATCTAGAGTTGTGTTTTGCTCAATATGAAGTTAAGTGGCAGATCAGTTAAATATATATCCTCTGTCCCAGAAGAAACCTAATATTTATGTGGAGGACGCAAGATCATTTTATAATTATAATATGACCGCGTGGTGAACCTATGAAACTAACTCATATTTAGACATCTGACATTAAAGATTTGTGTTGTTGTTGCCCAGATAAAATGAGGCAAAAAAACAGGCATAAGATCCTTCTTCAGTACACCAAAACGCCAAGTAAGTACAATAAGTCCTCATATCAAGACAATTTGGTAACATCTTTATAAGAATGGGTGCTTATGGAAATACTAATGTCACTATGTCACAGGCAAAGGAGACAAAAAGAACTGAGGAACAGGGAGACCAGGGACAGTCAGGTGGAGAGTCTCAGGGAGACCAGGGACAGTCAGGTGGAGTCTCTCAGGGAGACCAGGGACAGTCAGGTGGAGTCTCTCAGGGAGACCAGGGACAGTCAGGTGGAGTCTCTCAGGGAGACCAGGGACAGTCAGGTGGAGTCTCTCAGGGAGACCAGGGACAGTCAGGTGTAGAGTCTCTCAGGGAGACCAGGGACAGTCAGGTGGAAAGTCTCAGGGAGACCAGGGACAGTCAGGTGTAGAGTCTCTCAGGGAGACCAGGGACAGTCTGGTGGAGTCTCTCAGGGAGACCAGGGACAGTCAGGTGTAGAGTCTCTCAGGGAGACCAGGGACAGTCTACAGTCAGTAGAGTCTCAGGTAAGTGTAGTTCATATTTTTGGAGGTGTGTGGCTGTCAGGGTTAGCAGATGAGCTTTACCAGTGGCTCACTAATATACATTATGATCAGCTAATTTAACAACAATTTGTACAAAAGCATTGTATTTCTTTTATATGGGGAAATATTTTCAAAATAAGTCATTATGTTTTAAGGTATTTTTGTGGCTTGATTATAAACAACTTAGAAATAAATACATGATTTTAAAGAAGAATATGTTGGTCAATTTAGTCAGCTTTTTTATTGAATCAAGAGAAACGCTGAAAAGAAGTATAATGGTACAGTCTCCATGCTACACTAATGATAGTATTAAGGCTTTCCTCTGTGTACACATGTCACAATTGTGGCTGAATTATTTGTGTCCCCTTCAAAAATTGCTCTTCAGAAATGTTATGTTTATTGTCCCCCCCTACTGTTAGATCAGATTTACGCCCATGGGTAGAGCACGCTGCTAACATGCTAACACTGCATAAGGAGCTCTCATGTTCACATGCTAAAATTCTATGCACTCACGGTGTATTTTTAGTTAGCTGCTTGAGCTCCAAGTATGTGTCCAAATATGTGTCCTAATTTATTTTCATTTATTTCAGTATACACAGTTAGCTTAAGGCAAAATGTATGTATTTATTATTTCCTGCTTGACATGCTCGATTTAACAGGGATTCGGGTGTGTTCTGCTCACGGATTATGATTAAACTGATCATGATAGATATTACATTTTGCAGGCGTGTTTTCCACTGAATTATTAGTGCGTATGTAGAAATACTCAATCAGAGCATTTACATTCACAGCAGTAACCGGGGTATTATGTGAATAACCGGGTTATGCCAGTTCTCCCCAAATATTACCCGGGAATTCAGTTCAATTTAATTTATAGTGTTAAATCATATCAGAAGTTATCTCAGGAGACTTTACAGATAGAGTAGGTCTAGACCAGGGGTCTTCAACGTTTTTAGGCCAAGGACCCCTTAGCTGAAAGAGATACAGAGTGGGGACCCCCTACTACATGACGGTGAATCCTTAAGCGTAACCGTTTGGCTACCATAGTGGCTCACCTACCTACAGTACGCTAGGGCTGGGCAATATATCGATATTATATTGATATATGAGGCTAGATATCGTGTTAAATTTTGGATATCGTAATATCCTGATATAACATAAGTGTTGTCTTTTCCTGGTTTTAAAGGCTGCATTACAGTAGAGTGATGTAATTTTCTGAACGCACCAGACTGTTCTAGCTGTTCCATTATTTGCCTTTACCCACATAGTTATTATATCAACATAACTGATGATTATTTATCAAAAATGTCATTGTGTGCATATTTTGTGAAAGCACCAATTGTCAGCCCAACAATATCGATATCGAGGTATTTGGTAAAAAATATCGGGATATTTGATTTTCTCCATA
Organism: Sander vitreus; assembly: GCF_031162955.1. Lineage (NCBI taxonomy): Eukaryota > Metazoa > Chordata > Actinopteri > Perciformes > Percidae > Sander > Sander vitreus. The sequence continues at coordinate 29,021,263 of NC_135858.1, forward strand.
TCGCCCAGCTCTACAGTACGCTTATCTTCAATGTTTAAATTAAAGTGTTTTTTTTTTTTTTTACAATAGGCCTAGTTATCATTGCTATTAAAAGAAACTTTAAAAACATTTTTTAAACATAATCTGGCGGTCCCCTCTGCACTAACTGTGAGCACCACCTAGGGGTCACAGACCCCCTGTTGAATATCTCTGGTCTAGACCACACCCAATAATTTACAGAGACCCAACAATTCCCCTCAAGAGCAAGCATTTGGTGTGGCGGCGGCGAGGAAAAACTTCCTTTTAACAGACAGAAACCTCAGACAGACCCTGGCTCTGGGTTGGCAGCCAACTGGCGCGACCGGTTGGGGGGGAGTTAGGGAGAGAGGGAGAGAGAGAGAGAGAGAGAGAGATACAGAAATATGATTCATAATAAAGAAGAATCATACGACGGGCGTAACTCTACCTCCGCTACAGTAGGTGGCGCTCTGCCAACGTACAACTAGTCAGAATTATGCTCGGAATTATGCTTTTTCTTCTGGTTGACCTTCGTCCAAAAAAAATCAATTGACACAAGACAAATATGTCCCCCTGTGAGTTTTGAAATGTGTCTTCTTGATAGTACTTTCCATGGCGAAACTCTCAGTGGGTTTAAAGCTTTAAAGATTGTGTCGTTGCTGTTGTTTTCGGGGCCGCTGCTTACAACTGCTCTCTTCTATTTCCAGGTTAAAAATCACTGCAGCGTTGGGCCCCTACTGGGTGGAGATTTTCAACACTATCTCAAATCACTGGGGAAAAAGTAGCACCTAACCCACTCAGTGTTGTATTTGGTGTCTCACCCTCACCTTCTCTATCCCCCTCTATGAAAGACATTCTAGTCTTTCCCACTCTTTTAGCAAGAAGACTAATTTTGCTTAAATGGAAGTCTCCCTCTCCTCCCTCCTTTTTGCACTGGATCAGAGATGTTATCCATTCCCTAAAACTGGAAAAAAATCAGATTCTCATTGTGTGATTCCTCCAACAAATTCTGGAGAACATGGGGACCGTTTTTCCCGCCTAGTCGGAAACTACTCTTCACTGCTATCCCGGACTGACCTTTTACCAAGTGCTTTTTTTGTCCTGATTTGATGTTTGACTAATTAACGAGTAGCAGCGGCTTCTAAGACTCTCCTTACTGACCTTTTTTTATTCTATTTTTCTTATTTCATTGTTCTCTTTTCAATTCACAGTAGGTATGTGTATATAATAATTTTTTTATATATACATGGGTGCTCTTTTAGAATTGATTAGATTGATTTTTCTTACCTGCTTTCAGTTTCTTAATTTATGCAGCCTCTTATGTGTCATGTTCGTTTGGTCTTTGTTTCATCTAAAAGGGAATTGGTTTGTATGTATCTTTCTAAATGTCATTTGTAATGCCAATCGTATGTCACTGTATAACTTAGTTAAAAAAGTTGAACAAAATAAATTAAAAAATAAAAGCACTGCAGTGGAGCGGGGAGGGGCAGTTAGAACCCACGGAGCATGTGCAGGCACGTATACCGAGTTTAGCCTGGTTAAGGTGTATACATGCAGGAATACCCCGGTTACTAAAGGACAAATCTAGGTCTGTTAACCGGGGTATGAGAACTCCAATTTTAGTCGGGGTAAGGTGTTCACATGGTGTTTGAGAAACCGGGGTATTGCCTTAACCTGAATATGATCGGGGTTTTAAACTGCATGTAAATGCACTGAATGTCAGTGTGTGGCATGTGCTTCAGCCCAGCTGACAGCCAAAGACCCCCTGAGGCTCAATATTTGGAGCACACACATCTAATTTTACCATGAGGTTTCTGGGTATGTCACTGTGTCCCTTATGTGTCAGGTCAGGTATGCATGTAAAATAATGTACACTAGAAGGAAACTGGGTATTTTTCAAATGCAGATAGAGATCACACAAAAGTGACTTCAAAGACATGGGAGGTTACCTACAGCTCTGCCAGGATGTTGCGCTCATCGCTCATGTGTGAAGCCACACAGACAGACACAGCTTGGCTGCTGCTGTTCCCCTTTGGCAGCCATGTTGGCTCCACAGTCTGGTCCATGGCTGTTGCCATGGTAACTGATGCTGATCTGCTGAGGGTTGGGCACGTCGCCCTGGCACCGCTGTGGAGGACACTGTAACATATTTGCAACAGGAGCGGCAAAACGAGATCAAGGAACAACTGCTTTCTCCGTGAAACCCTGAACACTCGGTTTGAGCTTCTTTAAGCACCAAAAATGATGTTTTAAAAACCTCAAAAGCCCGTCCAAATAAAATAACATGAACATGCACTGCACAGGATGAGATGAAAAATGTTTTTTCTTATTGTTACTCTGCACACACTGCAGTGCAACGTGAGATTAGGCCATTTCCGTCAGTTCACAGTAACATAAAAAATCTGGCTTTTGTCCTAAACCAGAGATATTCAACAGGGGGTCCGTGACCCCTAGGTGGTCCTCACAGTTAGTGCAGAGGGGCCGCCAAATTATGTTTAAAAAATGTTTTAAGTTTCTTTTTTCAAAAATTTAAATATGTCTAAAAAGATACATTAAAATGAATCTAACATTTTAATAGCAAAGATAACTAGGCCTATTGTGAAACAAAACCACTTTAATTTAAACATTGAAGATAAGCGTACTGTAGAGCTGGGCGATATGGAGAAAATCAAATATCCCGATATTTTTTACCAAATACCTCGATATCGATATTAATGGGCTGACAATTGGTGCTTTCACAAAATATGCACACAATGACATTTTTGATAAATAATCATCAGTTATGTTGATATAATAACTATGTGGGTAAAGGCAAATAATGGAACAGCTAGAACAGTCTGGTGCGTTCAGAAAATTACATCACTCTACTGTAATGCAGCCTTTAAAACCAGGAAAAGACAACACTTATGTTATATCAGGATATTACGATATCCAAAATTTAACACGATATCTAGCCTCATATATCAATATAATATCGATATATTGCCCAGCCCTAGCGTACTGTAGGTAGGTGAGCCACTATGGTAGCCAAACGGTTACGCTTAAGGATTCACCACCATGTAGTAGGGGGTCCTTGGCCTAAACAATTTGTTGAGAAGCTTTTCTGTTTACATTTTCTTTCACTGTTAAAAAAGTTACTGTAATGATAAAGTACAATGATGACAGAATAAAAAGTTAAGTTGTGCATGTGATGTTCAAACGGAGCTCCTTGACGTGGACACCTTTGGGTGTAAAAAGGGCAAAATGTTGTTCATAGTAGCAGCAGCATATTAACAGCAGAGGGCATCATGCTACAATAGTACAGGCCTTCTCTCTGCTCAGTTCATCTCAAACGGTCAAATAGTCTCCGGTTAATACACAGAAAAGGAGAGCAGAAGAAAATTCACTTCACAACTCAAAACAATATAATTTCTCACCCGTTCCCACTTTTCCTCCTCGTTGTTGTGAAGGACGCTAAGAGGTAGAGAAAAAAAATGTATTGTATTTACGGTTAAGCATCAAAACAACTGCATTTTACAGATTTCATTGAAGAAGTACCTAAACCTTGTTTCAACACTTAATACAAGTCTGAACAAGTGAGGACACAAACTCAAATTGGGCCTCAGAATGATAGAAGAAAGTGCGCACACACACACACACACACACACACATATGCAGAGTCAGCTGTTACAGTGAGCGTGTGATGAGGGAGTGGAGGAGCAGAGGCCTCCAGATACACAGGATGCACTCGTCTCGTCCTCCTTATCTCTGCCTACCATGTGTTTGTGTGTGTGTGTGTGTGTGTGTGTGTGTGTTTGTCTGTGTGCTTATGAAATGAATGTGCCAGCTGAAGTAAATATCGGTGTATATTTCTGTGTTCGTAGGCAACTGATTGTGTGTGGGTGTGTGTGGTATGTGCATTTGTAAATATGTGTAAGAGATCTCTAAACTATGACAGACATATTTGTGTATTTTAAACCTTGTGTGGGTGTGTTTGTAGGTATGTGTGTGTGTGTTACTATCTCAGCAGATCCTTCATATGTACCAAACACAGGCAGCTGAGAAACATTAATATATCCATTTGTTAACATGTCATAAATTATGGATACTGGATGGATATATTATTACACTATTTACTGATTTACCATTTTCTGAAGCGTCCAGTTACATTTTTTAGATTTGACTTTAGATGTTCTTCCATTTGGTTGGCTGGTTATTTTATTGTGGTATTAAAATAATAGGCTGTAAAAATAATGGACAAAGCTTCCGTGGCATTTTATCTAACTTCCAGCAGGGGGAGAAAATGAGCCTAGTTCTGCCTTGATTTATTACCTCAGTAAACATTTTTATAATGAGTTCAAGTCTTCTTCAATACAACATGATGTTCATTTAGTAAATTATGGTCCTATTTATTTGAAAATAGAAGATAAAGATAAAGCAGGGGATGCTTTAGGGGCGTGGCTACATGCCGACCTGTCAATCAGGACAGAGGCTTAGCAATGCTAACCATGCTAACAATGTGGACATTAAAGGGGCGCTATGCAGTTTTGGCAATTTCTTCACTGTTTTCTCGCTTTTTGCTGGCAGGTTTCTCTATAGAGCCCCCCCTACAGCTTCGGAATAGATATTTGTCAGCTCCTATGTTTACTTGTGTCTGACTCCTTGCTCGGTCAGTCTGCCGTTTCCTCTTTCTCTGTTCCTCCGACAAGGCTTTCCTAGCTTTCTGCTTCTTTTTTGCCGGCTCAGCCATGACAATAGCGTGAAAAACTCCATCGCTACCTTGTTCTTATAGCTAGCCGCTTCCTGTATGTGTGCAGTGCCGTGAAGCAGTTTGTTACATCGTGAGACCTGATATCACGTGATACTTTCTGATGCTGAGGCCGCCGGCTCGCCGGCCGAAAGTTGCGAGGGTGTTTTTTCCGCTCACAGGCACTAGGGGGGTGCGAGATGACCACCATTCAACCCGAAAAAAGTCATATAACCATTCTAATGACTCCGAAGCTGTTCAGTTAAGGTAAATTATGCTAAAGAAACAACATAGTTCCCCTTTAAAATACACCTGAACATGTTTTCGTCTTAAAATTTTACCGTTGAACATTTTGGTCTTCAGGGTTCACGGTTCTGCCACTCAACCAAGCTAGCTAGCTATCGCTAACATTAGCTGATTTGCATATTTTCTGTTCTGCCGTACATGCAGATGAATGGCACTGATATCCGGAGGTCCACGTTTACCGGCTAGCAACAGTTTTAGGAAGACCCTCTCGTGATAACCCCCCCACTCCTGGTGCACAGAGTGAAGTGCATGTAGATAAATACAGTAGTTTTCCCAGAAGAACGTGACTGGCCTGCAGCTCTTGCAAATCTCTGCAACAAGGTTCCTCAATATTGTAGAAAGCCTGAAATCAGAAGAGCAGAGGGTGTAAGGAGCAGATCAATGTCCATGGTTTCGGAATGAGATGAGATGTTCAACAATATCGATGTGATATTCAACTGCCACCAGCCTACTTTGTTTAGGTGTCCACATACTGTACATATACTTAGATATATATGCTTAGAGACAGAGATTCAAATAAAAACATCAATTCCTGGCTCCACACCACAAGCTGATCACTTCATCCTTATTTCTAGAACTTTGCACCCAATTTCATTGAAGTTTGTTAAGCTTTTGAGATATCCTGCTAATTACCAAAACACAGAACAAACCAAACAAAAGGCCAAAAAACACAAACCTCCTATCATTAAACAAAGACTAAATCTGTCCCATATGAACTTTAAATGGGTGTCAATGTCCCGATCGGGAGAATTTCATAAACTGAACTGACAACTTTGAGATTAATTGTGAGTTCAATGACTTCAGTCAGTGTACACAGTCTTATGAGGTTTTTTTCACACGGCAGCATGAGAACGCTTCTGGACTGAGCTGCTTTCAACAACTCTGCTTTATGCTCACGAGCTGTGCATTTCTGTCTGACGGCTCTGTGGATCTCTGATGTGGGCGCGATGATAACCAATAAAACACTCACACAACAAAAAACCACAGAATGTATCAGATCTCCATCATTTGAAAACCCAAACATTTATAGCAGCATATAACATGAAGGCAAGGCGAGCCTGTTTGCTACTTTGTTGTTTTCTAGTATAATCTTTAAACTGGATCTACAGTAAAATGTAACATCTTCTTAGCGGTAGTCTCGCATCGCCAGACCTTCCTCCGCAGCACTGCGGAGGAGGGTCTGGCTAGTCCACACAGCATTCTGGGATGGGAGAAAAACATGTTCTGGTTCATTGGCATTTCTTTTAACCAATCACAATCGTCTTGGGTGGACAGAGCCACGGTCCCGCTGCAAAATAGCCTCGGGAAGGAACTTTTTGGTGGAATGTGTACGTCAAAAAGTTGTTGTAGGAGCCACATACTGTATGTTGTTTATGGTCTCATTTATATTATTTATTGATTATTATATTGTGCACTTATATTGTAGGTGGTGGGCATTTTCATCGTGGCTTGAGCGGAAGTGATAACATTATATTTGTTTGCTTCACCTGTTCACCTCGGTTTTTTGGGCTTTGACAGAGAGGGGGTGAGCCTGATTCTGTTGACCGTCGCACTAACGCACTTATTTCGACTCACAAAGTAACTTTACATTTGGTAACTGCAGTACTAGTATTTTACTTGTGGAGGAATAAATCATTGCAATACAATCTTGAGCGCGTCACAGTGTGTTTATGCATCTCTCAGTGTTTAGTCCCTCGCGGCAGCACTTTGTTGGACTGCTTACAGCCGCAACTCAGATTGGACAGATAGTCTAGCTAGCTGTCTGGATTTACCCTGCAGAGATCTGAGGAGCAGTTAACCATAGTCCTCATGCCAACACAAAGAAAGAGGAAGGTAACGGACATCCGGCCGAAATGAGGGACATCTGGCCGAATTTCCAGCAGCACCTGAACAACCCCGGAAATGAAATGTTAGGGATATAGACTATCTTAGCGGTAACTGACAGCGTACATAGGATCATATTTGTAGAAAATGCTTCTGACCAACCAAGTCCAAGTTATTAATGTTTTTTTGGTGCTATTAAAGCAACAAGTCCTCCAAACCATACAATAACACTGTATAGGTCGATTATTCCTACTGTCTAAGACCCATAGGAGCGTTTCATAAATGAACACCCCCAGTGGTGGCAGTTTGGTTATGTTTAGGCACAAAAACAACTTAGTTAAGTTTAGAAAAAGATCGTGGTTTGGGTTAAAATCATCAGTTACGTTACTTAACTTCTGGTTACGCACACAACCTTACCTCACCTTACTTCTTGCTTTGCTCCCGTCATAATACTACGGCCACTAGAGGGCACCGCCACTATAAACGTAAATATACAGTAGGTCGTAATTGCTGCTTGAAGAAACGACTTATAGGAGCGTTTTTAGAGTCAGTTCATCCAATTTTAAAGATGTCTTCTTTGGGATTCTTCTAAAATGAAAGAGATATCTAAACATCTGGTCAAATACAAACTATCTACATTGCCCGATACTACAAGCAATACGTGTATTTTGTTATTAGGGTGAACTGATGCTCTAAAGGTATGTTTACATGTTTCAAGTGTGAAAAGACAGGAGAAACAGAAGAGGGAAAAGACTTAGATTCGCATTATAATATTACACAGTAGAACCGTCTCTTTGTTGACTGTGTTATGGACAAGATTATTCCAACATGTATTTACATATATAAACCTTTTGATGCAGTCTCCACCCAAACAACAACTTTAATGTGTTGACGCTCCCTTTCCTTTCTTATAGTCACGGATTTAAATGTTCTGATGGCATTGCTAAGAAACGTCTCCAAACATATAGACGATGTGATGACGAGTACGCTGTGCAATGTTTATTTTCTCAAACGCATGGCCATCAATCAGGACATAAAGCAGCGGGGTGAGTGATGTATGTGGTCCGTGCCAGAGCCAAGTTCTCCAGTTTAAAGCCAAACATGATACTCGCCAAGCGGAGCACAGCAGAGCGGGAGTGGGGGGAAGAAACAGAGAGAGGGAAAAGGAGGAGAAGGCTTCTGAAACATTTACATTTACTCTGAAATGCATAAATAGAAAAAGTAAGAAAAGGGAAGGAAAAGAGTGGAAAGAGAAGATGAAAGAGATATTTAAGAAGACTGGTGGACAGTTGTAGGGAAACAGAGTATCCCAAGAGAGAGAGAGAGAGAGAGAGAGAGAGAGAGAGAGAGAGAGAGAGAGAGATGGGGGTTTTAAGTTGAGAAAAGGGAAGAAGAAAAGAAGAAGTGATTTAGCAAAGAACGACGAGAGAGCGCGATAAGAAGTCACATGGAAGGAAAGAAGGAACATGACAGATCAGAGAGATGACAGAGAGCATCTGGAAGACTGGAAGAAGGAAGGAAAAAAAAGGAGTGGGAAGAAAGGAGGAGTTGAGAGTATATCACAATCAGAAAAGGATTTATTGCCAAGTAAGTAGCACTGATGAGGCATTTGCCTTGGTTGTTGGTGCCTACAAAAACATATTAAACATTCATATGAAATAAACCAACAACAAATACAGAGACAAATAACATACATGTAACTATTTAACATCAAGAAAGAAAGAGGCTGTATGGATTATTAGTGCAGGATGTGAGTGTGTGGAGGAGGAGGCGCATGAAGAGAAAGAGTTAGAGATACAGATTAGAAACTAAGAATGACAAGCGCTGAAAGTGCTGGAGAGAGAGCGGGAGAAAGAAAGAGCAGATAGAAAGAGTGTTGAGAGCTGAGAAATCAAGAGAGAAAGCAAAGAAAGGTGGCAGAAACAGTGAGGAAGGAGGAGGTGAAGAGAAGGAACAAAGGCTAAGGCACATCACATTTACAATCATTTTCAAAGATATGTTTGCTGAGGATTTTGTTGGTTTTCTTGCTTGTACTGAAATGTACATGTTCTTATTTATTATTATTTGTTTTCACATGTTCAAAATAAACTAATTAAACTAAACTAAATTAAAAAAAAAAAAAAAAAAAGCCTGAAGCTGACCAAAGGCAAAGAGCAGGCTGTCAGAGTGGGAAGCACTGAAAGAGGAGGAGAGAAACAAAAAAAGAGGGAGTGGAGAGGAAGCTGAGAGAGGGAGAGAGAGAAGAGGAGAGTAGAGGCAAAGCAGGAAAACAAAGAGAGTGACAGAGAAGGGGAGAGGAGGAGAGCTGAGAGAGACGAACTTAAATTCGCCGCTGTGTTCCCCAGTCTCGCTGACGTCGTTTTGAAACTCTGCTGCTGCAAGACTGAACGCTATCAGGACCAAGCAGGCAGCTGCCAAACCCACTGACACAAGCACACACACACACACACACACACACACACACACACACACACACACACACATGCACACACGCACCCATGGATATGACTCGTCCGCTGAGGCAGTTTGGTGTGGTGGACTGTGAGTGACAGTTGGGAATAACCGATTCTTCATCCAGTCAGGTAAGTTTAATACGCTTGTATCACTCGTGATGGATCAGGTGGAGTTTAGTGTTTCTAAAAAACAGCTCAAAAAGTGTATCAAAATCATCACATTTTTGCACAGACTTTCTCGTATTGATTTTGCCGCTGGAAAACACGAGGGCTGTTTTCTAGAACGTCTGTTTAAAGGACCTGAGAAGATTGTTGATGTAAATATTAAAAACAAGTTCTTTTTTATATGTAGATACAATAACTCAAAGGAGCTTTCTCTGCCTATGGTAGCTGCTTATACAGTAGCTTTGAAATCAAACTGAAAGGCTTGTCGTTTGATAGGTTGTCATGACATTATGGAGCAAACTAACAGCTGGCAAGTAGCTGTTGTGTGTTTGAGGAGCAGCTGAGTGTGGATAAATGCAGTCGGAGTTTTTAGACACAAGGTGAGCACCAGTCTGCTCAGCGGATGAAAAGTCCCACGGGGGCAGGGATGCTGCTTCTCCAGGTTTCTCAGAGTCTGTCTGTTGCAGTATCCCCATTAGCGGTGGAATGTAACTAAGTACATTTACTCAAGTACTGTACCTAAGTACAAATGTTGAGGTACTTTTACTTTACTTGAGTCTTTTCTTTTCAGGCCACTTTCTATTTCTACTCCGCTACATTTCGGAGAGAAATATTATACTTTTAACTCCACTACATTCATCTGACAGCTTTAGTTGTAGTTACTTTACAAATTAAGATTTTTGCACACAAAACACATGTAGTTTCTAAAATACGATGGTTTATTGTAAATTAAACTACCCAACAATATAACAGCCTACAAGTCCAGCGGAATTGATTAGACCATTAAACACTTAGTTGATTAAAAGAACAGTTTGGATCGTTTCCAGTTTCTAAAATTTGAGGGGTTTTCTGCATTGAGTACGTACTTTAAATACATTTTCCTGACGATACTTACATACTTTTACTTAAGTAGAATTTTCAATGCAGTATTTATTACTTCTTTCACCACTGATAACCATCATATCTGTTCTGATCTGCTGTTTTTGCGGAGTTTTGTTACTTTGCAGGGTTGTTACAGTTTACTTTCAGATCTTCAGTTCCCCTCCAAAGCAAAACAGCAGAAACATGATTCTGCTTGTAGATACGTTGGCTGATCTTCAGTTTTGTTGTGTCTCTCAGTGTCTTCAGCTTTTCATTCATTCCACCTACTCTCTGTTTTAAACACTTCTACTTACATGCACTGCAATCACCTGATCACTCTAGGCCCAACGTTTACGAGCAACTGGTCAGTAATCAGATTTCTCCCCCGCCCCTGAGCATATTTTCAACACAAGGCTGGCAGCTTTTCAGCTGCAGAAACTGACTTTAATACATATTTGGTTTCAGTTTCATACTTTGGATGTCATTCCGTTTTTTCATGTTTTATCCCACTACAATGCTGTCAGGGATTCCCTTTCTCTGTCCAAATTCTTTTATCCTACAATATCTTAAATACATGTTTAAAACGTTTTGTGTTTCTGCAGCGTCATCTAAAAATCTACAGTAGCAGTGTGTCTTTAACGCAAACCCTCTTCTCTTCTGATTTTTGCCTGCAAACCTCTCTTGTCCCTCTCTCCTCTCTTCTTCACCCCCACCCCCACCCACCCCACCGTTGGATGGAGGTTTTGCTCTTAGAGCCAGATGAGCGTCAGTTTCTCATGAACCCCCCGAGTGAGTGCAGCTGAAACTGACGAGCTGCCAGAGCAAACATCAACACAACAAGCCGGGTCGGGATCTGCTGCTCGCTCACCCTTCTCTCTCCCCCTTCCTCCCCCCCCCCCCCACTAACCTTTCATTCTATTTCTCACTTTTCCCTCCCACCATCTACTTTTTAGTTGGTGTTTTTAGTTTTTAGTTCAGAGTGCTGCTGCAGTTCAAGTTCCCTGAGTTCATGGTTCCGTCAACTTCAATTTGTACTGTGTGTGTGTCTGTGTGTCCTGGCAGTAGTAGGGGGTCTGACTGATTAGATGGAGTCAGTAGGAGGTCCCTGGTTCAATTGTGGTTGCATTCAATGCTAACACTGGTCAGGGTGTGTGTGTGTGTGTGTGTGTGTGTGTGTGTGTGAAGTCTAAATCTGGTCCACACTCGCTGGTTTCACTGTAAGTGGCTCGGACGTCTTAACAATGGTTTCATTAGCGGTGAGGATGCCGACGCATCACAAACGAAGGCGATCATTACCAGATTAATAGAGTTTGTCTTTGTGGTCTAATGAAGCGTGCGGTGCAGATGTATAGTATTGTGTTCATGGTTGTATTGCTGCTGTGATACACATTAACTGGTGTGTGTATACCATTTGGTTGTTAGTCACATCATCTATTTGTCACTTTTATTTCCATCTATCTATAAATTGCAGGAACGTACATCTGTCTGTCTCTCTGTGTGTGTGTTAGGCGCATATCTCTCCAACCATTAGTCTGATGGATTTCAAAGTTGACAGGTGTCTTGCCACGGGCATGAATAAGTGCAGTGCCAAGTTTGACATTGTTTGGATTAGAAATGCAAAGGATATCATTAAATATATATCGGTAAAAGAAGCATACATTGGCTTTTGCCCTAGCCGCTGGCCACTCCCCCTCTCACACTGCAACACTGAGTGAGCTCAATGCAGGACCAAAGACCGAGAGGGTCGAAGAAAGCGGCAGAGCTTTGGCAGCTAAAATGTGAAATACACCTCATCGCGACTGTTGTGTGGAATAAGGTTCTTCAGATTATTCCTTCACAGCACTGTGCAATGCGAGAAAATCTCAGAGCTGAACCTGGCAGACACAGCACTTTTCATCAGACTCACCCCCAGGGTTAATTAAGTCTACTGCTAACTAATAACATTACCGTTTAGCTCTCATAATGGGCCGGGTGGGTAGCGCACTGCCACGAGTCCATGAGGCTAATTTCTTTCTATTTTTGGGGCTTTTCCGCCTTTATTCGACAGGACAGCTAGGCGAGAAAGGGGAGAGATGGGGGGTGGGGGGAGACATGGTCACAGGTCGGATTCGAACCTCAGGCATAAACTTCTAATTATATGTGCGCCTGCTCTACCCACTGACCCAACCCGGCCACATTACTCCACATTTTCATTGTGATATTTTGTGATTACATTCTGAATCTGCAACGTTCTCTGTCAGGTAAATCAGTAAGTTAGTAGTAGGCTATACAGGGGAGTTGCATATGAAGTGGTTTGGGGTCCTTCTGTAAGTAATTTTGGGGTACAATTTGGTTTTGATGAATTCTACAAGCAGCAATACCACAAGCAATCGGCCCGTTCCAAACAGGAACATTTTCAACGGGCACTGCACTAGTTGTATACAATTTTTGTGCTTTGGAAACACGTGAAATGCCATGTCAAATTTACAACAAGTCCTCCAAACCATATGATGATAAATTATGGACCCTAGCGGTGGAAGAAAATACGACCCACAGGAGTGTTTTCTGTCCTCATATCTAAACCGGAGGACTCGGTTTTAAACACGTTGTTAACGTTGTAAAATAGTCTCAGTTTGGTTTGCTTTAGGCATAACACTACTTAGTTAAGTTTAAAAAAAGGTAATAATTTGGGTTGAAGTCAGAACATTTGTTAATTACTTTAAATCTGATTATGCACGTGTCGCAGAATGTGATGTAGTACTGTTTGTTCAGTAATGCCAAAAAGTCGACTCGACGTTTACTTTTATTTTCAAACGGGACATAAACCTCGGTCTCCTGGGTGAAAGTCCTGTATTTTTTTGACCCCTCCACCACCCAAACCTGCCTCCTAACGTGGAATGTGGTGCTCTTATACTTTGTCACCTTACTTCCTGCTCTGCTACCGTATAATTACTACAGCCACTAGAGGGCGCCGACACTATAAATGTAAATATGTGTCATGATTGCTGCTTAAACAAATTACTTATGGGGTTTTTTTTCAGGGAGGACGGTCTCTAAATGTAACTGAATTGTATTTAAGCTATAGTATGAAGTTTCTGTCTAAAGGGAATTGTCTCTGTGTGTGTCTGTGTTGAGTATATGGGTTTTTGCATGTGTTTATTGGGTGTGTGTCAGGTTGTATATATGGTATTATCTGCATAAATGCTTGCTGTGTGTATCAACGTTCAGTGCATGTTTCTGCATGTTGTGTGTGTGTGTGTGTGTGTGTGTGTAGTTAGGGAAACTGGAGCTGTTGGATGAAACATTTCTTAAAGAGGTGTGATACTTGCACTAATCTGAGGTGGCTGCTCTGTGTGTGTGTGTTTGTATCTGTGTTCAGTGCATTGTGTGTGTGTGTGTCGCTCGATGGTGTTTTAAGCCCCCAACGTCTCCTTCCAGGCAGCGCTGCGACCATTGACTTCAGGGCACCTAACCCTAACCCTAAACTTAACCATAACCATTGCCTAATCCTAGTGCCTTCCAGGCAGCCCTGCCTGGAAGGAGACGTTGGGGGCTTAAAACACAGATACACGTGTGTGTCTGTAGATTTACAGCCTCAGTGATTTATAGCAACAAGTTCATCCTGTCAACAAAGCAGCTCTATTCCCTGATGCCTTCAACTGCATTTATTATCCATGTGGACACACACACACACACACACACACACACACACACACACACACACACACACACACACACACACACACACACACCTGTGCTGCTTCCAATTATTCACATGACATCATCTGACAACCACTTTATATACATATACACACACACACACACACACACACACACACACACACACACACACACCTTACCTTGCCCCACGCTTTGTGGCCTTCAGCTCCACGTACTCTCTGGAGAAATGCTGAAGTGAGAGAAAAATCCGCTCCTGCTGCTCCACATGACAACTTTCTGAAACTTATAGAAGACAGAATCATTTTATTTCTGGCAGCAGAAAGAATCATAAAGCTGTTCATTTGCTAACTAATAATATCAAGTGTCAATAGAGGAAAAGTAATCCAGCAGCACAGGTGTGATTGCAGAGCTGTACTGAGACTGATAAATGCTGTTTGGTGTTTTAAGCCCCCAACTTCGTCTCCCAGGCAGCGCTGCCTGGAAGGCACTAGGATTAGGCAATGGTTAGGGTTAAGGTTAGGTGCCTTGAAGTTGACGATCGCAGCGCTGCCTTGAAGTTGACGTTGGGGGCTTAAAACACCATCGAGCCTCATAAACTGCAGCCACGTGTTCAACTCTTTCCAGAAACATTTCTGGAGGCGATAGAGTTTGGCTACTGTTTTATCTCTTCGAAAACTGTTGTGGCTGGTTAGAGGTTCGTCACCTGTCATTATAAACTGGAAGAGTGACAATGAAGGAGGCTACCAATCAAAGTTTATGTGCTCAGCACATTCCACGGATTATTTAGTCCAAATATGGTGTTGGTGTATCTGCCTCACTCAGTTTTTATTGACATTTTTTTTCCAGAACATGAACAAGTTTGGATGTGTTGTTCTCTGCTGCGAGCTGTGCATGTGGTTGCATATTGAGAACCTGCTGAGAATCCATTAGGAGACATACTTTTTCCAATTATCTATTGTTTTATCATTCCTCTTGAGACACATTTTTTGTGGTAAATATTAGAAACCTGGCTCTGTCTACATATGTAGTCACCTATGCAATGTGGTACACTGTATTTTTTATATCAGTTATTATTAAAGTGCTCATATTATGCTCATTTTCAGGTTCATAATTATATGTAGAGGTTATATCAGAATAGGTTTACATGGTTTAATTTTCAAAAAACACCATATATTTGTTGTACTGCACATTGCTGCAGCTCCTCTTTTCACCCTGTGTGTTGAGCTCTCTGTTTTAGCTACAGAGTGAGACATCTCACTTCTGTTCCATCTTTGTTGGGAGTCGCACATGAGCAGTACCTAGGTAAGGACTACTAGCCAGTCAGAAGTAAAGTATGAGGGCGTGCCACGCTAGCAGCTAGGAGAGCATTATAACGTGTGTTCCAAAGTGACCACGTTTGTCTCTGAAGTAAAGGCTGGACTACAATAGAGCTGTTTGGAGCAGTTTGTGAACAGTGTTTTCTGTTGGAGATGGTAAGTCCCTTTGGGGTGGACTTTGGGCTTTTTCACTTTGTAAACATATAACAGGCACAAAAAAGATATATAACACTATAAAGGAAAGGGGAAAAGCCAAAAAGCATAATATGAGCACTTTAAGAAGTCCATCTCAAATAACAAAAATATAAAACAGCAAATGTTTAAGTTGTGCATGACAACATATAAAATAAAGGTGCGTTTGAAATTTACCTTTTTAAAGAGGGTTTTTGCTTTCAGGCCAGGGATCGTTTGAACTGTTAAGCACCAGAAACATTTTCATCTTCCCTTCATAACGAAAGCCTCTGGACATCCTCGTCCTCACCCCTGTTTGATGGGAGTCAAACAGACATATCTGAGATGTGGAGGTGTGTTTGAAAATAATTCTTTTTTTTTCTTCATTTTTGAGCCGGAGATGTGGCTTTTATTCTAAAGGATTTGGGTCAAAGGTCTTATTGTTGTTGTTGCTGGCGGGACAAAAACATTACTACGTTAGCTTTCATCAAGCTCGCATTGTTTGTCTGGGTACATTAAAGATGTAAAATAATATCAACTATGGTCAGTTCTTATTTTGAAATGAGGTGTGATGTTATATTGTCCTATAAAAGAAAGAAAGAATTCAATTAGTAATGCAATTAAAATTGGATTCAAAATCTGAATCTATAAAAATCGGAACAATAGGCCTATCTAACCCTAATCTTGCATTGCCAGCTCTATCTCCACAGCGCTGTGGAGTAAGGTCTGGCTACACCACACATACATTCTGGAATAGGAGAAAAACAACTCTCTGGGTTGTTTGCATTTCTTTAAACCAATAACAATCGTCTTGGGCGGCACTAAGCTCTGGACGCAGCTAGGGTGGCTCTGCTAAATAGTCTCGGGAAAGAACTTGTTTTGGTGGAACATTTGCACCCCGCAAGAGAAAACACCACATACAATATAAAATGAAGTTAACTGTTCACACAATACAGTAACTTGAGCTATTTTATATTAGCTGGATACATGGTTAAACCTCATTAGCTCTTACCAGTGTATCTCTGTGTGTACTTCGTCCACAGCAATCCCACCAATCTGTCCCAAAATGGCCCAGTTAGAGAAGATATATAGATAGATCTTTACTGTCATTGCACATATTTACACAACAAAACTTAGTTGGAGCAATCCAGTTTGCAGAATTAAAATACAATATAAAATATATACAGTACACACGCCTCACACCGACACACCTCACTCATGACCACATACACATTACTCATACTATAAATACTCATCAAACATATACACCCATAGTATAAATAAATACTTAAAAATAGAAATGTAGGGAACAGTGAATAGAAAGGTTATTACACAGACATGAAGGAAAAATGCCGTAAATATATTCTTTCTAAACATGTTTTAGCTGCATCATATGGTGTGTGTTAAATAATTGGATAACCACTACCAACTCCTTCAGTCTGAAGTGGGGAAAAAGGTGAATTTCCAAACACATAATCTGTTCTTTCTGCATTCAAGATGCCTAGCTACAGGAGTGTGTGAAAATGAAACACAAACAGAGGTCGTCTCTTCTTCCACAGTAACTGTCCTCTCAGGAAACTCCAGCTGGTGACCCAAAGAGGTCAAAAACTACTCAGTGTCCAAAGTTTTTGGCACTTTAGATTTGCTTTGAGTGCAAAGAGTTAAAACAGTCCTTCACATCCGAGAACAAATATTCTCAATAGTCAAACAAACTCAATTCCTGTTGCTCACTTTAGGGTATGTCATCAGGGGAAGGTCAGGGCTGGCGTCCAGTGTTTGGGTCATAATTTCTATAAAGAATGTCCTGTTTTTATGTACTGCCAAAAACAAACCATTCAGAGATTGAGCAATACAGATATTTAGATTCAGGAATGATCACAGGAGTGATAATCTAGTCAGATCGACTCTGGTCGAGTGCAGATGTGAGTTGCTCATGCTCAGATTTAAACGGTTTACGGCATAATGTGTCATACTGAAATTTGTGAAATCCATAAAATAATAAACGTATCTTTTTACATACAATAACAGAAGATGGAAATCATTTCAAAAACGTTTTAGCTATCTATGATTCTTTGATTGCTAACGTTAGCTCAAAACGCCATTCAAGTGACAGCCTTTGTTGTGTTTGACTGCTAACTTGTAGCCAGCAGTCATTTGAAAAACGTTTTAGCTATCTATGATTTTTTGATTGCTAACCTTAGCCCAAAACGCCGTTAGCATCTTGTAGGCTACTTGTCGCAAAGTGACGCATGCGCAAATCATATCTGCACTCGTCGCAAAGTGACGCATGTGCGACTCACATCTGCACTCGACTCACATCGGGTAGTGACAGGGGTAATCAATGTTCTCATCTAACTCATGGCAAGAAAGCAAACTATTTATAGTTGCTGCAAATTATTTTAAGTTACACTCTGGCACTGCAGTCTTCACAGCAAGTTAACACAAACTTGAAGCAAGTGAAACCCATTTTAAACCATTTCAGTCTACAGCAAGTAGCCCCTTTCCCACACTGCTAAAACACAGATTAATACCAGATACCGTTTGTGCGCTAATTAAGAGACTACAGCCAGGAGCCGGCTAGCTCAGTGGTTACCAAACTTTTTCTGCAAGGCCCCTTTTTTGTAGATACAAATATTTTATATTTATATATGTATTATTTACAAAATATATTTTCTTGCCTTTGTTTTTGTAGTTGTGGTGTTTAGTGTAGCTTCCTTGTCTGCTCTCCGTTGGCAGTCCTTTCACAAACATTTCGATGCTTTGCTAGCAGTGCAGCAGAACCATGCAGCATTTGTTTATATTTAGCGTCGCTGCGCCCCCGTCAGTTATAACTCCAGTCCCCCCTAAGGGGCCCGCCCCCCAATTTGGAAACTGGGCTAGCTTAGCTTAGCATAAAGACTGGAAACAGAGGGAAACAGCTAGCCTGGCTCTGTCAGGAGGTAACAGAATCTGCCTAATAGAACCTTTTAAAGCTGATTAATTAACAAGTTATATCAAGAAACAAAGTCTATAAATGACACCTTGTGGTTTTATGGGAGTTATCACCCTTTAAAACCACATGTTTCTAGACTTCAGTTTTGTACAGATTAAACAAATAACATCTCACATGTTAACTATTGACCTCAGATGTGCTGGCAGGCAGATTCTGTTACCTTTGGACAGAGCCAGGCCAGTTTGGCTCAGTTTCCAGTCTTTATGACATGCTAAGCTAACTAGCTGCCAGCTGTACCTTTAATTTAACAGATGAAATGAGAGTTAATGTCTGAATTGGTTAGCTTAGCTTAGCACAAAGACTGGAAACAGGGGGAAACAGCTAGCGTGACTACTAGCACCTCTAAAGGTTCACTCATGAACACGTTATATCTCAGGTAGTCTGGCTTTGCCAGACCTTCCTCCACAGCGCTGCGGAGGACGTTCTGGCTATTCCACACAGCATTCCAGGATGGGAGAAAAACGTGCTCTGGTTTATTGCCATTTCTTTAAACCAATCACAATTATCAAAATTCCAACTATTCCGTTAAATTAAGCATTGCGTTAGTTCATGCAGGACACGGAAGTCATATGCCCACTAATTGAATTATCTAGGAGGGGTTTCAGCATTGTCCTCCCTGTTTCAGCTTAGCATGCTGCTTAGCTTAGCATGCTGATCCAGGGAGCACTATTAGAGCAGAGCCTTCAGCGCCAAGTATAACTGTATTTCCATTTGTTGCAATAAATGGTTAAATCTATGATGAGAGGGTTCCTGACTGAAGATGTCTTACCAGCCAAAGCCAGCAAAGGAAAGGTCAACAATAAACCAAAAAAAAACATCCTTTGTATGATTCCGAATGACGATTCCGAATAATCTGATGATTCAGAATCACAATCCTGAATGGTATCCAGTCATAAAGTGACAGAATAAAACAAACTGAACACTCCACATTGGTTGACGAGCTCAAGGCTAACCAATTTATAATAATCTATCAGGAGGGTTTTTATACCATATATTTTGGTAGATGCTGACATTGGCAGTAGTGAAAGAAAAACAACCGTCTTTGCAGGTAATGATCTCACTTAAAGTGTTTTAGCACCAGAATGTGTTTGACATCAATGAGAACAATAATACTCAAGCGGAGGAGTGATTTATTTTTCAAATGGTGGATATCAGATTTTGGAAGGAAACATTTCCATTGTTCCAAGACTGCTGCAGTGAAGAATATGGTTTTAGTGTTTTTAAGTGGGAGTGAAGAGTCTCTTTTTTTTTTTTATTAGAATACATAAAGGGCCATTTGTATTAGGCGCCCCAGAAACTACCCACTCCCTTACTGGTTAAATCAGCCCAACTGGTCTATCAACTGGTCCTGGTCAGACGTATACTGAGCATGTATAAACACATCCTCGGACCAGCTCTTTCTTTCATATGACACATTCAGTTTTACATTTATTATTTTAATAGGACACACAATAGATTTTATTTTCATTGAAACCATGGACTGTAACCAGTATTGGGAGTAACACGTTACAAAAGTAACACAATTACAGTAATGTATTCCTTTATGCTGTAACGCAGTAATATAACGCATTACTAATTAAATTTCGGTAATATTATACCCATTACAATCTCAGTAACGCGAGTTACAACACATTTTAACGCAACATTTAGTGGTGTTTGTTTTTCTTAGTTACTTTGCATATCCACATTAATTATGCAAAACATAATGAATAAACTATGATATATTAAAGTGGATGAGACTTTATTGAACCCGTGGTGAAATTCACAAGCTACCACAAGCTAGTAAGTCATTCTTCCACTGTTATTTTGGTGAAAGTAAAACATGTAGTGTAAAGCATTACAATTCAGAGACAGTATTATTGTAATATAACTAATTACTCTCAATTGACAGTAACTAGTAATCTATAATGTATTACATTTTGGAAGTAACATGCCCAACACTGACTGTAACAGTTTAGAGCTCGGGATCCAAAATATAAATCCTCCTACTTCATTACTAGAAGTTTACAACTGTGAGGTTTTTTTTATATTTTAAGGCAAAATTGTAACGTCGCCTAAAACTGTTATGTTTTCAAATTAAGAGCCTGTGGAAACGACGTGAACGTCATTTTAATGTGTCGTTTATTAGATTTAAGGGTTTCCTGAGCAGTCAGACACACACTTGGCACATTATAGTTTTTTTTAACTGTTCCCAACCACTGAGAGGTGGCTCTGTCTGCGCGCTCACATATTTCCTGTCACAATGCAGTGCTCTGTGCTGCCCAATAACATAAGATTGCAGTAAAAGTCTTTAAAATACACTCTCTATTTATGATGAGGTTTGAAACAGTTGAAAGCGATTACTGGCTCAGCAGTAAAAGCTGCCGTTTAAAATCCAAACTGTGGTTCTCAATCTTTTTGGCTTGTGACCCCTTAACTCCAGTTGATCATCATGCTTCACATCTGAGTTGTTAGCAGTTGCCCCAAAGAGATAGCATTTTATCTTTTGCTATCTTATTTTATTTGATGTTATTTATTATTTCTAGTATAGTTCATGTATTTTCTGTATATGTGTGAGTGAGTATGTGTGTATGTCCCTGTAAATTGCTGCTGTAACAGAGTAATATCCCAATTCTAATCTATCTATCTATCTATCTATCTATCTATCTATCTATCTATCTATCTATCTATCTATATTTTCCCTTTAATCTTCTCACATGGTTTCATATAAATAACCGTTTAAGGCCCAACAAAAAAAAAAGTATCCAATATTTCACTAAAAAAGTCCAAATAATGAATATAAATGTATGTATCAGAACTTTGTTTCTTCTTCTTCTTCTTCTTCTTCTTCTTTCTCCCATTAATTATCTCATGACCCCTCAGATTTATCAGGTGACCCCTTGGATGGGCCCGGCCCCTAGGTTGGGAACCACTGGACTAGATTTAACAATTAAAAGTTGTTCAAACTAGCTCCACCTCGAGCAGCCACGACAGTAAAATGATACTTACACATTGCATTAGTATTGACAATCTGATAATGACATATGTAATAATAATATATCAGTTACAGGAGACATTTTACTGCAGAAAGGGTACTTTTACTTTTGATACTTGAAGAGCATTTGGCTGATAATACTTCTGCACTTTTACTTGTATTTAAGTGTTTTTACATTATGGAATTACCGTAAGTATAAGATGTGAGCACTTATGTTGTCTGTCTCACTCCAGAATTGAACCCTGACATTTTTCTTTAAATGTGGGACTTATTGTCTCTGTGCAGAGAGAGAGAAAATATTGGTTTAACAGAACCATCACATAGAACTGACAGCTCATTTAGTAAATCACAGACCCCGGGGGTCCAGTGTAACAACATGGAGTTCTGCCTCTATTCTATTGAATAAAATACAGCACAGGAGAATGCATTTTGTCATTTGATTACCAAAGTTATTTTTGTTTAGGGAATATAAATAAACCTCCAAAATAGTTGTGTGATTTTTGTCAAACTGTTGCAGACATTTTAACTACTTTGTGTTTAACTTCTCTGTAACTCTTCTTGGTTTTAGAGTTTTTAAATGTGAATAGTTTTACTTTCCAGGGTAGTTTCCATAAGGCCCGATGAGACCCGCGGGACTTCCTGCGATTTTGGCCGACATCACTGTCTTTCTTCAAGAGGTTGTAGCAGGCTCTAAAATAAAGACACTGGAATCATGTAGCAAACTACACGCTGAAAACGGCAAGCTTTGAAGAAAAAAATTTGATCGTGCAACAAAGCAGGCCTGTTTGGTTCTTTAAGGGAATGGTTGTAAAGATTTGAAAAGAATATGTTTTTGGCATTTCCTCTCTAACTGGGATGTTTTGGGACCGATTGGTGGGATTGCTGTGGACGAAGTACACACGGTGATACACGATGAAAATTAGGTTTAACCATGTATCCAGCTAATTGAAATAGCTCACGTTACTGTATTGTGTGAACAGTTAACTTTATTTAAAGCTATAGTGCGTAGTTTCTGTCGCCCCCATGAGGAATTCTAAGTAATGACAACAAAACTGTCGGCGCGTCCACATGATACAAGCCTTACGTGATCATGCATGCCCCCCGACCCCTCCTCTACGCAGTTGCTAGTAGCCAAGGAGAACACGGAGGATTAAAAAAACATGATGAACTCTTCAGAAGAGGTAATTATCTTCATTCGAGTTTCTGCACCGGACGACACAATCTTCTGAACATAGTCATACTGAGAAATAGACGGAGTTGTCTTGAATGTAACGGACGTTTATTAATATCAAAAAGTTACGCACTAAAGCTTTAATATTGTATGTGGCGTTATCTTTTGCGGGGTGCAAATGTTGCACCAAAACAAGTTCTTTCCCGAGACTATTCGATAGAGCCACCATGTCCATATTTGAATATTTATGCATACTGGGGTCCCTATACAGGCGTGCGCACACACACACACACACACACACACACACACACACACACACCCTGGATGACAGGACATCACACACCGGCCAGGGAGACACACCTCAGCCCACACTAGCAGGTCAAACTGTGGAAAGTTCATCCAGACTCCACAGTGATCTACAGGCCCCACAGGTCCACTCTGACACAACACAGGCAACCACCCAGGGTCAAAGGTCAAACCCTTATGTTCTGATCCCTGACGGGTCAGCAGTGTGCGTTCGAAAACACAAGCCAGATACAATCAATTTTAGGTTGATAGTTAAAGAGCAACATGATTCATTAGGAGTCTTTGTGTTTGTGTCCACCTGATGAATGATCATCAGTTCAGTATTCTCTCTCTTTTTGTTATTTTTGGTCTCCACCAACTCCTGGGGGAAATTCCTGTCTCTTTAGCTGCTAAATGCTCAACTCTGTTCACCAGCTGCTCTCTGTTTCTGTCTGCCGTCTGCAGCTGAGCAGGTAGTGTACAGTGGCTTATTACATCCAGACTGATCTCATGAAATGGCGTATGTATGACACGCCAATTCATATGCCATTATTGGTGTGTTATCAAAACGCATACTCGCTTTTTAGCGTGTTTATCAACGCCCTTTGGCATCCATTGACTTACATTACCTTGCGATTGCGTGTGAATTTACGCCGTAGCGAGTAGTATGAAAGCAGTCATTAAGCCACTCTTAAAAAAGAACAATCTAGACACGTCACTAATGAGCAACTATAGGCCGATATCAAACCTTCCATTTTTAAGTAAAATCACTGAAAAAACGGTTTCTCAACAACCTTTTCTTGTCACTAAACAACAGTTTTGATGCCTTCCAGTCGGGTTTTCGACCACACCACAGCACTGAGACAGCTCTTGTTAAAGTCTTTAATGACATCCACTTAAACACAGATAGTGGCAAAATTTCAGTCTTGGTATTACTTGATCTCAGTGCTGCATTTGATACGGTCGACCATGACATATTACTAGACTGATTGGAAAACCTGGTTGGCATTTCTTGCTCAGTACTAAAGTGGTTTAAGTCTTATTTAAAGAATAGGGACTATTCTACTATCCTACTTTGTGTCTATAGGGAATTATACATCTGAGCATACAAATATGACGTGCGGAGTTCCCCAAGGCTCCGTTCTGGGGCCTCTCCTGTTTAACATCTACATGTTTCCACTGGCTTAAATTATGGAAAACACTAAAATAAGTTACCATAGTTATGTCTCAGCAGGATTTGGAAAAACTTGTCCATGCTTTTATCTTCAGTAGACTTGACTACTGTAACGGTGTCTTTACAGGTCTCCCTAAAAAAATCAATCAGACAGCTGCAGCAGATTCAGAACGCTGTTGCTCGAATCCTCACTAAGACCAAGAGAGTGGATCACATCACTCCAGTTCTGAAGTCTCTACACTGGCTTCCAGTGCCTCAAAGAATTGATTTCAAAATACTTTTGCTGGTTTATAAATCACTAAACGGTTTAGGGCCAAAATACATTTCTGATCTGCTACTACACTATGAACCACCCAGACCTCTCAGGTTGTCTGGGACAGGTCAGCTTGTTGTCCCCACAGTCAGAACTAAACAGGGGGAAAGCAGCGTTTAGTTTTTATGCTCCACATATCTGGAACAAACTCCCAGAAAACTGCAGGTCTGCTGCAACTCTCAGTTCTTTTAAATCAAGGCTGAAGACCTATCTTTTTGATGTTGCCTTTCTTTAAATAACTGTTCATTTCTTATACTGAAGCTGCATTGTTGACACTGTATAACAATCTATATAAGCATATAAAGAGAAATTCCTATTTTATCTTTTATCTTTATTTCTCTGATGCAGGCATTACAATAGTCAACAGAAGAGACAGACGTTGGGCAGAAGAGACAGACGTTGGACTGGTCAAAAAGTTAGTCGAAGTAACTAATTTAGGCAGAAGGCCTAAAAAGAAAAAAAAATAGTCTATAAACACTCTGAGCGAGTTCTTGACTATTTAGAGACAGACTGCAGAAGAAATAAAATAGTTTAAGAACACGTTCTGGACTATTAAGAGATTTTTGTCTGAGGGGCTGTACTGGATTTTGCAAGGTTTGCTGAAGAAAAGAACTAAGCTTTGCGGTGACGACCACATCGAAAATGATAAGAGTATACTAAAGGAAAAGCTTCTGGGGAATGAAACCTCAAAGCCATGCGAAGCATCTGGACCCATAGTGGGTGAGATGGTTAGAAAATATGGACCGGATTGCATGAGATGTCTGCCATATTGGTCAAAAAGATTTGGCTTTCCACAAAATGGATCACTGAGTCCAGGAAAGTTAAGATTGAAGTTATGATTACGAGTGACATTCTCTTGCAGAAACGGACATATCTCTGATTGTTTCTCTGATGCAGGCATGGCAATAGAGTGACAGAAGAGACAGACGTTGGACTGGTCAAAAAGTTAGTTGAAGTAACTAACTAATTTAGGCAGAAGGCCTAAAAAGAAAAAAAAAATAGTCTATCAACACTCTGAGCGAGTTCTTGACTATTTAGAGACAGACTGCAGAAGAAATACAATAGTTTAAGAACACGTTCTTGGCTATTAAAAGATGTTTGTCTGCAGGGCTATACCGGGTTTTACAAGGTTTGCCGAAGAAAAGAACTAAGCTTTGCGGTGACGACCACATTGAAAAAGATAAGAGTATACTCAAGAAAAGCTTCTGTAAATATGGGGAATGAAACCTCAATGCCGGGCGACGCATCTGGACCCATAGTGGGTGAGATGGTTAGAAAATATGGACCGGACTTCTTGAGATATCTGTCATATTGGTCAAAAAGCTTTGGCTTTCCACAAAATGGATCACTGAGTCCAGGAAAGTTATTTTATCTGCTTATATATTTAACTGTTTTAACTGCTCTTCAATGTTTAATTTCTTATACTGCACTGTAATTTATTTATTTTTTTCTCGTATTTTATCTGTTTTTAATTTTTTAATCTGTTTTCATGTAAATCTGTTTTTGATTTTTTAATCTGTTTTCATGTAAAGCACTTTGAATTGCCCTGTTGCTGAAATGTGCTATACAAATAAAGCTGCCTTGCCTTGCCTTGCCTATGAAAGGGCAAAAATCCGCGTAGGGAGGTTGGTCGGGGTGGAGGATGGGTCAAACACAGGACTTTCACCCAGGAGACCGGGGATCGTGTCCCGCGTGTCACATACCCAACCGGTTCTTTTTTTACTAAACCCAACCGGTTCGTCTTTTCCTAAACCCAACCCGCGTGTCACGTTTCCTAAACCCAACCGTAGCTTTCTTCTTGCGATAACACGCCAAGTGGCGTGTATGTTTACGTCCGCAAAGACATACACGTGGATAGCTCAAAATGCGTACAGATAACACGCCACTTGGCTTAAGAAAGTGGGCGTGTATGTTTACGCGAAGTCATGATGTCATGTTGTTACAGCTCCTTCTCTGAAAACGACGCAATGAGATAACAGAGTAAATCAGAACAGTAAAGTCGTTGATCTGTCACTCACTATAAATCTCCGTAAAGCCGAGAGGAGCTGCTGATTCAGCCGATAGTTCTCTGTAGGTTCATCACTACCAGAGACACCTTTAACGTTGTCTTCACATCGTCATTTGATACATTTTTATTATAAGAATACAATTACAGTCGCTTTAACCAAAAATGAAACAATAATGTTGGTTTTAGATGCCTTTTGAGTCACGCTAATTCACTTTGAAAGCTTTTTATGAACCCAACATGTGTGTTCTGTGGAATTCACCACATTGTCCAACATCAACAGTGTGCTCAAAATATCTGCATGGCAATATCTGTGTGGTATGGATATGCGTATGTGTGTATGTCTGTATGCATGTGTGTGTGTGTTTTATCAATTCCCATCACATGGCCTGGACCCCTGTATGAGCTTCTCTCCTGTTTACTACTGATAGGAGATAATGTCCTCCTTCAAAACATAACGCAACACACACAAACTAGAGCCTGTTCCAAGGACTGGGTTTAATGGATTGTACCGTCCACTATAGAGTAGAAATAACGTCACCTTCTGCTCTCTGTGTGTTGCCGTTCTGAAACTCCGTTCTCTTAGGGAAACAACGAATTTCGAGTTTTTAAGAAAATGTGGATCGTGCAACAAGGCAGACCTACTTGGTTCTTTCAGGGAATGATTGTAAAGATTTACAAATAATGTTTACGGCATTTACTCTAACTGGGACGCTTTGGGACCGATTGGTGGGATTGCTGTGGACGAAGTACACACAGCGATACACTGGGAGGAGCAAATGAGGTTTAACCATGTGTCCAGCTAATTTAAATAGCTCATGTTACTGTATTGTGTGAACAGTTAACGTCCTTTAATATTGTATGTGGAGTTTTCTTTTGCGGGGTGCAAATGTTTCACCAAAACAAGTTCCTTCCCGAGACTATTCTGCAGAGCCACCGTCTCTGCGTCCGGAGCTTAGCCCAAGACAATTGTGATTGGTTTTAAGAATTGCAAAACAACCCAGAGCGTTTTTTTTTTTTCCTATTCCAGAATGTATCTGTGGTGTAGCCAGACCAAATTGCACAATTCAAAACATTTTTGGATAAACCTTAGCACCCCTGACTGACTGGGCCAATTATAGAAGTCTGTTTTAGATCCCAACATATTTTAATGGATCCGTATCGGCTAAAATATTTAATACTACTTTATTTACTACTGAACTCTCCTGTGTTTTGTCCACCACTCTAGTGTAAATAATTCAACAAACACAAAGAACCATTAGTTGTCTGGTTTGTATGGTCTTTGCAAGCTGGTGTCTGTGCAGGTAAAGATCATTTGTGAGAGAAGAACCTCCACTTTGTAACACCACTGGACAACAGCAAGTGGACTGAGGGGGCTTTCACACCTATCTCGTCTGGTCCGGACATTCAGACTTTTCAGTTTGATCTGAACCAAAATTGCAGGCGTGAAACCTCCCCCGGACCACTGTCCGGACCAAACAGCCAAGCCTTGGTCCGACGAACAGAGGTAGTCTCGGTCCAGATCAAACTGAACCATGGTCCGGTTCGTTTTTATGGATGGTTCAGACTTTTGGAGTTCATTTTCGTAGTAACGTCTTGTATAGTTCTTTAGCGCGCTTGGCATAACTGCATTTTGAAACCAAAACTAACCGGATCAAATGTATAAAAACATGAACCTTTGTTTGGACTTTCAGGCGTGAAAAGGCCCTGAGTGTTTTAGCAGTTCAGACTGATCTCATGAAGTGGCGTATGTATGACACGCCAATTCGTACGCCATTACGTCATACTCATTTTTTAGCGTGTTTATCAACGCTGTTTGGCCTTCATTGA
Organism: Sander vitreus; assembly: GCF_031162955.1. Classification (NCBI taxonomy): domain Eukaryota; kingdom Metazoa; phylum Chordata; class Actinopteri; order Perciformes; family Percidae; genus Sander; species Sander vitreus. The sequence goes on from NC_135858.1 coordinate 29,049,486, forward strand.
CTAACATTACCTTGCGATTGCGTGTGAATTGACGCCGTAGCGAGTAGTATCAAAGGGAGAAAATCCGCATAGGGAGGTTGGTCGAGGTGGTGGATGGGTCAAACACAGGACTTTCACCCAGGAGACCGGGGGTCGCGTCCCGCGTGTAACTTTGTGTCCCGCGTGTGATGTTTCCTTTCCACGTTTCCTAAACCCAACCCCGTTCTTTTCCTAAACCCAACCAGCTCTTCTTTTCCTAAACCCAACCGTAGCCTCGCAATAACACGTAGCCTCACGATAACACGCCACGTGGCTTTGGAAAGTGCCACGTGGCGTGTATGTTTACGCTGTGACGTGGCAGACTGCCGTCCGCTGTATAGAACGTAGACATACACGCGTATAGCTCAAAATGCGTACAGATAACACGCCACTTGGCTTTAGGAAAGTGGCGTGTATGTTTACGCAAAGTCATGATATCACGCTGAGTAGTTCCAGGATGATTTCAAGACAAGCACTTCAGTTTTAATAATCCACCAGAAGCTTCTCATTGTGGTCACTGTTGCATTTGAGTGCCAGGTGCAAGAAGAAGCGGTTTCCAATGGCCTCAGCAGCAGAGTCATAACCGTGGTTTTCCTAAAGCATCTGGTTTTTGCTCTACCTGCTGAGAAGTAAAGGAACCCGGTGAAGAGAGAAACTTCTCTTTTCTCCAGCTTCACACAGTACGACACATCCCAAACGACCCATCTCAGGTTAAACTCTTAACAAGTGTTGTGTTTTAGGGCAGATTTTCTCTCTAACTGGCTGAACCGTCGCTCAGCCGGGACGCCCCCCGCAAGTGTCGTTTGTCTGAATAAAATGCTCGTGGCCTCAGGAGGCAGAACAGGAATTTCCATTTCACACTTGGGTGAAATTCCAGATTTGCTGAGCTCACCCCTCAGGGTCCTTTCAATGGCCTACATTATGCCAAGCAAATTCAATCATGTGAAAGGAAAAACAGTATGTAGCTTCACATTTATATTTTAGGCATTCGGCCGACTTTTCCTATCAGAGTGAGTGATGCAAAGTGAAAAATCAGGAATAAATCATCATATTCCTCTTCCATGTGGCGTGATAACAAGAAAAACAAGTTGCAGGATGCTACAATCTTATGGCATTTTGCAGTGCTTTAAAGTATTATGAGTGCATACATTTTTTAACCCTGCAGTCCTGGCAGTAGTGCAGGTTTTGAGCCAGATTTTGCAAAGCTACAGGGAGCTGTGTCTTTGTAAAGCCCTGCATGCTGTGCCACGTATATGCATTCTCCTCATTTTCAGATATCAGGTTTCTGCTCCATAAGGGCGCCGGCTACACTGATGCAGAGCAAAATATGTTGGCCATTGGACAGAAAAGCTGAAACTAAAGCAACATTATACGGACACAGGGGTTAAAGGAAGTTGAGAGGGGGTGGTCAGTTTTAATACTTTAAGTTTGAATAAAAAGTACAGAATTCCCTTTTTCTTTTTTTTTAGATAATCAGCTCCATGTGCAAAATAGATGGATGTAGAGCAGCAGTTTGTTAACCTGTGAGCTGACAATGAAAGCTGCTGAAGCTCACGTGTCAAGTCTATTTGCTTCCTTTTGACGTGTGACTACAGTAATTATGTGTTGGGCTCCGAGTGCTGCCAAAACATGGGTGACCTACACTCAATGCCGTCCCTGAACGCCTCCAGTGTAGACACGGTCTTAGGCTTAGGCCGGTTACACACTGGCTGCGTCGTGTGAGCATGTCAGCTGCGTGGCGTGACCGTTTATATTTTGGCTCCTATGTTAACAGGTTAGAGTTTACACACTGCCTGCGTGACACGCATGTCTCAGGCTCGGCTCGAGCCGCGCCGAAAACGCGTGCATGCTAGAAATAGAACCGACGCCTATTTTTCACGCGACACGCGAGCGTGTTGGAAGCGTTTCCAGGCAAACTAGAATAGGAAAAGTCATTTTGACACAAATACATATTAATACATGACATGTTGATGTTTGAAAGTCTCTAGATTTTAATATAAATGCAGATATAAATGTAATAAAAAAAAAGAAAATCGATTTTCTAATATTGCACCTGTCAATACAGAACGAAATATCCTGTAGCCTATTTTGCCGTCAATACTGCCGACGTTGTCTTTGCTGTAATCAAATCAGTATATATGTATGTTTAACATGGTATTTCGCCACGCAGCTGACACGCAACAGAAACGCCACGCTCACGCCACGCAGTCAGTGTGTAGCCAGTTTGAAGATGGCCTGCGTTTTGATTTGCTGTAAGTTGTGTTATGTGTAATTTGTATCCTTGTAGAAGGATATCCTCGTTGTATGGCTGCCGTTGAAGGGGTCCAATTCTGTGAGTTTTTGGGAAGCTTATCTCCTTTATTAGTTGTGGCAAAAAAGTGTCTTGTAACAGCACTGTTATTTGCTTAACCGAAATCCTCCATTTTTGTAGTTTCAGTCAGTTGAATTACCAGAGAAACATTAGTATTGGATAAACGTTTCAACTATTACAATTATTATTATTGATTCAATAAGTAAGAAAAGGTCTCAAATAGTCAAAGACAAGGGAGAGTATTCTGCAGTGGTTCATGAGCTTTTGTACGGTGGAAACCCATTTCACAAATGGGTGATTAAAAAAGGTGCTGAATTTAAATGATATAGTTGCATTTGTCCCTAATGTGTGTGCTTGCTTGACAAGCAGCTGCACCGAGCGGTATCGTTCATTGTACTTGCCTGCATACTTTGTCTGTACCTGAGGTATTAAAAAGTAAATCCACTAGGTAGCAGATAATAAGAAAATTATTTCTGAGCAACACTGTGATATCTTTGTCTTTGAGGACATAACGGCCACGTACGAGTTTACTATAGTGTTAATGCTAACATCATGACAGGAGAGTCAGTAGCTTCAAATCACGTTACATGACTAAACAGACCAGTGTGTGTGTGTGTGTGTGTGTGTGTGTGTGTGTGTGTGTGTGTGTGTGTAGAAGCTGTTCTTTACTAGATTAAACCCACTGGCCTCACTCCCCACAGGGCTGCTGGATATCAATTACAACAAACACACACACACACACACACACACACACACACACACACACACACACACACACACACACACACACACAACAAACAAGCTGGAGTTGCTGCATCCCTAGAACTAGAAGTCTCATTGATTGCGGTTACTACCGCTACCGGTGTCATATGCCAAAAAGTGGTCATCCGCCAAAAACGAATTGCTGTCTACCCTACATGCAAACACAATAGTGTTGCTTAAAGCAACACTAGAGAACTTTTGCCGCTTCGGTCCCCCTACAGGTTGGAAGCGGAATTGTCCCATTATGTTTCATTGGAACTACAGCTCCGCTACCCGATCTGGCAAACTTGCATAGTGCGGTTATAGCCGGTAGAGAGCCACAAAGCGAATGCAGAAGTGCCGTTCACCCTGTTACGAGTTGATGAACCACTGAAACGATTTTGGAAACATTATTTTAAGGTACAAAAAGTTCTCTAGTGTTGCTTTAAGGCATTAGCTCCCTAACAAAACTTGCTTTATCAACAAAAACAACTCCTCATTTACAGTTAGGAGGCTCTTCAACCTCTCCTCTCATCAAAACAAAGCCCATGCTGGTTGACAGGAAGTGACAGGGTTTATGGGAAATGAATGTGGTCTTATAAGTTAGTTATATATCCAATTTAATAAATATATTAATTTATTACAGTTACAGTTATTACATGTAGTTTCTCTCTTGTGTATCTGATTTAAAGTGCTCATATTATGCTTTTTGGCTTTTCCCCTTTCCTTTATTGTGTTATATATCTTTTTTGTGCATGTAATCGGTTTACAAAGTGAAAAAGCCCAAAGTCCACCCCAAAGGGACTTACCATTTCTCCATCTCCAACAGAAAACACTGTTCACTAACTGCTCCAAACAGCTCTATTGTAGTCCAGCCTTTACTTCCATGACAAACGCACGTCATTTTGCGTCACTTTGTAACACGTTATAATGCTCGCCTTGCTGCTAGTGTGACACGCCCTCAAACCAAGCTAGTTAGAGCGGAGGCCCCAAGAGTTAAGATAGTTCTATCGCCATGTTACGTATGAAAGACTAATTTGTTAACATTTAAATAACTTACCGCTCTTAAACATCTTGCTCCAGTCTAGGTTGTACGGCTGAGCCAAGCCATAGGTTACCAGCTGTCTATAGGCTAAAGCGTGTTTGTTTTGGATCACACTAGCGTGCTTGTCAGGCCCCGCCCTACTCTGCTTCTGACTGGCTAGTAGTCCTTACCTAGGTACTGCGCATATGCGACTCCCAACAAAGATGGGATAGAAGTGAGATGTCTCACTCTGTAGCTAAAACAGAGAGCTCAACACACAGGGTGAAAAGAGGAGCTGCAGCAATGTGCAGTACAACAAAAAGATGGTGTTAAAATTAAACCATGTAAACCTATTCTGGTACAACCTCTAAATACAATTATGAACCTGAAAATGAGCATAATATGAGGTCTTTAATTGTTTTGCCTATAGGCCATAATCTGAATCTATATAGGATTTCTACATTAAAGATATTGCTTAAAGTAGTATATTAGCCAATCAAAAGACAGGGATTACACATTATTAAATTCAGGTAAAATTGAAAAAATAATTATCTGCAATATAAATGTACAATTATGAGAATATCTTCGTGATTGAATGCATTATTTATGTTCTCTTGGAGCTATAATAATGCAAATTCTACCAAAATCTAATTAGGTTTTTTTTGGGATTATTATAGACAGGCAAATTTGTCTTATGCTCATTACTTTAAATAAACAAATATAAGGTTTATAAAGACAACATGAGCCTCTTTCACCATCCAATTGCAGCAATTCTAAAGGCCCAGACACACCGACCAGATGGCCGACCGAAAAGGCAGTTGGACTGATCAGTCTCCTCGAGTTGGTCAAAAAAAAAAGTGCCTCGGAACACACCAAAGCGACGAGACGTAATACGTCTCCATAACAGCAGGTGGCGCTAATCTGTATTGTTGCCCAAAAATTAAAACCGGCAGCTGATTGGACGAACGCGTCACGTGGGTCTGGTTTCTCCGGAAATTCAAAGACAGACTGTCATGGCGGCTTGTTCAGAATACGATCTCATATTGTACTAAAATAGTTCACCGAAACGTGTTACTGAAAACATTTTAAGCGAGAGATAGGCCATGCAGTTGCTGAATCTGTCTTCATTTCAGATCGACAAAAGATTTTGAGAGACTCTAGTCACGCTCATTCCGCAGACTCGAGTCACTGACCTCGCCAGACTGTCCGACGGCCAATTATCGGCTCAGTGTGTCTGGACCTTTAAACTTAACCTAGGTAAGATGGACGCCATATGGTTCCATCCCGGAATGGCAAGTCAGAATGACATGTCACATCTATTGTTTTATATCTATGGTTGTGGACTTCCTAACCATCTGACACTGCGAGCTCCAGTTATACATTACATCCTGGGTGGAGTGTGTGGCACTGGAACTGATTGCATCATATTTTAGTTTTAATTTAATATGTTCCTAAAAATGAGAGCAATGATCCCACCAAATTCCGTAAACATCAAAGCGAACTTTGTCCCAACCGTGGCATGCAGCCATCTTAGACTAAATACTGTATGTCTCTGGTAGTGTTGAATCTACAGAGAACTATCAGCTGAATCAGCAGCTCCTCTCGGCTTTACGGCTTTTCAGCTTATCGTTCTGGTTGACTCTCAGCGCTCTTATAGTGTTGCTTTCAGAGAAGTAGCTGTAAAAAGTCACTGAACTCTACCTGCTCAGCTGCAAACAGCTGACACACAGTCAGAGACCGGCTGGTGAACAGAGTGTATCATGTAGCAGCTCATTCAAATGTTCGTATCTCTTACATAAAGTTATACATGTTATTTTTTCATTTTTCATGTCCAGCAACACGAGTGATCAGTGTGCCTGCGTGAGGCCTTGCAGTGCAGAACCTGTTTAGGCAACAAAACTAGATTACGTTTAGAAAAGATCGTGGTTTGGGTTAAAATAAGTATGTTTGTGATGTAACTTACATATTTGGCGACTTCCTCCCTATGCTGACTTTGTCGCTCTTTATACTACGTCGCCTGACTTTCTCCTTAGAAGCAGCCCTGCATGTCCCGGCTGATGATCGTGTGGGTTATATACGAATTATGTGCATTAATGATGACTATTCCGGCGCAAAACGCAAAACTAACCAGTCATGACTAGTCGAACGCCGCGCAACGTGGAATCTCACTAGTCATGACTGGTTTCCAAGATGGCTCCCGCAAGTAAACATGAACGTGACTGTCTTCGTAATCTATCTTTTTAATAAACTATCTGTACACTTACAATGTTGTCAATGCTTCGGTTCACATTTAGGGACCCTAATTATGCTAACGTTAAAGTGTGGTGATATTTCTAGCCTTTTTAGTGGTATTAAATAGCGATTTAATTTGAGTGTCCCCATGCCCCAAATACTAGCATTGTAAGCTAACCAGCGGTCCGCGGTAGCTTCGTTAAAGCTCCAAACTCACTCGATTAGCATGAAAACATGTCCCAGAGAGCGACAGAGTAGGTACACATCAGTTAATAACCCCTAGGTTCGTTTTGCGTCGGAATTGTCCTTTAATAAGTGCATTACTTTTCATAGGTATAGGTACAAACAGTGAATGAGAACAGCCTGAGCAGCTAAGAGACAGATATTTACCTCAGGAGTTCGTGGAGACCAAAAACAGAGCTAAAAAAGAGAGAATATTGGACTGACAGTCACACAAGCGTTAAAGCAAGAAACCATTTGTGAGCCTGAAATGCTGCCCTGGAGGAAATGTGCACAATGTATTGCATTAAGTATTATAGAAATGTTAAAACTGCTCTATTCCTGAATTCAGCCATGAATTCTTTAATACTTTCTTCAGACCTCTACAAACCAAAAAAAACACTTTAGATAAGTATGCAGACTGAAAACATCTCTCCGCTTATACAATACAAAAGGACGCTATGTTTATACAGAACTTAATGTACTTAACATTCATTTTACATCCCTGTGTAGTTAAACAGCTGAGCCTTAAGGGGGGCATTCCAGCTAGAAACCTGTCAGACTATGTTGGAACTAACAAACAGAAGCACAAATCATAGACACCAGATTCATCCTGTTGTTTCAGGCAGGACAAATCTCAACACAACCATAAATAGCAGGAGTTGACCACACAAAGTGCAACAGTGTCCTGTTGTTTGACAGGTACAAAGGAATACAGTCTTATTGCAAGGGTTTAGAATTTCAATTAAATGAACATGTTTTTACAAGCAGAAACTGGGGCCCTAATTAGATCCTATAAGTAACTTTCAGGCAGTAGTTTAACGTTGTGTGAATCCTGAACTACAGTAACAGCTGTAGGACCCCGTGGTATCATAAAGACTTGCGAAGTGCATCCTTCCTTATCTTCTGCGGAATCCATCAGACTCTTTGTCCACGTGTCAGTCTTCGTATTAAACCTACTGGTTCAAAACCCAAGCAGACGCTTCGGGGGAAACAAAAGGGGTTTGTGTCCATGAAGTGATTATTTGAAACCCGAGCTGTTCTAAAGGGTTAAAGTACTTTTAACTTTCATTGATCCAAAAACATGCACAGCTGTGGGTGCAGCTACAAACATGCAAGTGATTAATGGGATCTCATACATGACTTAATGTTGGATCAATACGTTAATTAATGCACCAATTAAGGTATTTGAATCATCATGATTTCTGATTTATTGATGATGTTCATGATTAACTAAACATGACTTCTTTATTACTTCATCATGTTTGTGGCCCTTCAAATAAAGTGCTGACCTGTTCCATCGTCCAGCATCGATATTAATGGTGGCATATGCCCCAATCTTTGTGAACCCACTTATGTTCAGACACTTAGAAGTTAGTAAAAAGTAAAATTCATAAATATCCTACGTGGGTGAGCACTGTTTTCAGGCATTACTGTTTAAGCACCTTGTGTTGTTGTGAATAAAGCAACTATAAAATGCATCTGCAGTATACTGTATTTTGTGTCAATGATAGTGACCTCAGTATCATTTTGCCAACCCACTACTTTAATTCTTAAAACATTTAATTTCATGTCACTATTAATCTTAAATATCTTATTTATCAATGTCATAGATGGACCTGGTCAGCACTTTATATGAAGGGCCTCAAACATGATGAAGTAATGAAGAAGTCATGTTTAGTTAACCATGATTACAACAATTCAATTTTTTTAAGAATGTACGTATGTACACTGCTCTGACTGGTCAGTTTTTTGAAGACATGAACATGATCAATAAATCAGAAATCATGATGATTCAAATACCTTAATTGATGCATTAATTAACGTATTGTTCCTACATTAAGTCATGCATAAGATACTATTAATCATGGCACATTACTGATAGTTCATGAAGTACTACATGAATGAATCCATGCTTTTTCATGCATGAATTCATGATAATTAACATACCATTATTATAAAGTGTTACCAAAATATGAATTTGGCCAATAACTACTAGTGTTTCAATTTCTGTGATGGCTGGTCAAACTGACAATACTGCATTATTTACATTGACAGATTCTAAACTTATTAACTTCATTAAGTCGAGGTTCTTACAATATTCTCAAGCAGTAAAAAAGTAATTAGCTGTATAGATTCTGCTATATTAAGTAGGGATGCATTGTGAGTCGGTTAAAAATGGATATAAATGTGTAAAGATAACAAGCAGTTGAGAAAAACAAAACAAATCGCGACTTAGGGTGTAATCTATTTTTGATTTCACACGTTTGACTTTAGACGTCACTACCTCTTCTTAGTATGTTCATTTGAAGAGTTTTATTCTATTGATTTGGTTATTTTGAGGTGGGATTTGTTTTAAAAATCTAATTATTAATTCTTTTTTAATTTGGGTTATTTAAGATATTACAATTTCAGTTGCACCTTTGATAAGCGGACACATCTGTTGTTTTGCACAGTTTATATAAATAAAGGAATATTTCATTCATTCATTTGTCTGCAGCTCATTCTGTAAAATAAGTCGTGAGAAAATCGTATCTTGAACTTAAAATCGTGGATTGTATCGAATCGTGAGTCGAGTGTATCTTTACATCCGTAATATAAAGACATTTGTAAGTACAACATGTGTCTGTTAAACCACACATAATGCACATAAACACACAAACATACAGGAATATAAAGATGGGAGGACAGTGTGTGTGTGTGTGTGTGTGTGTGTGTGTGTGTGTGTGTTTACAGTATGTGTGTGTTCAGCATGTTTAGGGCTCAGTTTAAGTGGTGTTGACAGCAGGGCTAATCGAGGGGAAGACCGTGGAGAGTTGGTATGATTACAAACCCAGAACTTCTCTCCACCTCCTCCCCTCTTCCTCCCTGTGTCGCTCACATGAGAGAGACATATTAGGACAGAGGAATGGAAAGAGTTGCACAGACAGAGTGATGTCTCTGTCATTTCTCTACGGAGACACACACAGGCCAATGAGAGATGGATGAAGAGAGAAATTAAAATGGGGATTCCCTCTTTATCCTCTCAGCTGTGAAAATAAAAAGCCGTAGAAAGCCTCAGACATGGAGAGAAATAAATTAGATCATGAATGAATGTGCTTCAGATTGAGACAGATTAGTAAAGCATGTGGAGACACACACGGCGTCCATGTTGGATTTAGATCAGACTCAGTTGGGAAAAAGACAGCAGAGTGGATGTAAACAGACTCACACCTGCTTTACTAACTATATCAGTCCCTCCAGAAAAACGTGATTATGCCATCGCATAATTCAATGCATAATCAGCCAAAGTCTGCATATTTATGCGGGGGCCGCGTTTTTTCAAATACGCCGCACTTTCGCCGCATAAATTGCAGATTTCCATGTAAAATACGCGGGGCTTGCATGATTTCATAATCCCCGCATTTTCGTTGCAAAAAAGTCACATATATCTTAGCAGAAAGTTGAAAACTGTTGCGTTTACTTCACACAAGAGCAGCCATTTTCCCCTGTTGACATGGGGGACGTTATGAAGTGACGTTATGAAGTGACGTTATGAAGTGACGTTATGAAGTGACGTAATTACGCGACGTGAACATCATCGAAAAGCTGTAAACCCCACGATGAAGCCATGATGAAACGCCTCTTTAAAACACCCTAACAACATAACATCATCTACATTGTAGCCTTTAGAGGACTAATCGCAGAACTGTTGTATTTGACTCTATTATGTTTTTGCTTGGTGTACCTAAAAAACTGGCAACTTATTTTAACAACAAAAACCAACCAGTGTTATCTTTATGTCTATTTCAGTGTGTTTGGTGAAGATGAAGTGACACCACCGGGATCTAAGCCACAGTTTGGATGTTTCCATCAGACAAAACACAACACTAACGTAAGGAACATATGTCCTCATGAGGACAGAGTCCAGTTTTATGTGATTTCCTAACGCTAAAGATGAGGCTCCCCCGTCAGTTCACAGTAAATCTCTTTCTGCTCTGATGAAAGTCTGGAAGTTGTATTCCGATGACATTTAACATAAACAGCCTGGATTTGAAGTGTAATCCACATCTGGATGATCCAAAGTTATCATGGACATTGCTCACATAACTCCACACTCAGCTGTTTATTGATGAACATAATCAGATAAGGATTATGTTCATCAACTCGCCAGTGCACACAGATGTGGACAGTCACTGTGAATGTGTGTGTGTGTAGGCAGATGTTTTTCATCTTTAGTAGAAGAAGATGAACGTGAACATCTAAGTGTCTGTGCAGCGTTGTGTGTGTGTGTTGGAAAGTACAGATGTTTGTATCTTTTGAGGACTTAAGAGAAGTTTGTGTGTGTGTGTATGTGTGTTGAACCCAGATGTTTAGTATTTTTTGAGGACTTAAGATAAATTTGTGTGTGTGTGTGTGTGTGTGTGTGTGTGTGTGTGTGTGTGTGTGTGTGCTGAACCCAGATGTCTGTATCTCCCCAGGAAAATAGAGATCTACACTGTGTGTGAAGAGTTTATGTCAATAGATTTAAGAGATGAAGTTACTTCAGAGTCTTTTAATCTTTGCTCTGGCTCGGCCTAAACACACAGGAACCCTGGATATCAATACATAACACAACACGCAGCGGGAGGAGAGGGGGGTGAGGGTGGACGACAGGCAGGGAGAGAGGAGCGAGGGAGGTCTGCAGAGCGAGTAAAAAACTGAGAGGAAAGGGGAGGAGGTAAACAGAGCCAGAGGAAAGCCAGAGAGAGAGAGTGATGGAGACAGGAGGGAGAAAGAGAGGCAGAGAAGATGGAAAAAGGAGAGGACACGTGAAAAAAATTGCTGAAACACGAAGCCAAAGAAATGACAACTGCAGAGAACGACTTGTCTCACACAACCTAATCTTTTATTTCCTTTGGAAGAACTGAATGTTTTCCCTTGTTGCCATTCACTGTATTCATAATGTCTTGTTTACATACAGGTGTAGTGGCTGCCTTTCCCCAGCTAGTGAACTAAAAAGCAAAGTGTAATGTTTTCTGTGTTATTTTATTTGTATAGGTCAGTCGTAATTAATTATTTCTGCATTAAAGGCTGTATTATGTTATATGCAAGTGCTATCCATCAAAACAGAGGAATCTAGGACAGGCTTTCAGCGCCCGTGTTGTGACGGTGCCTTCACATGTTGGAATGAGACCGTCCTCTGAAAAACGCTCACAAAAGCTGTTCAAAAAATGTTTAAGCAGAAATTACAACTCCTGTTTACATTCATAGTGGCGCAGCCCTGTAGTGGTCGTAGTAGTCGTTACGGGAGCAAGGCAGAAAGGAAGGTGACAAAGTGTTAGAGCTCCAAACTTTGCAAAAGGTTTTGGGTGGTTGATGGGTCAAACAAACACAGGACCTTCACCCAGGAGTCCGGGGTTCATGTCCCGTTTGGAAAATAAAAGTAAACAGCGTGGCTTTTTTTGTTTTTACTTTACGGACACAAGCGCAGTTACGTCACGTTCTGCGTCACACGCGTAACTTGGAAGTGAAGTAACATCTGATTTTATCCCTAACCACCATCTTTTTTTAAACTCAAGCAGTTTTTGTGCCTAAACCTAATCAAGCTGCGACCGTTTTCCAACGTTAATCATGTGTTTAAAACTGGGACCGTCACGTTCGTTTATCTGTGTTTTAAGCCCCCAACGTCTCCTTCCAGGCAGCGCTGCCTGGAGGGCAGTAGGATTAGGCAATGGTTATGGTTAGGGTTAAGGTTAGGGTTAGGTGCCTTGAAGTCAACGGTCGCAGCGCTGCCTGGAAGGAGACGTTGGGTGCTTAAAACACCATTGAGCGTTACGTTCTCTGGTTTAGATATAAGGACGGAAAAAACACTCCTGTGGGTTGTATAAAGCTGCAGACACATTGACCAGACGGCCGACCCTCGGCAGAAAAGGCAGTTGGACTGATCAGACTCCCCGAGTTGGTCAAAAAAGTGCCTCGGAACACACCAAAGAGACGAGACGTAATACGTCTCCATAACAGCAGGCGGCGCTAATCTGTATTGTCGCCCAAACATAAAAAACCGGCAGCGGATTGGACGAACGCGTCACGTGGGTCTGGTTTCTCTGGAAATTCAAAAGATAGACTGTCATGGCGGCTTGTTCAGAATAAGATCTCATATTGTACTAAAATAGTTCCCCGAAACGTGTTTCTGAAAACATTTTAAGTGAGAAATAGGCCATGCAGTTGCTGAATCTGTCTTCATTTCAGATCGACAAAGGTCAGTTTAAAAGATTTTCGTCAGATTTTGAGAGAGATTTTTTGATGAGGGCCCGGCTGGGGCCGGTCACAGACTGATGGCAGCATTAATGTAGAGCCAAATAGTTTCTGTGATAACAGAATCATGGACAGAATCGCAAAATTGAGAATTTAAAAAAGCTATAAGACAGATTTCAGAGGGCCCTACATTAAGTCAATGCTAAAAGCTAACTGGAGATTTGATAATAAGACTACGTCTAAGTTTCCAACCGAGCTGCCCCACTGTAACTAGTTTAAAAAATGTCCTAAAAATACATTACATTTATCCCCCCAGTGGCTTAAGCCACCCAGGCTATCCTGAGAGGGTAGGAATAAACGACCTATGACGCAGTATGGTTTGGAGGACTTGAAAAAGATTGCCACCAAAATCCTCCTCATCACTACTACTACTGATATCTGAATTCATCTTCTATACCCTTGCACCCCTTATGCAATAAGAAGCTCCTGTTTGTATGTCTGTGTCCTAATTGGTTGCATGTTTTCATACAAAAGGAGCTGTACATACTGAATAAAAGTTATATTAGGATTTCCCCTTCATCCTCAACCTTTATACCCTGGGGAATTTTGATGTCCCAGTTTAAATATCTTCACTTAGTTCTCACCTCTCTCTCTCCCACAAACAGACTTTTTAAGCATCACACTTTGAGGCGTTTCCATAATACTTTGGGAACAGCTCAAGAAGAAAGATCAACAGTAGAAGGCGGTGATGTAACATTACACTGGAAAAAGAGGAAGAAAAAAAGTTTTCTGTCCTCAACCTTTATGTTAGTGTTTATAGCCAACCCTTTATCTTACAAAATGTGTTTATGTATGACTTGTTTGCTTTGCCAAAAATGTATCAGCTGCCTGGATTTTCTTTCTTCCAGTGTAGAGGACTGAACCCCGAAGCAAGTTCAACTTAAGTCTCTCTTTAGGTTTGAGCCTGCCAGTAGTGATGGAAGCTGGTTAGCCACTGGCTCAGTTAACTATGGGTTTTCCAATCAAGCTAGACACCCGTTCATGTGATTTATTCATAATAAGCAACATCGTCAGAACCATCAATTAAATACTCAATATCAAATAATGTCCAACAGTGATACCCGCAGCAAAATGTGGTGAAAGCCACAGCAAAAGGTGATATTTAACAATGTTAAAAAAATTAAACTAGCTGTAGAAACACAATATAAAAAGTAAAGCTATAAATAAGTGTTGGAGTTTTTATATACTTCTTTAATACATAGTATTTTAGCTTTTTTGTCAACAAACTACAATCTGTAATGCAAAAAGTTGATGTCAGAGGAGGAGAACAGTAGTCTGATGAGGTTAATCTGAACCAAATGTTGCATTTATAATCATGGGAGATAATTCATTGCGTGGATTAGTTTTCGCATAAAAGCTGACAAAGGGTTCCGTTTTGGTCGCCTCATGTTATTCCGAGCTGAGCAGTGATGGAACAACATGTTGATTATATATTTAGTGTTGTATATCCCTCGGTTTAGAAGCTCCGTTTTAAAACCATAGTGGAAGTAAAAAGAAAGTAACAGCAAAGTGCTTCTACTGACTATATAGAAATATTGGTTAAGATTTGTTTTACTAAAAATGTTTGGGGTCCTCGATAGCGACGGAAAAGACTTTGTAAAACTTAAAAGGATGATTTAGAACTGAGCAACTCATATCGCTGGGAATGCTTCTGCTGATTTAAATTATACAATACATATACATTACAACTATAGCTGGATGACATCTAAGTGTTTGTGCAGGGTTGTGTGTTGGAAAGTACAGATGTTTGTATCCTTTGAGGACTTAAGTGTGTGTGTGTGTGTGTGTGTGTGTGTGTGTGTGTGTGTGTGTATATATGTATATTTTATTTAGGAAGGGACAATGCAAATAAATACACATGAGCACTTGAGTCCAACATGAAAATGTGCCAGATTTAGCCAAACCTAAGCCCAATTTTCATCTGCAGTACCTGTTCATTATCAGACAAAAGCAAAAAATACTAAGTCTGTGTGTGTTTTTATGTGTGTGCGTGTGTTTTTGTGTGTGTGTGTGTGTGTGTGTGTGTGTGTGTGTGTCTGTTTCCATCCAAAACAGCATAGTTCTTCACCCCGGGGGAACATGAGTCATCTGCGACCTCTGACCACCCCCCCCCCCAAAAAAAAAACTGAGCCAATCATGTTTCAGCTGGCAGTGAGCCACAGTGTCAAAGATTATCTAAAACTGGACAAAAAACAACTTGCTTTAATTTAAGAAAAGCTCATTTAAAGTTTCTTCTCTCTTTCACACATATTTCTCACACACACACACACACACACACACACACACACACACACACACACACACACACACATCTCTTTGATCCAATGATTTATGGCACCCTACAGAGAGAGATTTGTTCGTTTGCTGCTCTTAATACAATAAAAGATGTTTTATGGATTCTGTTTACTTGGAAATTGGGCAAAGTCTCCGAGGAGCACTCAAAGTAATTTAAAGCTGTCTTCTAATGATCACAGATGATCTGTGAGCCAGAGTTGGGGAGAAGATGAGGCGGGACAAAAAGAGAGAAGGGAGCAGGGGGAGACAGAGGCATGAAAATGCTCGATGGTGTTTTAAGCCCCCACCGTCGACTTCAAGGCACCTAACCCTAACCCTTGCCTAATCCTAGTGCCTTCCATGCAGCGCTGCCTGGAAGACGATGTTGGGGGTTTAAAACACCAAACACCCATAAAAACAGAAATATGAACAGGGAGAAAAGGATAGAGAGACAAAACACCAACAAGAGGGACAGATGAAAAGATAACAAAAAACATGTTTCCACTAACAGGGAGATGCAGGAGGGATGAGTGGGGGGGCGGGCTACAGAAGGGGGGAACAGGACCCCAGAAACTCTCACACACACACACACACACACACACACACACACACACACACACACACACACACACACACACAGGAGACTCCAGATGTACATACAGAATGTTCCTCAGTCTTGTTTTTGATGTTTCGTTGAGTACAAACAGAGACTGAGGCCACGTCCACACGTACCAAAACAATCTTGTTGAAGCCGTTTCCAAATGGTCAGGTTGCACACACACACACACACACACACACACACACAACACACACACACAATACTAGCTACTACTACTGCTGTTTCCGCTATCCATTTTGCAAGGGCGCTGTCGCTGCATCCGGACCTTAGCGCCGCCCAGGACAGTTGTGATTGGTTTACAGAAACACAAACAAGTCTGAGCATTTTTCCCCTTATCCCAGAATGATACGCGGTGCAGCTAGACCTATCTCCGTTTAAAGGGATACTTCACCCTCTAAATGATCATTTGTATATTAATTACTCAACCCGTTACCTTGAATTCTTGAAGAAATATCTGTTCTCGCATGCCTCCACGGTGAACGAAGAATCCGAAAACAGAGAATTAATATATTTTGTATTGTAAATGTTTCTATTCCTGATTCTTGACTTTCGTAGTACTTTATTTTTTATTTTATCTTACTATGTTTATTGTGGCCAACGTGATCACACGGGAAGGATTAGAAATAGCACGCCACTTTAAAAGACATTTGTATGTCATGTCATTGTCTACGCATTTTGAGCTTTTCGCTCTCATTCCCAACTCGTCAGGTTAGTTAGGTTTAGGAAAAAATCATGGTTTGGGTTAGAATAAGTATTGAATAAAGTTTCTTACGTAAATTAAGTTTCGTACATAAGTTAAGTAGTAAACGTGAATAACATTTCTGGGGGTTTAAATCTGCCATCACTTACAAACCTGTTTGTTTGATGGCTGCGGCTCAGGCTGCGACTGAGGTAAGGAACTGATCATTACCGAGTAAAACCAGGCAAACGTGGAAGTTGAAATGAGGCTGATTATGGCGAGCGGAAGGAGAGTGATTACAGATGAGACCACATTATTGAAAAACCCACTGTCACACCACCACACCCTAAGAGGGAGGAGAGAGGGGGAATCAAGTCCTTATGTTTGACTTTTACATGGATGTGTGTGTGTGTGTGTGTGTGTGTGTGTGTGTGTGTGTGTGTGTATGTGTGCGAGTGGCGATGGCTACAGATGATGTACAGGCCCCTTGTAAGGGTCTGCCACACACACACAAACACACACACACACACACACACACAGTGAAAGAGGCCCCAACCTCCCACCTCCTCACCACATGGGACCCCGTAAATCACTTGCAGGTCAAGGCTAATTTTTTAAGACCAGATCTCTCCCGCCAGCTTTCCTCCAGACACCCCTCAACACACACACACACACACACACACACACACACACACACACACACACACCCCCTCATCCCCCCATGAACTCTCTACCACTCGAGGAATTTGCCTCCCTCCTTTCACATTCGAATCACATTCCAGATTTGTATTTTTTTTTTTTCTTTTGTACAGTAGAACTTGTAATTAGAACGTTTCTTCACAGTTTTTAATGTATCTTTTTGACATGTTCTCGGTTGCGTTTACACAAGTAGTTCTCAGTCATTTTCAATCCCAGTAAAACAAGAAGCTGCTACACCAGCTGCAGTCTGTGGCCTGCACACCTCCAGCCAACCGCAGCTAATTAATCATCAATGAAATCAGATGGTCTGGGGCCACTTTGAAGGAAAACAGCAGGATGTAAAAAAAAAAAAATATATATATATATATAAATAAATGAGCAAAATGTCTTTAAGTAAGTAGAAAAAGTTGGATACAAAGAGGAGACAAGCCTAGAAAGTGGTGTGAAACATGAATGGAAAGAATGTAATCTGGCATCACTCAAACTTCACAAAGTATTGTAAAACTGCAATAAAACACAATTTTGGTCACCATAGTTTATATATCTAAGCAGCTGTAGTTCCTTCATTCAAATCATGCCGAGACAAATATCTAAGAGGAAGGCTCGTATTTAACTTCAAAACAGTGTGAGACTTTCTGTGTAATGTTTGCAGCTGAGAAGATGATTCTATCTTCATTTATGTCATCTATCTCATTTATTCCTCTTTCTCCCTGCAGCCAAATGTAACTTCTCCCTCCGTTTCTGCTCTATTTCTCTTTTTCCTGCCGTCTCTCTCTCTCTCTCTCTCTCTCACTGTAAACAGTGAAGGTCTCTGTTTTCCTTAAACATGGAGAATTCCACATGTTCAGGATCTGGTGCACTTTCAGTGTACTACAGTGTATATCTTCTTGTTTTCATTATTGGTCTCCTGTCTTGTAATTCCCTTATTTTTTGTTAATTCCACAGTATCCGTTCTATTAATCTTTTTCCCGCCTTGTCTATGTTACATTCAGTAAAGAAAAAAATTCTCAGATCGATCTATCTATCTATCTATCTATCTATCTATCTACATATCTATCTATCTATCTATGTACATATCTATCTATCTATCTATGTACATATCTATCTATCTATGTACATATCTATCTATCTATGTACATATCTATCTATGTACATATCTATCTATCTATGTACATATCTATCTATCTATCTATCTATCTATCAAGGTGTATCTCATCTCATCTTTACTTAAGTGAAAGTCACAATACCGCTCTGTAAGCAAAAGTACAAAAGTCTAAAAAGCAAAATGTACTACAAAGTATTAAAGTTAAAGTACATCGGAATATTATTACTGATGCTTTAAAACAGAAGCAGCATTTTAATGTTACAGCTGATGGAGGTGGAGCACATTTTAACTTCTTTATATACGTTTGGAGAGTTTAATCTAAAGCACAGTATCATATTTTATTAACTGATCCTACGTTTTGTTTAAAAAAATCCAAATCTGTAAAGCAGTAACTCCATTTGTCACATAAATATAGTGGAGTAGAAGTAGAAAGTAGCATAACATCGACATACTCAATTATAGATACTTCCAAATTGTACTGAAGTACAGTTCTTGAGAAAATGTACATGTCTGAGTATGCAGCTACTATGACAACATGTGTCTCGTCAGTGAGAGTAAAACAAGACAATTGAATGATGGGATTAACAGAGACAGCTGCAAACTGAAGCTTCTTTGTGAGCGGACGTGTTGACAGATGTTGTGTATCCAAGCAGAGACTGTAACCGAGCAGACAGGTGGAGATGGATGTATATCTGTGTCAGCAGCGAGACACTTTATGCCTGTTTGATTGTGGGATGTGTTTTACATTCTCACCATAGTTTGTTACAGCTGGTTAATGTGCTGTTCATGTGAATGTGAACTATGTTATTCTGCTGCTCTCAGCTGAATGCAACTGAGCCGATTCCTCCACGTTGTGCATTTCTCGAAGCCGATACTCAGCATTTATAAAGCAGGAAGGTTATATTAGGAAATGCTAGATTTTAATACAACTTCTTCTACACAGATGCAGTAACAGCAAAACACATATCTGCATAGTGTAAGTATTTGAACAACGTGGTTCAAAATTCCCCACACACCCATATCAGCAGTATGAAAATGCACATCTTAGTTTAGCATGTTAACATTTGCTTATTAGCCCTTAAAGGTGCAGTAAGTAAGTCAAAAAAACTAACTTTCTGTCATATTTGCTGAAACCGACTCTATGTTCGAGTAGAAATACATGAAGCAGGTAATAAAAAAAAAAAATCTGGCTCCTCTGGCACCACCTACAGCCTGTAGTGTGAGTTGCAAAAATCCACCGCTCCCTGTTCAGATGCACCAATCAGGGCAAGTGGGGGGTATCTAACTGCGTGTCAATCACTGCTCAAGCACACACATTCATTCTCCCTTGTGGGGGGAGGGGCTTATGAGACCATTTTGGTCTTTAGCAGAAAGCGGGGAGGGACTGAGAAGTTGTTGATGTTCAAATTTTTGGCTAAGTCCTGGATCTTCACAATCCTACCTACAGCACCTTTAAAACAAGGTACAGCTGAGGCTGACGGGAATATCATTTGTTCTGCAGGTATTTGGTCATAAAAAATAAGTATTGGAGAAAGACAAACATGTCAGAACATCAAAAACTTTATTACAATTATCCTAAAAAAAAAAATACATTAACTAACTCACAACAACTAAACCGTATTCTCAATTATTATCGTAGTCCCTCGAAACATAGCCTAATTGATAATGCAGTTTCGCTGTACAGGAACCTAATTTTTAGGAGACGGTGCTTCGAGGGGGACGTGATTCACGATAATCTATACAAAAGTTGTTGAGATATTTCACTAGTAACCAAAAATGTCAACCTCATGGAGGCGCTAGAGCAAAGTTTGCGTGGACAGACACTTCACAGAATGAACTGAGGGAGAGGAATGATGATAGAACAAGATTGGGGTGGACATGTACCCCAATAAAAACAGAAGCACCTACTGTTGAGATGAAATTCTTTGGCAGAGGGATTCCGTGGGGGGAAGCATCGCTCCACTGGACATCCTCACCTAAAACAAGATTTAGAATTTAAAGGCAGGAAATGAAGACATATAAACAATGATTATACTTTTAAAACAAAAGACACTTGACTTTTTCTTCTGGGAGAAAACAAAGTAGAAACGGAACGGACCATTTTCTTTAGCGGAAGCAATACAACCGTTTTTAAATCAATATTCTGTGTCAAATTATTGATTTATTTGGTAATTAGCCTTGTAATAAGCGGGGTAATGTAATAGGCTGACGTAGGCTTGACTGGAACTCTGATCATTACCGAGTCAAAACCAAGTTTGTGTGTGTGTGTGTGTGTGTGTGTGTGTGTGTGTGTGTGTGTGTGCGTGCGTGCGTGCGTGCGTGCGTGCGTGCGTGCGTGCGCGCAGTATAAGCTCTTGACTCTGGTTTAAAGCCATCAGACCTGGTTTCTCCATCCCTGTGTTGTATGTCTGGTTGCTATGTGACTCTGTTGGTTCTGGCATCAGGACCAGAGTGTGTTTTACAATCTGGGTCAGGACTCCAAACTGGGTTACTCTGAACTCCTTACCCTGGCCTGGCAACAAGTTTCTGCTCCTGCTATTGGTTTAAATCTGTCACAGGGGCAGATGACCTTGTTTCAGCTTATTTCAACTACAAAACCAGGTCATATTTGAACACGAGGAAGACTTGCAGATTAATTAAAGAAGCAAAGGAAACACAAAGGCCAAAATAATACAGAAAAACAGCACATTCATGTTGTTCAGCTAAACATCATCTACAGACTGGCTCTGATCTTTTTATCCACATTAGTAGTATTTGTTAAGAGCGATTACAAAAGGCTTTAGCAGCTCATTTTGAAGAAAAACAGCTGATCACCATGTAGAAAAAAACAATAGTGATGTTGGTTTTGCTTCAACAAAACTCACAGGAACCACATTAAAGACTTGGAACAGATGGCATCCAGACTGTGTGTGGAAGCAGTGGGAGCACATTGGTATTGTTTACTTTCACACAGTATTTTTATGTGCAGTGTGTGTACCTGTGTATGAAAGACAGAGTAGGATTTATTTACACATCGCCTGTTCTTCATCACTGAAGCCATATTTTGTTGTTTTCTTTTCGTCGTACTTCATGCAGATGAAGTTAAAATCAGCCACAACTACAACCAACACTTTGTCCAAAACTCCCTTGTTATATTTATCCATCATGTGGAACCAAAACTCTTTGGACATTCTTGTTCTGAACTTCAGCAGCTGTTTGTCAAACAAAGAACAATTAATTGGGTTCATGCATTATCCATTCAAGGCATCAGAAACTGAAGGCAGAGAGACAGAGAGAGCGAGAGAGAGAAGAGAGGAACCTGTATCATTTCAGATCCCGATGGAAATTCCAATCTTAGATCTCTGCAGGGTAAATCCAGACAGCTAGCTAGACTATCTGTCCAATCTGAGTTTTCTGTTGCACGACTAAAACAACTTTTGAACGTACACATGTTCCACCAAAACAAGGTCACCGTGGCTCCGTCCGGTGCTTAGCACCGCCCAAGACGATTGTGATTGGTTTAAAGAAATGCCAATAAACCAGATCACGTTTTTCTACCATCCCGGAATGCTGTGTGGACTAGTGTGGACTCGCAATGTGAGACTACCAAAGTTATTACAAATCATCCGGAGCGCAATCTTGAAGATCTCTGTTTCTGTTTTGTACTCTTTGGCAGCATCTGTGGCGATAAGAGGTAATGCAGGTTTGTTTATAGTTTGTTTTTAAAGTGTCACTGTCTGTAGTTATCGCTCTTTTCTCTGTTTGTTCGGCGATAGTCTGTTGCATTAGCTCCGCCTACCGTCTCTGGGGGACCAATCACTGCTGGGTGACGGAAAACACATCACTAACTGTACGTCACTTGAGATTTTTCCAGGGAATTTCACCACAGACACCCAGTTCCTAATACCACAAATGCAAGAGCTTCATCAGTGGGCCATACGCTCAATCCCCATTGTGTTATCTCAGTACCCTCGAGATTATGACTTTAATGTCTATTAAATTTAATGGAAATCCACCCAATAGTTGTCGAGATATATCACTCAAAACCAAGAAGATGAACCTGCTGGTGGTGCTAGAGGAAAAGTCAGCAGATCAACAACGTTAGTCGGATTCATTATCTGGAAACCACAACTCTACTGTATGTAAAAACTTTTTACTTTTACTGGATACGTGGCTAAAAGTCTGATGCACGCCATATGAGCTACCCAGGCTCTAAAGTGAAATGCAAACATATAACTACCCTCTATCTGTGGACCAGTATGTGCACGTTTCTGTGTTTAATGTGTCCCAGAGATGTTGGTGCTCTGGTTCCCGTTTCGGATTGTCTGAGAGAGTAAGGGTGGCCTGTACTTTTGGATTTATGTGTTTGCTGAGGTGACTTGGAAATAGACAAAAAAGGTGATCCCACGTGCTGTTAACACACTAAGACATGATAAATGAAAAAAAAAGGTGATCTACAGTAGTGTTCATTTATGTTTTACACTCTTGGCTTCAGCAGCTACCTAAACAAGTATCAAAACCAAGTGTTAACAGTTTGTCTGATCAAGGTCTGGTGGCAATTAATAATACTGGAATAACAAGGTCTCTGGAAATCTTTATCTTTATCTTTAAAATTGCTGGTTTGGGTATAAACAAGTTGCGAGTATCGTAATTTTGATTTTGAAATAGGTGTGGTTAATTTTTTTTTCTTGTCAATGACATGGAAGTTTGGCGGTAATTGGGGAATATTAAGTGATGGCCAGATGAATCTTCATGGAGCTCATGGATGTATTATAAGACCTTGTCTTGCATTGCCAGACCTTCCTCCACAACGCTGCGGAGGAGGGTCTGGCTAGTCCACACAACTTTCTGGGATGGAAGAAAAACGTGCTCTGGTTTATTGGCATTTCTTTAAACCAATCACAATCGTCCTGGGGTGGGGCTTAGCGCCGTATGGAGCCACGGTGCCTCTGCAAAATAGCCTCGGGAAGGAACTTGTTTTGGTGGAACGTGTACGTTCAAAGGTTGTTTTAGTCGTGCAACAGAAAACTCAGATTGGACAGATAGTCTAGCTAGTTGTCTGGATTTACCCTGCAGAGATCTGAGGAGCAGTTAACCATGGTCTTCATGAATCCACCAGAGTTTAGAATTACAACACAAAGAAAGCGGAAGGTAATGGACAAAAGAGTGTCATCCAGCGGAATTTCCGGCGCCAACGGAGCAATCCCGGAAGTGGAATGTCGTGGATATAGACTATATAAGACCTGGATGCAACGTTAATGGCGGAGCCCCGTTCATTCCTATGAGAGTGGCTCAGTGGCGCTTCCACCCAAAAACTTTTTAAGCTTCCGGATTTACTTGATTACATGATATGTGACAACTGACTATGCCCAGTAGTGTTTGTCCCCCCTGGCCCCTCCCGCGAGGTCCCGCTGGGCTACATTGTGGTGACGTCAAAGGTTTTTCAATTGCTTTTCTTGGCTCAAAGGGGAGGTTTTGAAATAAAGTTTTAAAAAAGTCCATGTATAAAAAATTCTGAATAGAAAGAGTCATAACCGACCTTGTTTGCAGTTGGAGGTGTCCTGTTAGCAGTTTTACAGACGTCACTTTTACAATAGTGGCCTATTGGGAAAATCCTTTCTAGGTCGCAGAGGGATTTTTTGTTGCAATACCGGCAGTGGCCGCTGGAAGAAGTCAGTAGAAAGGCTGAGCGCTGTTTGTGGGGACCATATGAAGCCTCGTGAACCGTTTTCTTTATTTTCTATGCCCACTAGATGGCGCTCTCTGTTCAACAAAGCGTTGAAAGAAAACTGAAATGCCAAGTCTTTTTCTTTAAACCAGGAGCGCCATCTAGTGGGCTCAGAAAATAAATAAAATTGGTCACGAAGTTTCATGAGGCTTCATTTGGCAATCACTAGGAATATTTAAGGTGTGGGGATTTTTTGTTTGCTTGCAACATCCAACAGATATATGATTAAAATCTTACATGCTGTAATTATTCTCTCTTTCTTCAGGATGTCGGTGAAGCTGCGATTCGACTCGCCCTCAGGTTTGGTAAGCAGGAGCCGCTCCTTCACTGGCTTCAGCTCTCTGACTGGACGACGGCGGTGAGTGGCACGCTGTTACAGCCAATGAGAATGCAAGGAATAAAGATCAACTAAGTTGCCTTAAATTGCTTCAGTCTTAAAGAAATGACAAGGCGAAACAAATGAGGTCTTTAAAGCATCATGTACATCATAGACTGTGGACGACACGTATGGAAGCAAATAAGAGACATTTGAACTTTAACAGCCACTGAATACTTAAAATTGAAATATTTTACTTTGAAACCATGTATCTGAATGCATTTGTTCTGAATTCACCTGTTTGAAATTAAAATATAAAATGTCCTACTTTGCAATTTCAAAAGCTGAATTGGAATTTCTTTTTGTCTCCAATGGTCACAAATTCAGATCCAATAATTCAAGTTTCAGAATTTCAAAACAATAGATTGAGGTTGCTCAAATTCGATTGGTCAAATTGAGATGTAAAAATACAAGCAACAACAGAGACAACATCCGAGCTACCCAGGACAGGATAGGCATGTAATTTAACTGACTTCTGGCCTATCAGAGCGCAGCCTGTCAGTCATGTGATCTATGAAAGCGGCTGAGTGCATATTCATAGACAGAGAGAGGTATTGATCTTCTCATTTAACTCTTAGCTAGAAAGTAAACTATTTTTTTTAAGGTTTAAGTTGCTACAAACTCTTTAAAATGTTACACTCGGCACTGCAGTCTTCAACAAGATACCAAAACCATTTGTAACCATTTCAGTCTACCGCATGCGTCTCCCAGGTGCCTCCCTTTCCCACACTGAGAAAATCTACAACTAACGCATTAAAACACATACATCATTTTAAATGTGTGTGATTTAAAAAGAGGTGCTCAACATCAAATGCAGTGTCTGCTCTGAGTGTGTCGGGGCAGTCCCACCTGTATGTAATTCAGTCCATGTTAATCAATGGTTTTGCTTAATGTGTTCTGCACATTATGTGTTGATAATGGAGTCACATCTTTAGCTTTCTACATCTCCTTCAAATCTGATTATATTTTTTGCAATTAATAACAATAAGTATTTGAATTCATTCAAGTTCAAACCTTGACATTGACAAAAATCAACTGATACGCCAACAAATAAAAAGTTTGTAACAGTTCAGCGAAATTTCACTGAAACACCTCTTTGTTGTTTTTCATACTGTAGAACAATAAAAAGGAGAAAATAAAATCCCTTAAGATTTAAAGCACTTGAAGATAAATGGTCTCTTGTCGTGTAAAGGGGGAGATCCCGTGGCCCTCAGACGAGCCTGTTCCTCATTGATGGGCAGTGAAAGCACCACAGACTACAAGATGTTATTTCTGAAGGAAGAAAGAACGAGTGACAAACACACAGATGTCAGCCGTCAGTCCCACGAGAGAGAGAGAGAGAGAGAGAGAGAGAGAGAGAGAGAGAGAAAGAGAGAGAGAGAGAGAGAAAGAATGAAATGTCATGTCAAGAAAAAGAGCGCTGGAATGCACTTCCTTTGATCTTTCCATCTTAAACACACACACACACACACACACACACACACACACACACACACACACACACACACACACACACACACACAGTGTTCATTCCTGAGCGTCTCCACTGTGGTCCTGTTCTGACAGCATGACACCACGTGGTCTCCCATCATTCTTTATTACAGAGCTTTGATGGTGACACGACCCGGCCGTATACATGACATAAACACACCACACACACACACACCCCCACACGACAAATATCACGCAGAAGGAAAGCACTTTTATGGCCGAGTCCATAATTACAGAGTGAAGCTGTATTCTGTGAGAAATATGGCTGATAAAAACACCGCACATATGTGTGTACGGACACAAACACAACAAAGAGCCTGCTTAGAAATGGATGAATACTTTTTAACACCAACTTCATTAAATTGGGGGGTCGCCACTGGAAAAAGTTGAGAAGCACTGCTTTAAAGTACAGTATAAAAAGAGACAGTTCTCTTAAGAAAAATGACAGCGTCAGTCATTTCAGCAAACGGAAAAAAACTATTCGTAAGAGGAATGAGGGTGATGTCATAGAGACACAAAGATGGCCGACAGACCATCTTCCTTTACCGTTGTCAAACGTACATCATCATGTCATATTACACCTTTTGAGAGCGACTTTGAAATGGTTTCCCCTGTTGGTGAGTTCAGGTTTTCCGGGGTCCAGACCTTTCAATCTGGCCTATCCACCTAGCTGATGAGTTGTCTGGCATCATGACATGTAACAGCGGTTTTAGCAGTTGAAAAATGTTGGTGTTGTCAAGCTGTCTTAATATTGCCTGACATCGTAGTTTGTTTTTAATTCACTCTTCATAACCCCGGCAAAACCAGTGTGTCAGCATGGCTACGCATCCGTGTCTACCTAAAATGGCATTAGATTCAGGCGGACACGTTCATCTCTGGTCAGGGAAAATTGAATCCACCTCTCCCCGGAAATGGAAACCGGTTAGAGTGGAGGCAATGTCAGGCTGAAGATGGAAACGGAGTGTAACGAGTTGATAATTCTGTCTGATATCAGGCAAGATTTCAGGTGCTTGAGTGAACAAAAGCATTCAATCTAAGAACACATGGACGCTTTGGAAAAATCCTGGCCTGTGTTGAGAAACCCTCTTTCCACCAGTGATTACTAATAATGGTTGAATTTAATGGCGGAGTCAGATTTGACTCTGAAAGTCTGAAAAAAATCCTGAGTTTGTTTCTGAGTATTGGCCGATCTAAGTGGATAACCATCTCACTCTGTACATTTCTGTTTTTAGGACGTCCTCTGTTCGTAACTCTCTCCGCTCCAAAGCCATGACAGGAGGTAAATCTCCCAGAATGCACCTCCCAGCGTCTCCCAGCAGAGGGGGAGGAGCTATCTGGTCTCTGCAGCCGGAGCAGGTCGACAGGGTCTTCCAGGCGCTACGCAAAGGACTCAAGTACGTATACTACTACAAAATATACCCTAGTGCTCAAGTTAAATGATGTATATATAATAATAATAATAATAATAATAATAATAATAATAATAATAATAATGGGGTTAAGTGTGTATTTTAATACTGCTTTTATACTACAAGTAAGTAGCAGTGGTGGTACCAATACAACAATGTAAACATATTCAATTAAAAAGTAAAAGTCCTGCATTCAAACTCCAGAAGAATAAAAGTATAACCAGAAAAATATACTTAAAGTATCAAAAGTAAAAGTACTCCTTCTGCATCGGCGTTGCGATGTGTGAGCATATCCAAAAACCTGTTGATATAAGTCTTTCATAATGTTTAAAAGTAGCTGTGTTTCGGCTTCTTTTCTTTTGTCCATGCATCTCTACCGAAGCCCTGCAAACTGTCGGCTGGTTGGTTTGTGTACAGCAACCATAGCAACGCACAGAGCTGACTGTACGCCGTAATCAGGGAAGAGGCCGTTAACTGTCACAAACTGCGGTAAAAAACCCTGATTGAGTGGCCAGGTTGGCAGGCG